>NC_047144.1:14911125-15269516 GCF_009829125.3 Periophthalmus magnuspinnatus
GATCTCACATCGGGCTTTAAAAATTAGGCTATGAGTAATTTTGGATATAATTTATTGTGTAACATTTCTGGTGGAAGTTCAGTCGCCCGCTTGTCGTTAAACTTATGCATCTCCACGTAAACAAGCGTGTGACGTCACCGAGTCAAGTAGGTCAGATCTGTGAAGACTCCATGATGAGATGTTTTAAAGTATTCTCCAGAAACTTGTAATTCAGTATATGCAAAATGGATATGTGTGAAATGTTACAATAATCACGTGTTCACGAGGAGACAAGCAGGTGGCAGAACACTCACCAGAAAAGTTACTTATTGGACCTTTAACTACGGAAAGAGTTGCAGATTGGATGCATGGTTTTGAGTTAGATTTTGTCGCTAAACAAACAGAAATTGTTAATGTAAAAGAACAAGTTGGTAAATGGATCATCAAGGAACCATTCAGCCATAAGTGTATGAAGACACTGGGGGGAGGTGGGTTAAGGGTCTTGCCCAAGGACACAATGAGAGCATTCATTTGTGGGAGCTGGAATCGCCAACCAACCTGCAAGTCTGTGGATCAGTCTATGGATTCCACTACTGTTAGTACTTTCCGCTAGTGTCCAGACAGCGTATAGGACAAAAAGGTTATAGTCTAGCTAGTATTTCCTGCAACAAAATGATGCAAGTATGCAATGATATTTATGTTAACCGCTAATGGGACACATTTGCTCAGTTGGTACTGTTTGCCCACTGATCTGAAGGTTGGCAGTTCGAAACCCGCTCTAGACATAAACATGACCGGTTGATGCGACTCCGACAGATGAATGCTGTTGTTGCGTCCTTGGGCAACACACTTAACAACTTCGCCCCAATGTCTGCATACACTTGTTTGTTCCTTGATGTAAAGCGCCTTGAGGGTGGAACAAACGTGACCATTTACCATTTTAATTATAACAAATCAATAATCCAATGTCAAAGTGATTTTTTTTGCGCAACCTGACCCTTGTACAAATGTTGTCGTTTGGGATTAACCCTGAGCACTGCCCATTTTCTCACGTTAAATCCACGTTGTGTAGCATCTGGAGATAATGTCATACAGTGTAATGAGATTGGACGTACAGTAGCCTATACCCACGGTCCCCTCCCCCTCCCTCCCTCTCTGTCTCCCTCACTGCCTCCCTCTAGCCGCTTTACGCGCTCTCTCTCCGGGTAAAGATGGCGTCAGCACCGCGGACAGCTCCCGCCAGTCTCCCGCTCTGATCCCCCCCCGCCCTCTCTCCCTTCCACTCCAAAACACGATGTGATGTGAACCTAGAGGGACCACCGGACACCCACGACCACCACCACCACAGCAAACCCCCCGTTACCCGTGGACTGCGCGCGTAAAACGTGAGTGTCTCTGTGCTTATGCGCGCTCCCGCACCGGCCTGTCCCCCCGCTCCTCCTCATCCCTCGCTTCTTCCTCCGCAGAATGGAGCCTCATGTGGGACATAGTTAAAAAAAAAAAAAAAAGACGCACCGCTGGCTCTTCGCTTTCCCCGCTTTTTTTTGGTTTTTACGCATGTAGTTGGAGACGTTTGGCGCACAGGATGCTGATTCTCGCCCCGGTTGTTTTGTCCTCAGCCGTGTTCAGTCCCGGATTGGCCCATGGATCGCATTTCAATACAGGTAAAGCAGCATCCTCTCTGCTTCACTACCTCCAGCATCCCAACACACAAACGCACCGCTGTATAGGACCTTATGGGCTAAGTAAATGAGCATCTGTGAAAATACATGGCACCTGCAGCCATTTCAATACATTTTACCATATGGTTTTACATCTATAGGCTCTACACTAAAGATATCACAGTATACATATAGAGACATACTGTATGACTGTATAGGATAACATCTGCTGCTCTGATTGTCAATTTATTCACACAAACATACCACTGACATTGGTAATACATCACTTCAGTTCCAACAGGTAGCTTAATGACAGCATATCTAAAGCCAGTATTACAAAATCTTTAAGTCTGAATAGATAAGATTGACACGGCAACACATCGATATTGCTTTGGTAAATAATTGTTTAATAACACAGCCGAGTAATCAATGTATACATAGCTTTTTGTGCGTTTCTCTAGCTTGAACTAAACCAGCTGCTAATGAACAGGTACCAAAACTGATTGTATTTTTCTTTTTTTGTATTTTTATCCAAGCCTAGACCAAAAAATGGCTGGGGGAAAAAAAAAAAATCGTGTCATGAAATTATGTAATGTCACTTTCATTTTCATCAAGCACACAAATGCCTTTACGTGATCGGACGAGCTGCCGGTTACTTTGGTCTTGGTCAGATTGAGATGTAATGCGATGAAAGGCTACAGTGTTGAGTATTTAATTTAACACATTCTGCTTTGGGGCTGATGTTTCCATAGCAACCGAAGGAGTCACGTCTGTTGCGTTTCGCTTGTTAGTGTTGTGTGTGAGGTTGGATCTGTGGCTTAACTTGTTTGTTATTGTATCAGAATGAATACTTATTTTTATTTATGGATTTATTTTATTTTTTTATTGAATAAGATTGTTGACACCTGCAGTTTTATATAAAGATACAGCAAGAGAACGTTTTGTCCTGTGTTTGAATACACACTTCTCCAATACTTTACAAAGACGTGAGTTGATCTCTCTGGGTTCAGATGAGCGTGATTGACAGGTGGATTAGCCAATCAGGGACATGCAAGGTCCGTCCTTCTCAAAACAAATATGGCTGCTTATGAGGAAAAAAGAAAGGAAAAAAAATATTGCAGGGGACTGAAAAACATCAACGATTGTAATGAGCAAACCTCTAACCTCTGTTAATGATGGATGACCAATGAGCTCCTTTGTTTCATATGCATCACTAGAAAAAAACAAATCAGCATAAACACCACTTGGCACTACCACAGACTGTATAAAGAAGTGGACTAAGTGAGTGTGACGTCACCCACAGCGTTCAGCTCCAGTTAAATGAAGCTCATCGAGGCTAGCAGTTATAGCAGCTAATTTGGAGTTGAGTTTCATATTGGGAATTCCGACCACGAGTATCATAGCAACCAAAGAGCCAATCTGGAGCGAGGCTGTTGAAGGTAGCGCCTCTTCCTCGCACCACTGATTTGGCTGGGAGCGGGCACTTAGCAACACTGTCAATCAAACCTGTTGCTAACGTTAGCAGGAGTGACCTCAAAGAAAGACGGCGCCTGATTTGTCTGTTATTAATGTTCATATTTTAATTTACAGACACTATAGCAAAATAAAAACACCAGGATCATGTAGAGCGGGTTAATACAAATATTTTAAGACCAAAATGACGAGTCTGACAGCAGCAGTTACAGAGAGAGGGGCCACAGTTTTCAATAGAAAGTGAATTGGAGTCAGAGTTGATGAGCTGGCCCATGATAACTTCCTATGTGGAACGCGGTGGCAAGCAGGTTAACCATATCCATTTATATATACAGTCTGTGGTCACTATGCAACTTTTCTAGAGGATCGCCCACCATGCACCTGCTCATTGTTGCAAAATGTTATTGCGCTGCCTGGAATGTTCCACAGTAAAGCATTAAACTTGTAGATTCCAAGTGCGGGTGATTGTTGGTTGAGGTTTGAGGGTTGAGGTTGAGGTTTTTGGGCGCAGGTTGGCAGGCAAACAAAGAACAGCAGTGAAACAGCATTTTAAAAGAATAATAAGGATGATTGAAATGTCCAGCGTGTCATGTAGTAAGCTGCATATGGAGCTGGCTGTGATGTTTTGCTTTAATGACCTGCCATGTATTCTTGTTTGCTTGTTTACTTTCTTCAGGCTTAATATAACTGTAAGTGTAAGTAGGTCTTGTGTCCCGTGGCCCTCCTCAGCCACAGAGAGACTCGCTGGAGCAGAAACACTGCAGAGCACGGTTTAGTCTCAACCACAACCACAGCATCAGAGAGCCTGCTCGGAAAATATATTTCTGAAGCCATTTTATTTGTATTACAATGCATTTGTTTGTTACTAGACACCAAAGAGTAATCACCTGGTAGACAGTCCCTTTAATAGACTGAACAGCCAGCCGCTCCTGTATCCTGTTTTCAACGCCAAAGGGTCTGGAACCAGAAGGAGGCGTCAAACCAGACGATCCAACAACAGACAGTAATTTGTATCACGTGTCCCTCAAATGCAGAAGACGCCTCCTCTCAGAACAAAATATATAACTTCTTTTACCTGAGATATATACAACTTTGGTGCTTTGTCCTCTGCCTTATTTTTCCCCTTTCACTCATGAGCCGCCATGTTTGTTTTGACACACACGGACCATGCCTCGCTCTGATTGGTTAATCCACCTGTCAGTCATGCCTGTCTGGAATTGCTCCAGACCAAAGTCTTCCAAAGTCTTGTCAAAGCGTGTGGTTTTGGCTGGCCAAGCAGATCGAATACTTTACAATATCTCTTTGGTGGTTTTCCAAGTATGTGTAAGCTTTACTTCAGATAAATGATGAAAGTAGTTATTCGAACGGCCGCATAAGTTGAATAATTTGCTTGGACTGTGTGGTTGTTTTATGTAGAAAGTACCAGCATTATTACAAATGCAATACTATTTCTAACTATACTAGAATGATAGTAATGTTTAAAAAGACAAAAGGAACATAGTATTCAGCACAAAAAATAGTAGTTTCTTAAATATTGCTATAGACTGTCAGTGGTTGAAGGTAATGAAGTACAAGTAGTAAAGTACTGCACTTAAATAGACATTTAGGTATCTGTACTTTATTTAAGTACATTTTACAGTGGTTACTTTTTACTTTTACTTCACTACATTTGAGACTGGGTTTCTGTACTTTCTACTGCACTACATTTTTTAATTGGACTGAAAATTAAAAAGTACTTTTCATATGATTTGAGATTTTTTTTTTTTTTAACCGTGTAAAATCCTGACTAAAGTTGTTTTTTGGGGTTTTTTTAAGCTTCAGACAAAAATAATTACACAAAATTCATGAGAAAAACTGAGATATTAATTGCGTATTGCTACTGATGACCAAAATATTAATAATTTTGAATAAATATCACTACATTTGTGTGAAATACTTTTACTTTTTACATTTAAAGCACATTGTTAGATTTTTTTTTTTTTTTACTTAAGTAGATGTTTCAATGTGATACTTTTGCTTACTTTTTACCTCTATACCTGTACTTTTACTTAACAAAACTGAGTATTTCATCCACCACTTGCCTTTGTACCGATATAGATGAAACCCTTTCTAAAATTATAATTCTAATCTATTCATGTACTTTCTTCAGTATCGATACCTGCTTAAATAAGAATCAAGCTTTGGTACTAGTTTTGTATCGATTATTATCTGGAGACTGATTTTCTGACATCCCTACAGTGTATAGATATGTGGAGTTCTCTGGACATGCCCAGACCTCTGCTCTATCTGGCAATGGCATTACAGCTCACGCAGTCTGTATAAAAGCACTTAGCTGTTTGTGATCAGTGGAGTTCACTTTGAGCTGAGTCGGACGTCCGGAACAATAACAAGACTCGTTCTTTTGAATTCTGCAGTAGAAGAAATGTGTTTTATTTGCACCATGATGGACGAGCTGTGAGGTAAATGTAGCGGTCTTATGTCAGTAATACTCGCATGCTAGCTTGAAATATGGTGGTGCAGTACTTAAGCAAACAAGACAAACACACTGCTACTTTCATATACACAGTTAATATTCATTTAGGATCGGAAAGACTTTTTTGTCCCAGAATGAAGTTAGGATTTTAAAGAAGCTAGAAGATATTTTTGAAATGTTAGTTTGTATCATAGACTGTGTAAAGAAGTGGACAAAGTGAGTGTGACGTAGCCCATAGCGTTCAGCTCCAGTCAAATGAAGCTCATCGAGGCTAGCAGCTATAAAGGTGAATTTGGAGCTCAGTTCCATATTTGAAATTCTGATCACCTGTTGCTAGCACTAGTGGGAGTGACCTCGGGGAAAGAAGACGCCTGATTTGTCTGTTATTAATGTTCATATCTTGATTGAGAGACACAATAGTAAAGTAAAAATACCAGGATCATGTAGAGCGGGTTAATATGAATATTTTAAGACCACAGTTTTTCAATAGAAAATGAACTGGAGCCAGAGTCGATGGAGCCTGAAGCGCGCCCATGATCACTTCCTATTTTGAACACGGCGGCTAGCAGGTTAGTTATGTCCATTTATATAAACAGTCTATGATTTGTATGATGAATCTTATGCAGGCTTGTTTTTCCTCAATGCATTCATAGCTACTTCTGTTACTTTGTGTGTGTGTAAAATATCTTCCACCCCTAGTTCACAAACACACACACACACACACACGTTCAGACGATATTTTAACAGGAATGTGCTAAAATGTGCCTATAAATGTCATTAACTACAGTGTAGAAATATCACTTTATACTCTTCTTTCAGAGATTACACCAGTCTTTTCTGTCTCTTTTTGAGTTACTTTTAAATAGTTTTAATTATAATGACATAATGATAAAATGCTATATAATCTAATTTTGCATATGTCCAGAACAACTACTGCAATATCATTTTTTCCCCATCTCTTAAAGGTCCTATATTACACAAAATTGACTCGTGTGATCTTTAAGTCATGTTATAATTCTGTTACCTCCTCAAAAACAGACATGGAGTTGTGTTTTGTTTCATTCACACATATTTGAGTAACAATTCTCCAAAGCTCAAAAATGCTCTGTTCCACCTTGTGATGTCATGAAGCGGTAGTTTTTAAGTTAACAGCTACATTTTACCTTTAGTTCAGCAGAGATCGGCAATTCCAGGGCCGAAATTATCCAAATGATTCAAATGAAGGTGTATGGAGTTTAAAAACACAATGGAGCACTTTCTGTAGCTCAGCCTAAATATGCAGGGTTTATGTGCTAAACATGTGTGAATGAAACAAAACACAACTCCAGGTCTGTTTGTGATGAGGAAACAACATTTTAACACAGATCTGACAAAAGCGTAATACGGGCCCTTTAATCAACATCATTATCGATACTAGTGAGTGTCTGGAGTGTAAATGTATACGCTCTAAAAGCTTTATGTGTATGTGAGGGAGAGAGCTGCTTAAACAGTAAAAAGCCTCTGATTGCATTACAGTTTTCAATGTACAAGATGGGCTGTTGGCTGTGATCTTGGCAGCTAAAGATATAGGGCTGAGGATACCTGGAAAATACAGAAATACAGAAATGTCTATATTGGATTCAGTTACAGGTGATTATTGGTCAAAAGTACCTTGAAAAAGCACGTGAGTGGGATTGCCTCTCCACAGATCTGTCCTGTAACTTGAGCAGACTCCAGCGTTAAGCATTATAATGAGGTGGAATTTTGTGGGTACCAGATAGTAGCAGTAGTAGCATTGAAGGTGGTAGTGGTGGTAGTAGTAATGGTAGTAGTAATAGCATTAATAGTTGTTGTTGTTGTAGTAGTAGCAGAAGTAGTAATAGTACCAGTATCAGTAGGGGCAGGAGTAGTAACTTTAGCAGTAGTAATAGTAATAGTAGTAGTAGCAGTAACAGTAGTAATAGCAGTACTAGTAGTAGCAGTAGTAATAGTTGTAGTACGACGTAGTAGCAGTAGTAGCAGTAGAAGCAGTAGTAGTAACAGTAGTAAGAGTAGTAGTAGCAGTCGTATTAGTACTAGTACTAATGGTAGCAGTAATAGTAGTAACAGTAGCAGTGGTAATAGTAGTAGTAGTAGTAATAGCAGTAGTAGCAGTAGTAGTAGTACTAGCAGTAGCAGTAGTAGCATTGATAGTAGTAGTAGTAGTAGCAGTAGTAACAGCAGTAGCAGTAGTAGTAATGGCAGTAATAGCAGTGCAGGTTATGGTACATTCTCCTCATTTATGCATATTCCATATTGTTTGTTTACATAAGGTCCACAGCACACACAGACAGTGTAGTTCCCACATGTAGCATACACTCTGTTTATATTTATAGCTAACAGCGTTGACCTATTGACGTGCACTTTACATCTCCATTTGGACATAATGGGACGACTATGGCCCGCTGCGTTTGTCAATGCGTTTCACAATAACACAGGCCTTTTGTTTCGCAGTAAACATCATTTGAACCGAGGTAAACAGGAAGTGAACGTCCATGAGGGAAATCGAGTTATGGAGGCTAACGAGAAGCAGTGTTAGAACATTATGAATTTTTATTATTACAGATACTCACAAGTTTAAATTAACAGAAATACATGCACTGAACGGGTTAAAATAACAATTAATTCCCAGCCAACTGAGAAAATATACAATACTTTATATATTTATACTTTATTTTATATATACTTTATATACTGTAATCCATGGTGGAAGAAGTACTATATGTAAAGTATGTACTTAAGTAAAAGTATAGATACAGAGGCAAAAACAAATACTCAAGTAAAAGTAAAAGTATTGCCTGAAAAAATATACTACAAAAGTATTAAAGTACCTGTTCAAACATGTACTTAAAGGGTAAAAAGTACGAGTGTTTTGTACATATTTTGAGGTCTTCAAATGTGGTGATTTTAATACAGATTTGAGCTGAATTTAGTTCAACAGAAAAAAAACAAAACGGAATCAATATTTTTTCCAGCTGTTTTTCTTTGTATGGTTTTGTTCTTTGTTAAAAATAAACCCTCAGTCTTTTCAGCAAGTCTCAAACAATAATAAACAAACAAACTATAATAAAAAAACACTTTTCTTTTTGCTGTGAAATGTAGTGAAGTAAAAGTAAAAAGTATCCACTGTAAAAGTGATGTAAGTAAAGTACAGATACGTAAAATTTATACTAGTACTTAATTACTTTTACTTCCACCACTGACTGTATTATAAAGTAGTATATATTGTATGGATGAGTACCACAGTACACAGAATAATAACTGATCTGACATTGTGATGATTTCATGAAATGGCACAGATACAGTGTAGGTTTTATATTTCATTAAAGGCTCCATGAACAAGAGAACCTCCTTCTTCTACTTGCTTTTTCTTCTCCTTCAACTTATTCTCCTCTTCCTCCTCCTCCTTCTTCCTTTTTCTTCTCCTTCAACTTATTCTCCTCTTCCTCCTCCTCCTTCTTCCTTTAACTTCCTGTCTTCCTTTTCCTTCTACTTCAACTTCATTTCTCTTCTCCTTCAACTTCTTCTCCTCTTCCTCCTCCTTCATCATCTTCCTTTTTCTTCTCCTTCAACTGTTTCTCCTGTTCCTTCTTCTACCTCCTCCTTCTACTTCACTCTTCTTCTCCTTCAACTTATTTCCCTCCTCCTCCTCCCTCTTCTTCTATTTCCTTTTTCCTCTCCTGTTCCTTCTTCTTCTTCCTCCTCCTTCTTCTTTTTCCTCTACTTCTACTTCATTCTTCTTTTCCTTCAACTCCTCCTCGTCCTTCTCATTGTTCAAGTCTTCTTCACAGCAGATATCAGTGTGAGTTAAAAATGGCTCTCACTTTTGTTACATAATGAGCCTAAATTAGACTTGATGAATATTTGATGTGTGGACGCTGGTTTAAGCCTCGTGGACCACAAGAAAAACACCGGAAACACTAGAGAGCTGAGGTCAGACCGTTAATGGAGAAAGTGATCTGCAATGGGATTATCATGAGTTTATATCATAGACTGTATATATAAATGGACATAGCTAACCTGCTAGCCGCGGTGAAATGAGCATGGGCGTGCTTCAGCCGCATCGACTCTGGCTCCATTTGACTTTCTATTGAAAAACTGTTGCCCCTCTGTCTGTAACTGCTCTTTCTATTAACCCACTCTACTCTAGTATTTTAATTTGGCTATTTTGTCTGTGAATCAAGATATGAACATTAATAAGAGACAAATCTGTGCTGTGAGGAGGTGCTGTGTCCTGATAATGAAGCGAGTGAGGAGGTTGGTATCAGCTAATTAAGTTGGCAGGTGAAGCAGTGCTGATGGAGGAGGTCGGTGAGGTATGGAGGTTCTGGAGGGACTTGTCGGTGATGAGGAGGACCTTTGAGGAGGACCTTTGAGGAGGACCTTTGAGGAGGACCTTTGAGGAGGACCTTTGAGGAGGACCTTTGAGGAGGACCTTTGAGGAGGACCTTTGAGGAGGACCTTTGAGGAGGACCTTGTATTGTACAGGAGGACAGGGGTTATATGGTCTCTGGAGCTGAGGGGGGATGAGAAGGTGGAGGAGGTGGGTGGAGGAGAGATCGTACAGAAGTCTATTGCAGTAGTCCAAATTAGAGGTGATGAATGCGTGAATGAGGATTTCTGCAGTAAGTTCAGAGAGAGAGAGAGAGAGAGCGGTGGAGACGGGCGATGCCGCGGAGGTGGAAAAAAAAAAGATGTTTTGGTGATGTGGCTGATGTGAAAGCTCTTTTTGCATTTGCTTTAGAGCCTGTGTGGTTCAGTTAATGATTACAATTGTTTTTTGACTAGTAACGATTAGTCAATTAATTGTTGCAGCCCTGCATGTTTTAGAGCAGAGTCTCAAACTAGTGTGGCATTACCATGTTGCGTGTAGAAGGTTCTGCCAAATTGGTAAACCCCAAACAACAACATATCTTGAGTTACAGACACAATAGTGAAATAAAAACACCAGGTTACAAACATTCCGAACATTTTAAGACCAAAATGATGAATCTGACAACAGCAGTTATAGAGAGAGGGGCGACAGTTTTTCAATAAAAAGTGAACTGAAGCCAGAGTTGATGGAGCCGGAAGCGCGCCCATGATCACTTCCTATTCGAAACACGGCGGCTAACAGGTCAGCTATGTCCATTTATATATACAGTCTATGGTATTAGCGATGATAAAGATTTGAAGGACAGCACTGCAGTTGTGTTACTATTTTAAACTTAGCAGAATTTTGAATCAGATATGTTTAAATATAACTTTCTTTTTTCTCCGATACTGTTCAACGACTGCAGTTTTAGGTAGTGCACATCCTCAATCGAAACTGCATAAATTGGACGCTTTTTATTCACCTTTTGAGAGAAACAGAACTCTGGTACTTGACTTGTTTTATCGCTGAAAGGTTGTCAGTTAATACTCTGCCCATTTTGTTGCTATGTCCTTGGGCAAGACACTGGTCTGAGTAAGGGATTGGTGTCAGTCGTTCATGTGGTGAAATATCGCTAACATAAATTAGAAAAAAATAATAGGGTTGTCAAAAGTATCGACAATCAGATGGTAATACTAAAACCAGTATCGAAACTACTAAACTTGATACTCATTGGAGCAGGTAACGATGCTCAAAAAATCATTTAAATCACATAAACGGAACAGAAATGAAGGGCTCATCTTTTCCACGAATGATCTTCTCAAAACAATAATTGATTTAGTTTTATATCACAAAGTAAACAAATATAATTGCACCCCATTAAGTCGCCAAAACCCATCATTTCCTCAGGTACAAGAACACATTTAAATATAATTTGCATTTTATTTTTTAAGCAATGCATAATGTTCCAGACGTGGAGCCACTTTACATGCCGACCCCCCTCCCTCTTTCTCCCTCTCTCTCTCTCCATCTCTCTCTCACCATCTCTCGCTCGGAATCTGACGACCTCGTGCAGTTAAACCGTTTCCATGGCAACCGCGCTAAGTGAAACGGCGCACGCAGCGAGAGAAATTACGGAAGTGAGGGGTAAATAATCAGGCGTAGTAGGGAAGACAGAGTGATCACATAAAATGGAGCTACGCTAGACGGGTTTCAAATGGATTCTTATGAAATGTATCCAGAGAAGAAGTGCAGTTTTAATAGGCTTAATAAAGCATAAACAAAGACTTAATTCATATTAGACAAATATATTTTTTTAAGAATTAACAACTTTTTTTAAAGGTACATATTACACCATTTTCTGATCTGTTATAATGTTGTTTCCTCAGCACAAACAGACCTGGAGTTGTGTTTTGTTTCATTCACACACGTTTAACGCACAACTTCTACATATTCAGACTGAAAAAACTCTGTTCCACCTTGTGATGTCATGTTGAAATACAGGAAGTGCTCCGCTGTGTTTTTAAACTCCATACGCCTTCACGAGAATCATTTGGATAATTTCAGCCCTGGAATCGACAATATCTACTGAAGAAAATGAAAAATGTCGCTGTTAATTTGAAAACTATCACTTCATGACATCACAAGGTGGAACAGAGCCTTTGTGAGCTTTGGAGATGTAGACAGACTAATAATAAAGTGTGACTCAAACATGTGTGAATGAAACAAAACACAACTCCAGATATGTTTTTGAGTCGGTAACAGCATTATAACATGACTTAAAGCTCACAAGAATCCATTTTGTGTAATTTAATGCCTTTGCAGTGGTCCACAGTTCTTCCTCACTTACCTTATGTATTCTGAGCATCCTAATTATTCACCATGATAAGTTTATAAGCGCTTTTTGCAACTCTCATAACAGAGCTGAGTCACGGTAAAGCTAACAACGACAACAACTAGCATGCTAATCTGCACTTCTTGATTGATTATGGGACAGTAAAACGTTTCTGATTAGACGCAAACAGCACACAGCAGACTTATTTTGACCTCAAGAGCTGCTTAGATGATATATCTGAACTGGGGCAAGACGATACTGGATGAAGCTCTTTTAATTTTATAGAAAAAATTGGGTGCACTTTCAACACTTATACAGTAAATCATACTTTTCATCATGGTAGTTTGTCAGTATTTCTACTTTGACAGACCTCTTATATTTTTCCTTTCAAGGCTTGAACAGACCAAAACAATTCAATACACCTCCAACTCCTTCAGCCCATTATAGTGTCGATCTATAGTCTGTGGAAAAGCTGTGATGTGATTGGCTGCTCCTCTGAGGCGTCTTTCTCTGTGTCTGTTATGTAATCGCCCCTGAAGTTGTGATGTCACCACTGAGCGTGTGCAGAAAGCCATGAGGCTCAACACACTCCTTATCTTACCGGGGGAGCCACTGGAGCAGAAATACATACCCTTGTTAGTTACATATCTATTGCTTTGCGTAATAGTATTGTTTAACGGATATGGCTTGAACATCATTGTCGGTCCCGTTTCATGTGTTTCGTTCTCATACAAAGGCGGGTTGAATGTCACTATTTCATCTTAACCTTTTACTTAAAGGTTGTGCTGCTCGGAGTGGTGTGTTTAATAAGACCGGGCTCCTTGTTTAGATGAAAGAACCGCGAAGAACTGATGTTGCAGTCTGAGGTCGGCACACCATTCATCTTGTTTAATGCCATACTGGGGAACATTCCCAGCAAAGCAAGAACAGCTCTATAAGGTTCTACAGCCTTTAGTCATTTAGTGGATTAATTAGTCCGTGGTCTTAGTCGGCACCATTGAACATTTTATTAGAGGAGGTAGGGAGTGAGTTAGCGAGTGAATCGTGTTTTCAATCTCCCTTTGTCACGTAAATACGCTTTTTTATAGTGATTTTCTGTATAAAATTTTATGTTAAGACGGTCCAACCACAGTCACTAACTTGTATCATGCGTTTTTCAAATGCAGAAGACGTTTCCTCTCAAAAATTCTTATCACCTTCAGAGCAATATATAATTTATTTTGCTTGAGATCAATAAGACTTTGGTGTTTCCATTGTTGATTTTGCAAAAACCTGCTGTTTCTCAGTCCTTTATATTTATTTTTTTTCTTTCTTTATTCTTTATTTGTCAAGGACCATGTACAAATTCATTAATCTTACAAAAGAAAAGATGATTTGTACCAGATTTAGCTACTTTTGCTTTCCATCTGCAGTCCTTGGGCAGGTGAACACACATTAAAATACACAAATTGCATTATAAGGCATATTACATGATCAGTTCATCAAGCAGCCATGTTTGTTTTGGACACGAACGGACCACGCATCTCTCTGATTGGTTAAACTGACTGTCAGTCACGCCCTCTGAAATCAAGGAGACAGGCCGTGGCTCCAGATCCACTCGTCTTTGTAAAATTTTGTCAAAGTGTGCGGTTCTGGGTGGATGGGTAAATTGTGACTTGCTGGTCTAGTTATACAATTTTTAGCGTGGTCTTTTTTCAAGGAGAGGAAGGTCAACAGCGCCCTCTGCAGTCCGACTTCTTTAGAACAGTATCCGTGGGTAAGTGTGGGAAAGCAAGAACGCGCCCTCGTCTCGGTTTAGCGTCTTATGGACATGTTTCAGGAAGTACGCGCATATTTAGCCAAAGACACGTCACAGCAGCAGCATCACATGACTCTTCTGAAGATGACTACACAAATGAATTGGTGAGGTGAAACTAAAACATTTAGAAGAAAATAGACCAAATAAATCTCTTTGGAACTCAACTCAAACAGCCACTGCCAAATGCTCCTATATTTCCTTATCGTGCATTTTTTTAATGGACAGCTGCAGCAGAGGTTTGGTCCCTGCAGGCTTCTGTCCACAGACCTGCTCCGTTCTTAGTGTGAATAGGAGATAATAATGAAGCTGAGCCTGTCTCCTGTTCTGTACAACACAACAGTGATTTATGGCGCTGGCCTACATACAAACTGCTGCATCACTGTTTCTGTTCCCCTGTTGTTTCTGGTGATTCGTGTCCCCATGTGGCCCACAGCTACACAGAGGATGACTTATGGAGTAGTCTTCCTCAGCATGCTAAAACGTCCAGCTTGCTAATTGTATAGAAAGTAACTAATTATAATGTGCTGCAGTCATTTATCTAAAGGGATTCTGTTGTGTGTTTTAGACAGTTCACGTTGGTGGTTTTCAGATTTGAGAATGTAATGATGTCATAGTCCCAGATGGGGGGGCAAGAGTCAGTTTTCCCTATGGATTACACTGTACTGTAATATTTAAAAGGTAAATTCACAAATGAACCTGATCATTTCTAAGGAGGCTTTGACACCATCATTTGGTTCGGTTTGGAGTAGCGTGAGTTCGGTTGGTTTGGGCTGGTCTGAAAGTGGCCCACTTTTATTTGGTGCAGACCATAGAAAGAAGTGGACTAAGTGAGTGTGACGTCACCCAAAGTGTTCAGCTCCAGTCAAATGAAGCTCATCGAGGCTCGAGCAGTTATAGCGGTGAATTTGGAGCTGAGTTCCATATTTGGAATTCTGACTGCGAGTATCATAGCAACGAAAGAGCCAATCCAGGGTGAGGTTGTTGAAAGTAACGCCCCTTCCCACCCGCATCGCAGGTTTAGCAGAGAGCGGACGCTTAGCAATGCTGTCAGTCAAACCTGTTGCTAACGCTAGCGGGAGTGACCTCGGGGAAAGAAGGCGCCTGATTTGTCTGTTTTCAATCTTTTGCATCTTGATTTACGGACACATTTATGGTGAAATAAAAATACCAGGATCCTCGCACTCCCATGGTCCAGTGTGGAGCGCATATGTCCGATATATTTGTAAAATCCAAATACGAAATCCAAATGTTACTAAATGTTAGCCTACGTTTTGTTGGCAAGTAACAGATGGGGTGGAGACTTTCCTCTGGTCAATAGGTGAACGTGGTTTCTACTTTGTTGTCATTCCCTGCAATACTTGCCATGTAGTGCCACTTGGTTCTTGTGTTTTGGTTCGTTTGAGCTGAAGTGTGGTGAGTACGTGATCTGCACCAAATGAAAACTGGAGCAATGTTTCAACTTTAGCCCTGAAAATGTCCATTAATGGAGCGTCATTACAGTATTACCTCGTCCAGAGCTGTAACTATGGTTCTGATGGGCTTCTTTTGATATCATCCACATCTATCACCACCTCTGAGCACGTCCTGGTCCCTAAACAGCCTTTAAATCTCTCTACCTCTCTATCGTTCTACCTCTACATCGCTCTCATTTCTCTCACTCTGTCTCTCTCTGCCCTTTCCCCTCCTATATTTATCTTCCACCTATCTCTCTTCCTCTCTCTCTGACTTTTTCTGACTGTCCTCTATCTCTCTGCCTTCTTCTTCCTCTCTCTTGCTCTCTTTCTCTGTCTCTCTCTATCTCTATCTACCTCTATATCTATCATCTATTTCTGTCTCTCCTTCTCTCTCACACTCCCTCTTGTTTCTTCCTGTCTCACAGCTTCTGTCTCTTCCTCTCACTATATTTCTCTCTCTCTCTCCCTCCCTCTATCTGTTCTCTCCTTTTCTCTCTTATGTCCCTCTCTTTGTGTTTTTTCCTCTCTCCCATCTCTCCCACTTTTTCCTTCTCTCCCACCCAATACCTCTCCCCCTCTTTCTGTGTTTTTCTCACCTCTCTCCTATAACCTTTTTTTCTCTCTCCCACCCTGTATCTCTCTCTCTCCCTCCTCTCTATATCTCTCCTCTCCCTCCATCCCTCCCTCTACCATTTCACTTTTTCTCTCTTGTGTCCCTCTCTTTCTGTGTTTTCTCTCTCTCCCATCTCTTTCACACCTTTTTTCCTCTCTCCCACCTCATACCTCTCTCTCTCTCTCCCATCTCTTTCACACTCGTTTTTTCTGTCTCCCCCCCTTCTCTCCTCTCCCTCCCTCTACCATTTCTCTTTTTCTCCCTCTATTTCTGTATTTTTTTTCCCTTACTCCCATACCCTTTTTTTTCTCTCTCTCTCTCCCACTATGTATTTATCTCTCTCCCTCCATGCTTCTAGCTTTCTCCTTCTCTCCTCACTCCTTCTCATTCACTCTCCTCTCCTCCCTCCCTTCTCTCCCTCTCTCTCCTCTCCTCCGTCTGATCCATGATGGGCATGTTCTCCACACTCTGGCTGTATTCTCTGGATTATGTTGGTGTCTGGAGGGACAGGGGGGCTCTCCCTCAGCAGCTGCCCACATCCTGCAGCTAATTACGGGGAGCTCCGAGCCGTGTGAGCCCCGTTCCCTGGAGGGCGGAGTTATCTCTGTGTTATCCCATCAAATACTCAGGCAGCATCCAGCCAAACAACTCATCTAAATGTGGCTGGAATTATTGAAAAATCAATATGTCTTTCAAATTAAATTAAAAAACATGCATTTGTCTTCATCTCCTCTCCACAGATCTGACCCGTAGCTTGATCTTATGGCACCACCTGCTTGTCTCCGTAGAGATAAATAAGTCATAGTTGCTTGTTAATACCCAGTCTCATCAGATCTTGGAAGCTAAGTAAAGCCGGTTAATACTTGGATGGGAGACCACAGGGAATACCTGGTGCCACAGGGGGGCAGCAGTGGCTCTAGTGGAAACTGTCATTGTGTCCTTTGGCAAGACACTTCAGTAGTATGAATGTGTGCGTGTGTGTGTGTGGGGGGGGGGGGGGGGGGTTAGGGGTGTGTTGTGTGTGATTGCTTGTGTATGTTCCGTGTTGTGTAATGTGTCTGAGCCCCAGGTGCACAGACACAGAGAGAGGACGCTGCATCCCAAACAGCCCATTAGCTTTAACACGTCTCACATCGTCTTTCACTCCAGTCTCTGTATTGTCCAGGTGGAGACTCTATTTTCAGGAAACAAAACAAAACAAAACTTTCAAAGCACTTTCAAAAATGACCTTAAAATGTCACATGCACCGAGTCGTTATTTTTAAACGCAGAAGTCATATTTTCATATTTTGAGTTATTTTCAAATCACTGAAGTTGTCATTTAAGTGCAAAATGTTGTATTTCTTATAAGAAATACCCAGTGCTCTGTTACATTTCAATCATGTACCTAGAGTATATGAAGATATTTCTGTTTCAACATATAATCATAGAGCTGTGTAAATTCAACTAATACAGGAGGGTGAGTGATATTATCAAAAATAAATATCTCACTGTTGTTTTTGGAGTATTTTGATAAAGTTATTCCATTCATTTATTTGACTATTGAGGAAGCATACAAGTTTTTCTCATTCTCTCTATCTGTCTATCTATCTATTCCCCCCTCACCTTCTTGCACTCTCTCCGACCTGTCTCTCTTACTCTCTGTCTCCCTGCTTCTGTCTCTTCCTCTCACTGTGTTTCTCTCTCCCTCCTGTCTCTCTTCCTCTCTGTCTCCCTGCTTCTCTCTCTTCCTCTCACTGTTTCTGTCTTCCTCTCAGGCTCCCTGCTTCTCATTCTATTTCTCTCTCCTTCCTGTCTCTCTTCCTCCCTGTCTCTTTGCTTCTGTCTCTTCCTCTCACTGTGTTTCTCTCTCCCTCCTGTCTCTCTTTCTCTCTGTCTCCCTGCTTCTCTCTCTTCCTCTCACTGTTTCTATCTTCCTCTCAGGCTCCCTGCTTCTCACTCTATTTCTCTCTCCTTCCTGTCTCTCTTCCTCGCTGTCTCTCTGCTTCTGTCTCTTCCTCTCACTATATTTCTCTCTCCTTCCTGTCTCTCTTCCTTGCTGTCTCCCTGCTTCTGTCTCTTCCTCTCACTGTGTTTCTCTTTCCCTCGTGTCTCTCTTCCTCTCTGTCTCCCTGTTTCTCTCTCTTTCTCCTTCCTGTCTCTATTCTGCTCTGTCTCCCTGCTTCTCTCACTCTGTTTCTCTCTCCCTCCTGTCTCTGTTCCTCTCTGTCTCTCTGCTTCTCTCTTCCTCTCACTCTGTTTCTCTCTCCCTCCTGTCTCTGTTCCTCTCTGTCTCTCTGCTTCTCTCTTCCTCTCACTCTGTTTCTCTCTCCCTCCTGTCTCTCTTCCTCTCAGGCTCCCTGCTTCTCTCTCTTCCTCTCACTTTGTTTCTCTCTCCCTCCTGTCTCTGTTCCTCTCTGTCTCTTTGCTTCTCTCTCTTCCTCTCACTCTGTTTCTCTCTCCCTCCTGTCTCTGTTCCTCTCTGTTTCTCTGCTTCTCTCACTTCCTCTCACTCAGTTTCTCTCTCTCCCTCTACCCCATCTCTCTTTTTCTCTCTTATATCCCTCCCTTTCTTTCAGTGTTTCTCTCTCTCTCTTACCTATCCCTCTCTCTTTCTTCCATCTCTCTTCGTCTATAGCAGTGGTCCCCAACCACCGGGCCGTGGACCGGTACCAGTCCGTGGATCAATTGGTACCGGGCCACCGGCCGTCCAAGAAATAATTAATTATTTCCGTTGCAGTTATTATCTGAGTCTGAAAAATCGTTTATTTTGAAAAATCTTTTATTTTGAAAAATTACCGGATTCTCTCAGTTACATTTCCGTCACTTGAGCGCTTGAAATTAACCCACAAATTAGCAAAATGAGTAAAAAACAGACAGACAGTCTTTGGAAAGTTTGTTTTCGAAGGGGAAAAGGCCCAGTGAAGAGACAGAAAAAGAGCCAACTTCCAAGAAAAATAAAGCGTTTAACAGACAATACCAGGAGTTCTACTTGAACTATGGATTTATCACGACAGGTGATTCCCACAGACCAAGCCCGCTCTGCATAATATGCAGCGACCAGCTCTGTAATGAGGCAATGAAGCCCTCAAAACTGCTCCGCCACTTTTCAAGCGTTGGCCGGTCCGCGGTGATAAAAAGGTTGGGGACCACTGCTCTATAGACACATACATGTTTTTCTCATTCTCAGTATATGGACAGGCTTCATGTGAAAGTTTTTTAGGTTTAAACCAATAGGAGACTTATGTGAGGCTCTTTCTGCGTCGTGATTGGACAATCGTCTTGAACCAGATTATAACATAAATACCTTTCCCATCATTTCCAGTGGTTTTGTCATTAACCCTTTAAGGACTGAGCACATTATAGCCCAGTGTATCTCGCCTAGACTTTTATTATTTTTTAGTCATAAAAATCATGTTAAAGGAAGTATCAGAATGTACTGCATTTTTTCACACAACTACCTCTATTTTACATATCCATCTGTATTTTTCCTTTGATGTGTTGAATAACTGACTGGGAAAATCCCCGCGGCACCTGCGCTCTGATTGGTCATCTTCAAGGGACAACGTAAGCAGATTACCGTAATGACAAGAAAGAGCCCCATGTCTCTGCTTTGAGACGCCATTTGAATTTATATGAGAGCACAGTTGGTTGCGGAGTTATGGCCATGGAAAGTCCACAACTGTGCTCTATCAGCAACGATAGCATCCGCCTCTATAGGGTTAAAAATAAATCAGCATTATAATTGTTATCAGTAAAAGCTATATTTCATTGCAGAATGTTTACCACGTCGCAGATATGTCATGTTTATAAATCAGACGTATTGTGCTCGTGTCTGTTCTATAGTTATAATCTCTGACACACGTGGATCATTATGTTATAATTTGCACATTTTAAATCACAATATTCACCTAAAATGACTTAATAAAAGAAACAAGTCCGCTGCCTTCCATGGTGCCTAATGGGAGCTGACGTCGGTGTAAAAGTCATCACAACAAAGAGCCGTGTAGCTGTCGGCTCCTCCTATGGACAGCTGCACATCACATTAACGAGCAGCGGATTTTGTTTCATTTGTACCAAAATAACTACGTGATGCTGCAAAATCCTACTTGTATCACAGATTAAGAAAATACAATTGGAGAACGATGTGCGTACATTACAGTGGGCGTGTGCCGGTGGAGGTGAAAACGGGGATTGATCAGCAATATGGCGTCTTGAAAATAACCGATTAAAGATTGCTCAAACACGCACTCCAAAAACAATTTCTATCGGGTAAATGAGAAGGAAACAACTATAACATAAGTCCATTTTGCATTAGTCACATAAACAGGACGTCCACAAGCTCATGATCTGTAGCATGATCCATAAATGAGCATAAAATATGAATTAATTAAAAGCGTTCCAATTACCAGATGCACGGCTGGGATGTGTACATTGGTAATCTTGACTGTAAACAGGGTGTAATCTGGGGGCAGCTGTCCTCTAGCAGACGTGGACCCTCTCACAGATCAACATGAGGGGCCCATATGAGCAGAGCGCCACGTTCTGACCTCCTCGCCACCATCTGTGGACCTCCTGTCGCCAAAAGAGCCAAAAGACGATCAAAACGCAACTAAAACACGACCAAAACAGAACCAAAACAACTATACCACTACCACAGAGCACATAGGCCAAGCATAGAGTCTAAATATGTTGTTTGTTTAAGCCATCTGGAACATCTTTAACAGCACAAAAATGTATCTAGACTTGCTCGAATTCAGAATAGGAATGAATGAATATGAATTTAATTTGAGATATAAGAATTA
The DNA here is from genome assembly GCF_009829125.3 of Periophthalmus magnuspinnatus. Lineage (NCBI taxonomy): Eukaryota > Metazoa > Chordata > Actinopteri > Gobiiformes > Gobiidae > Periophthalmus > Periophthalmus magnuspinnatus. The sequence goes on from NC_047144.1 coordinate 14,932,064, forward strand.
GTTAATGTGAATTTACTTGATAGACCAAATTCTCCCTAGGTGGGTGGAGAGTCCCTGCCTCAAGTGGAGTTCAAGTGAATCGATGTTTTGTTCAGAATGAGACAAGGATGGAGTGTGAGATTGACAGTTGGAGCTGCAGTGATGCGGTCGCTGTATCAGACTGTTGTGATGAAGAAGGAGCTGAGTCAAAAAGCATAGCTCTCGATCAAAAGAACAAGATGGCGGATACAAGCGGTTAAATGAGTTTCCGTAGGTGACTGGGCGTTCCCTCAGAGATAAGGTCAGGAGCTCAGTCACATGGCAGGAGCTCAGAGTAGAGCTGCTGTTCCTCCACGTGGAGAGGACCCAGCTGCAGCAGCTCGGGCTTCTGCTCCAGATGCCTCCTGGGCTCACTGGGGAGATGCTCCAGGACATGTTGGAGGAACTGTTTGTTTCTCAGCTGGCCTGGGAACGCCTTGGGATTTCTCTGGAGGAGCTGGAGGACGTATGTGTGGAGAGCAGGGTCAGACTGCTGCCTCTGCGACTCGCCCCCGGAAAAAAAGGAAGAAAACTGATGGATGGATGACATCACACGATTCTACAGGCCAATAATGTTGAATACAGATGGAGATCGGCTCACGTTATGATGACTAAAATCCACATTTTGTTGTAATATAGTGAGTTATTGGGCCTACTCAAAGTAAATGATCAGGTTCAACAGTTGTGCATTTAGCTTTGGGACATTTCATGGCAAATACAATGTACTCAACAGGAAAAACTGTCTATTGGCCCACGTATGCGCGTATGACATCATCACAGTGTAAACTCTGAAAAACACCAGTACTGTACATTACGTCTTATTATAAGACAAATGATTAGCCAATTGGATAAGACAATGTAATTATTCCTTTGTCAAATAAACTTTCATGTTTGAAGTTAAATGATCAAAACTGTGCTGAAAATTGTGAAATATTCTATCAGCATTCAGATCTACTCACAACATTTCAGAAGGAAAAGAAGGAAAAACACGGCTTTATTGATCAAGCACACACACAACACAAACTTGTCACATGCAATTGTAAATAGCTGTTATGTGAGCAAACCATGTTAGGGCTTGGTATATCTTGGTATATCTTGGAATGTCTTGGAATGTCTTGGAATGTCTTGGTATATCTTGGTATATCTTGGTATATCTTGGTATATCTAAAAAACAACAACAACAAACATTTCAGGTGGATATTCTGTATTAAAGTGAGGCTATATTCAGCAGCTTTAGTCGTACATAGCACGTTTCTCCATTAAACGTCTCTTTCTCCTTAATCTGTCTAGTATCGTATAAATCAGCTGTTCTTGTAGAAGGCTCCCGAAGTCCTGAGTATAAAAATATAACTGGTGCGCAGATGAAGCACAAACACAACGCCTCGCTGCTTCAAACCAGACGTGGACTCTCACAGGAACGCAGCTCCTCTTCATGATTCACTCAAGGGAAAAACAAAGATGGCCGCCTCTTAGTATCTGAACAAGTATATAAAAAAGGTTGTGTAAAGCATATACGGAGTTGTTAAAAGTCATTTACTCATTTATAAACAGCTCTTGAGGTCAGAATATGTTCGCTGTGTAGGAATCGAATTGTGAAGCATTTTACTGTCCGATCACCAGGAAGTGTACCGTTATCATGCTAGTTTAAAAAGCGTGGCGTCTAAAATAAACTAGATCTGTTAAGTTTTTAAGACAGTAAAAATCAGGTACAGCGCTTGTAATATGACACTAAATATAGGTCAGTGTTTGGGGATACTCTGAAATTTAATCCAAATGAAATTCAAAATGAAATTGGTTTTAATCGTGACAGATCGAGAATCGAGAAAAGGACTTGGATCTCAAAAACCTTTTATTTCATTTCAGTTTTGAGACCTGTCTCTGCAGACTTCTGTCTCCGTGGTAACCGTTACATGTGTGAGCTGCCATCTTGAAGGACTGCATTTGCTCAAGGCGTTTTTCCCTTCGCTTTTTTGCCTGCAGAAAAGCAAATATTTAAAAAGAAATTATTGTATTATACGAGACGGGTTTAGTGCTTGTAAATAAGTCGGATCATTTCATTTCATTCATTTTCATGTATCTTTATTTCTACAGGGAGAGCCTTATAAGATTACCACACTGTTTCTTATGAGTGCCCTGTTCAAATACAGAACAATACAAAAATGAACACAACACATAACTGCAGTGGTCCATTCAAAACATTAAAAACAGGAGCAGGTGTGATTATAAATGTTTATCACCAGATTATTAAAGTGCATTCGTGGCACCAGTGTATCTAGTTTTACATGGCCTTGAAATGGATTCCAAGCTTTTTTTTCTCATTTCAGTTCTAGTTCGGTCAGTTTTTAGACGTAAACTATCAATCAACAATGAGATCTTGTGTTAAAAGCTGCTGTATCAAAGCAAGTGAGATATTCAGGCAGTCTATCGTCGTATTTCCTTATAAATACATTTTATACGGCGTTGAACAGTGTCCAAATCCATTCTTTCTCTGAGGCGCGTCTGTTGTCTCACAGGAAGATACAGTAGATAGGTTTAATGCCGCATTATGGAACATTAAGCAAAGCAAGAGCAGACCCTCCACCTGGAAGTTACATAGGGAACAGTCTCAGGATTTAGTTTTTAGGCCAGTAAATAACTTTATTATCCATAAGCAAATGAAAACAACATATAGACAATACAAACAAATCTAGCTGAACAGTCCGGCCCCAGTGATACTTTTGACACGTCGTTAGCATAGCCCTTTAAGCTAAATAAACACGTTGCACTGCTAAATGCCTCACCCATTAACTCGCCACGCAGTCACGGCTGGTTTCCATCTTTAAACATCTTTAATAGTGTCATATTTATGGGAGCGTGTCCGAAAATGGCCCGTTCAAATCAGTTTGCTGCAGGTTTTTGTCGTGTAAAGACATTGACCTCTGTAGTCGCTCTCATGTCTCTCAATGATGATTTCGTCTCACGCGGGTCTCATCACAGCTCCGTCTCCATGGCAACAGCACTTAATCAAAGCGCCTCAGTCTCCTCCTCAGAGCAGCTTAACGTCGTTGTTTACATGTGTCACCTTCCCCGAGAAATAGCTCTTTTAAAAATGATATTTCACTCGCGATTGACCGGACGTTGGTAGAGCGATTTACGAGGATTGCGTATTGTTTTTGTGTCACTGGGCAAGACCTTTTACCCATATCTGGCTCATATTAACGCTTAAGTGTAAATTTACGTTACAATTTTTCTTACAATTGCAATTATTTTTAATCAATGAATTATTTTATTGAAAAATTCAGTGATTTTTTTTTTTTTTTTTTTTTTTTTAATAAATACATTTCTTACATCACTTTGGTGTTGCCTAATTATGTCACATGCATCTCAGCTCCAAATGCATGTGACGTCACTCATGCCGTTCAACTCCAGTCAAATGAAGCTCATCGAGGCTAGCGGTTATAGGGATGAATTTGGAGCTGAGTTCCAAATTTGGAATTCCGACTGCGAGTATCATAGCAACCAAAGAGCCAATCCGGAGCGAGGCTGTTGACGGTAACGGCTCTTTCTGTCCGTGCCACTGGTCTAGCAGGGAGTGGACACTTAGTAACGCTGTCAATCAAACCTGTTTCGATGTCGATGGAGCAGGAAGCGCCCCCGAGATCACTTCCTAATTGGAACACGGCAGCTCGCGTGTTAGCTATGTCCATTTATACATAACAGTCTATGGTGTCTGCCTGTACCGATATCAACCGATACCAGCGCAGAGACTGAAAACGGCATTTATTTCCTTTAAACAAAAATAAAACAAGACAAAACTGATCTAAATGTCTCTCAAGTAACAACAGCACAACATTATGAGACTTTCTAGGCTGACTACGATCATTAAAAAATCTTGTTGGAGCCTGTGTAGAGTCTGTAATGATGCAGTTATTTCAGTATTTCAATATGTTGTGATTACTCTGATTAGATTTAAGCCTAGAATACAGTCAGTGGAATGAGATGAAACGCAACTTAAAGATGTTATGAGAAATATGATGAAATATGAAGGCAATATATTTTTCTGAATGGGAGTCTGTACACAAAAACTGTCTTAGAAACTACAGCCATTTTATAATAACTACGACTTAATTAGCCTTAATAAAACATGAAGAAAGACTTAACTCATAATGAACAAATGGTTTATAAAGAATGATTCTGGCTGAGGAACTACTGAATATATGGAATTATGCCGCAATTCCATATATCTAGTAGAAAAATGTTAAACAACTACAATATTAAAAGAAAAAAAAAGTTATATTCAAATGCTGGAAGTGGCTATCCTTTGCTTTGTCGAAAAATATTTAGTAAAGCTGTTTAAGTTATTTTCTTTGCTACATAATTCCCTATATCTTGCTTCATATATCTGATGTTTTCTGTGTGTATCTAATTTTACTACATTTTAAAGAGAGAAAAAAACAAAACATTTAATGAGAATGTGTCCAAGCTTTTAAGTGGTAGTGTCTATACGTGTTACAATATATTTACATTTCATAGTCAGTCTAAACTGTGTTCACAGTGTGTTTTCACTGTGTGTTTGAGCCTGTGTTTCCTGCCTCTTCCTGCAGATGGCGCCCCTCTGAGTGATCTGTCCTGGTCGTCCTCTCTGGCCGTGGTGGCGGTGTCTTTCTGTGGACTCTTCACTCTGGTTTTCCTCATGTTGGCCTGCCTCTGCTGCAAGAAGCGCACCAAGGGATTCAAGGTAGTACTGGCAAATACATGGCATTCAAGCTTCTAAAGTACTTGAGTAGAAGGATTGGGAGTAAAAAGTATGGCAGGAATATTGTGATAACTTTAGAGGAGATGCAAAAATGTACACACACTCAAATTACTTTTATTAAAAACGTTCATCCTCAAAGATACATTTTCACAAACACAAACAAGACCAATTCTTAAAAAATATTGAAATTAGCTGGATCGATATCCCGTTTGGACATATAACTGATGTAATGTGACTTTTTACTGGTCGTAGTTGGTCCAGAAAGTCTCATAATGTTTGAACTTTTATGTACACAAAGCTGTTCTGTCGCTGAGAGAGAGATAAGTTGCATAACACATCTGGATCAGTTTTGTCTTATTTTATTTTATCAATATTTAAAGGAAATAAACGCTGTTCAGTCTTTGCATTAGTATTGGTTGATATCGGGTATCAGCAGATCGTTATTCATTTCTCCCATAGAGATCGAAGAACAAATATATATTAATAAAAGTTTAAAAGCTCGGGGTGGTAACTATTGATCAATAATTGTATTTAAAATCTATTTCTGAAACTTTATAAGTAATTTTGTGTTTTAAGTGTGCTTTCTGGACTGAAAACAACCGCGTTATGGATGTTAGTTAGCACGTAGCCTGTTAGCCTCCACCATGCCTTTGAACGCAAAAGTATGGGGAAAATTATGGAACATTTTCTTCCAGAACCACAGCGGACTTGGACGTGGGTGTGTCTGTGGACCTCAATAACTCAACAACGATTATAAATATATTTGTAGGAGATAGTTCTAACATAAACTTCATATACGCTTTTTTGAATACAAGTGTTTAATTATGTCCTTGCATGTGTTGATTTATACTGTTGCGGGATTAATGTGGACAGTGTCAGAGCAGTTGTTGGTAAAACGGACACATGGAGTTGAATATTTATGTCAGTGTGTTACCATGAATCACTGTGTGTGTAATCTAAAACTCACACACACACATATTACAGGCCTGTTTACAAAATCTCACATATAACGGTAAATGGTTACGGTCACGTTTTTATATAGCGCTTTTCCACCTTCAAAGCAGTTAAAGCTAGGGATGGAAATAACGAATAATACCATTTATCGTGATAAAAAGGGTTGACAGTAATCATTCTTGGGACATTTTATATAATCGTGGTAATCGCCGACAAAGATAATCGCTGTTATATCACCAAAATGTGCAGAAAAACGACTTATCCATAGGGGAGTCAACGGAGAGGACAAAGGGGTCTGTTGTCCGGGGCCCCAGGGTCTTAGGGGCCCAGAATTGGACCCTCTTCCTATTAATTTTTATTACGGGGGGCCATGTGATGCTTATTGCTTTCAAATTTCAGTTGACGGCCCTGCTCATCCATAATATTCTCTGTTAAAGTTATAATTCATATCCATAACGACTTTAATCATTGTCGTGACATCATCGTTAATCGTAATTATTTTGGCCATGATAATCGTCACCCAAAATTTCGCTATCGTCCCATGCCTACTCAAAGCGCATTACGTCAAGGAACCGCTCACCCATTCACACACACATTCATACACCGGTGTACGCAGACACTGGGGTCGAGATGGGTTAAGTGTCTTGCACAAGGACACAACAACAGCGTTCATCTGTGGGAGCTGGAATCGCACCGCCAACCTGTGGATCAGTGGATTTGATTGCTCTACTAATGATGTTTTCTTTCATGTCGAGAGAGGGATTCGAATCGCCAACCTGCGAGTTTGATAAGGGCAAGTATCGGTATCGCTATCAGATCGAAAAAAAAAAACACGTTAAAATCATTGTGTATCTATAGTTTCCTCTGGGCAGCTTATGGCCTATTAAAATGTCTCTTTCTCGTTCTGGTGAGAAGTCCGATTTTTTTTATATATAGTGTGGGAGTCCTTCAGCACCTCTGGGTCCAGTTGGGTGTGTCATGCTGGGGTGGGGGGGGGGGCAGTTTTTGTGGGATGGGGAGTGGGTTGGGAGGGGCAGCTGGGGGGGGGGCAGTCTTGGGGAAGGAGGGGGTTACCCATGAGGCCGCGGTGCATCCGGCCTCGGGGCCTCATCTGGACTTAGACTGAGCCTCTCCCAAAGCAGGAAATGGGAAAATCAGAGAAGAAAACAGCTCTCTGACAGTGTTTTATTGAGGTTCGGGGAATTCTTAAGATTTCAAGACAAAATCCCCCAAAATACAAGAACAGTGTTAGACATAAATCAGACAAGTTTTTAGATATATTTCTGCATTTCGGACTCAGTATCGTATAATGACCTGTAGCCATCTTTGGGCCTGTGGGATCATCTGGAACAATCACTGTAGTGAAAAGATGCAGTGAAAGAGTTCATTGTTATTAGCATTAGCATGTCAGTAGTATTTAGGACACAGGGTCACATGGGGGCAGAGTTCTACTGCTCGTCAGAAAGAGGGTCAATCCTTAGTGATAGGGTAACAACAAATTTACTGAACTGAACGGGGAATTTTCATCTGCATTTGACCCGCTTTTCAATGTAGCGAGCTCAACCTAAAGTGTGTGACGGCAGAAGATTTTGAGCTGTGTTTATGGCCAGAAAAAGAGTATTTAGCTAGTTTGAGGGTTAGCCTGTTGTGCATGCCTATAGGCTCCGTGCACAAATCGGAAACATAAAATCCAAATGAAATAAAATTAAGACTACCCAACTATTTTTATATGTAGAATTAGCATTAGCATTGAGACAAAAACATGACTCTTTCTAAGCACATAAGTGTGGTCTGGTGTATTCATTTTATTTGTGTACTGTTTAACATTTTGTCAGTGACATCAACAGCTCCCTGTCCACTGTCTGATCTTTAAATATTTGTAAATTTTCGCGTGGCTTGGGCAGGAAGTAGTGATGCTAACAGTGAGGTTGCCGGGTGCTATTGCGGTCAGAGCCAGTTGTTTAGGAATGCATCAATACTCATAATAATGGTCATTCCTTTTCCACTTGAGCAAGTCTGTGAAAAATGGTGTTGGTCAGAGAGGCTGATGGTGCTGACTGGCTGCCTCGCTTCTGTCAGTCTACCCCAGGGCAGCTGTGGCTACAATGGAACATGGGCTGGATAAATAATAATAATGTAGCACTGATTAGAACCAGGCAACATGCAAAATTTCACCTTTATGATTTGCTTGGGTCCAGAATACACACTTTACAAAGAGTCTGGTCACCGGTGAATCTCCCCGAGTTCAGATGGGTGTGATTGACAGGTGGATTAGCCAATCAGTTACATGCACGGTCTGTTCATATCAAAACAAATATGGCGGCTTATGAAGTAAAAATAATGGAAAAAATATCACAGGGGACAGGAAAACGATGCAGATTTTTGAAGAATTGGTGAGCGAAGCACTAAATTAGTCCAATGAGGTGTATTGCCAGGACGGGGGAATTATACCATCTAGTCTGGACCTAAAGGAGAGGATACGATGCACATAAACTCTAAACCAGTTGAAACTGTCAGATATGAAAACAAACTAAACTTTGGTCAGGAAAAACAATCTATTAAAATACTAAACTCTGTTACTCTGAGGTGAAAGAAATTCCGTTTGTTCAAAATGATGGATGACCAATGAGCTCCTTTATTTCAAATGTGTGTACTGAAAAAAAAAAAAAAAAGTTTCTGACTCGAGGGAGGACAAAGGGAGAGTTAGCCAACTTGATGACCCTCTATATAAAAGTACAGAGAGAGGTCATTCTGGATTTGGTAAACAACTTTACTATAGAATTTTACTGCAGAAACTGGAGTCTTCAGTGAGGTTTAGCGCTAAAAACAACATCGGTTCAAATTTATCTATAAAGCCATACTGGGGAAACGTCCGGGTTACCACGGTAATCTTCTTAATATCAGCTCAGGCAGTTACCGGCTCTACTCCTCCTCCCATTTACAATTTAACGTGCCTCACTGAGCTGAGAAGATCTGCTTTTTCTTACACAGCAAATCTTGAACTGGAATCTCTGGTGTCACTTGATAAGTTTAAGAAAATCTGCAACCTGAGAGTCGCTGCATTCCAAATAGGAAGTGATCATGGGCGCGCTGCCGACTCCATCGACTGGAAACTGTTGGTTAGAAAACTCTTTGGTCTTAAAATTTTCTTATTAACCCGCTCTACATGATTCTGGTATTTTTATTTTTCTACTGTGTCTGTAAAACAAGACCTTCAGCAGCTTCACTCCTGATTGGCTCTTTGGTTGCTATGACACTCGTGGTCGGAATTCCAGACCAGGTACATATTCACTCCTCCTCTGATCAGCTGTCTACTGTTGCTGCTGGAAGGGCATCTGACAGAAACTAACATTACTTGAAGGTGTTGATATTGTAAAATGACAACAAAACTATTCTTTACATTGACATTTACATCACCATCTTGTGCTGCTTTTTAAAAACTTTGATTAGAAGGTCGACGTTTCAAATCCTGCTCTCGACATAACCATCGTTGGTAAAGCCGACCGATCCGCTGACCCACAGGTTGGCGGTGCGATTCCAGCTCCCACAGATGAACGCACTTAATCCACCTCGCCCTCAGAGTCTGTGTACACTGGTGTATGAATACGTGTGAATGAGTGAGTAGTTCCTTGATGTAAACTGCTTTAAGTGACTTGAAGGTGGAAAAATCTGACCATTGATCAAACGACACTCCCTGTAGTTTCAGGGAGTTCCCGCTTAAGGCCTATATAGTTTCCATAACATCCAACTTTATCAGAATTCCAGTAATGCATGCATGAAAAATCAACTTTGAAAACATGCTATCCCAGTATCTCACAGTTCATACTTTGAGTGTTTGTAGTTGGGGGGTGCAGAGCAGATGTTCTTTGGCTTTCTGGACAGCGGAGAGAGAGAGAGAAGAGAGAGAGAACGAGAAAGAGAGAGAGCGTGATGTAAGAAGAGGGGTATGTGACCTCCTCCTCCCTTGCCTCCTATTTCCTTCTCTCCTCTGTCCTTCCCTCTCTCTGTGAAGATCCAGTTCTTTAGACGCAGGAATCTTATCCGGCGTACACCTCCGCTCTGTGTGTGTATGTGTGTGTGTGTGTGAAAATGCACGCTCTGTCGTCACCTGCGCGCTCGGAGCTAAGGTAAGCTAACGCGGCAGCCGGTGTTGTTGTTATTGGCTGGTGTACAGATGTAAATATACCAAGAGGCGGGTGTGGGAGGGCATCTGACGTAAACTAAACCATCAATTAAAATGTAAATCATAGCAAACAAGGAGAGAGGTAATTGTTTATTATTGTATATAAGTTATTGGAAGTACTTTTATTTTTCTTCTCAACTTTTTCGAAATATTTTTATGTTTACAGCAAAGCATAAAGAGAGTCTGAAAAGTTGGGATGCGCTGGGACATAATGTTACATAATTAGCTTTATCTAATCAAAACTGTGAGAAAACTCCTGTTGTAACATAAGATTTTCATTGTCGTTAGCCGTGCGGCGCAAATATAACCATGACATATTACATAAATCAAACTGAATCAGATTAAATCAGCACAAACATGTCTGTGTACTTCTCCACAGGCAGAGCAATGTTATACGTCCAATGTGTCGTATTAATCCTGTGTAATCCACTTAACTCATGCTGGTTATACTGCTGTGCTGGTGATAGTTATGGAAAACTAGTGTAGAGCCTGAGTCATTAAAAATAATCTAATAGTAGAAGTAGAAGTAGTAGTAGTAGTAGTAGTAAAAGAAGAAGTAGTAGTAGTAGTAGTATTAGGAGTAGTAGTAGTAAAAGTAGTAATATTAGTAGTAGAAGTTGTAGTGGAAGTAGTAGAAGTAGAAGTAGAAGTAGCAGTAGTAGTAGTGGTAGTAGTAGTGGTAGTAGTAAAAGAAGAAGTAGTAGTAGAAGTAGTAGTAGTAGTAGTAGTAGTAGTAGGAGTAGTAGTAGTAGAAGTAGTAATATTAGTAGTAGAAGTTGTAGTGGAAGTAGTAGAAGTAGAAGTAGCAGTAGTAGTAGTGGTAGTAGTAGTGGTAGTAGTAAAAGAAGAAGTAGTAGTAGAAGTAGTAGTAGTAGTAGTAGTAGTAGTAGTAGTAGGAGTAGTAGTAGTAGAAGTAGTAATATTAGTAGTAGAAGTTGTAGTGGAAGTAGTAGAAGTAGAAGTAGAAGTAGCAGTAGTAGTAGTGGTAGTAGTAGTGGTAGTAGTAAAAGAAGAAGTAGTAGTAGAAGTAGTAGTAGTAGTAGTAGTAGTAGTATTAGGAGTAGTAGTAGTAGAAGTAGTAATATTAGTAGTAGAAGTTGTAGTGGAAGTAGTAGAAGTAGAAGTAGAAATAGAAATAGAAATAGAAATAGAAATAGAAATAGAAATAGAAATAGAAATAGAAATAGAAATAGAAATAGAAGTAGAAGTAGAAGTAGAAGTAGTAGTAGTAGTAGTAGTAGAAGTAGTAGTAGAAGTAGTAGAGGATTATTCCAGTACGATAGTCCCAGTTTAGGTTGTTTTTTGTATTTTCTTATTGTGATTTTTCATGTAAAATTATAATTCAAAATGAAATAACAGTGTGTACACTTAACTATCATGTTATTCTACAGCTTATAATAGACAAATATTACACAAAGTAGGGCACATACTATTATAAACACCATTAAACACCATTTTATAACAAAGACTAGGACATTATTAAATCAGAAAATATCAAATAATAAAGCATTTTGGATTTTTATCTGTAATACACTTAAATCGTAAATATTCTCTAGTTAGACCCTTTCTGTCTCCATTTTTTCAACCTTTATTTTGTTCGTAATATGTATTTAAAAAGAAATAATCGTCTGACTCGTCGCAGCCCTCACACATAACTCTTTTTGTCCCTCCGTGGCTGTTGTTGTTGGTGGGAAAGGTCTTGCTCTGTGGCTGCTGTGACAGAGTGTGAGTGAATGAAACCACATGTTAAGCCCTGGACCGTGTGAAGACGGGGGTCCAGAGCTGTTTCTTAAGTGTGTGCGTGCATTTTTGTGTGGGCGGGTATTTATCATATTATGGGGACTTAGATCTGCACACACACACACACACACACACACACACGCACACGCTATTCACTCTTATGGATCATTATTAGATCAACAATGTGGATTAAATTTAAGATATGGGTTTAAAGTAGAGTTTTGTATTGGGTTTTACCGCTTTACCTTAATCAGCCGTAGTTAGCGTTAACAAATCAGCATGAACAAAGACTTAATTCCTAATGAACAAACAGTTTATTAAGAATGATTCACGCTTAAGAAGTTTAGGTTAGAATTTACGGTTACGCTATAAATAAACAAAAAACGTCTTTCTTTCTAATGGAGCGTTCGGACAGCGTCTTCAGGGGAATTAGGTTTACATGCAGAGTCTAAGGGGACGTGCCTCTAAGCTAGTCCAGTGTTTCCGATCACAGACTCAACTTGTGAATCGTGAGTTTGACCTGCGTTTTACTTGTAAAACTAAAAAAATTATAAATACCAAATCTGCTTCTGTCCCATATAAATTCTTATCACCTACATGAAATGATTAGTCAAGTCAAATCCAGTCAAATTCATTTATAAAGCACTTTTAAAAACACCCGCAGCTGCCCAAAGTTCTGTACAAAGGTGACATAAAGTGAAAACATGCAAAAACACAACAGAACAATACAAATACAAGAGTCCCGCTCAGCTCCTGTTAAAAGCCAGTGCAAACAAATGAATTTTCACCAAAGATTAAAAAATACTTAAAGATTGGACTGTTCTAATACACAAAGGAAGATTGTTCCAGAGTCTGGGACCAGTTACAGCAAAACTCCGGTCCCTTCGAGTTTTCAGCCGGGACCTCAGAACATCCAAAATCATCCGGTCTAATACAAACTTTATTTGACTAAGACTAAAGTGCAGGACTGCAGCTCTATGCTTTAGTGAGGCTAATGAAGCTGTAGTTGTTTTTAGGCAAGTAGTAGCTACAATTACGATTAAGTAAGTGTCCAAGAAATGAATTTAAAGCAGACATATTGTGCTTTTGTCATATAGTTATAATCTCTGACACCTGTGGATCATTATGTTATAATTTGCACATCTAAAATCACAATATTCATCTAAAACGACTTACTAAAAGAAACAAGTCCGCATTAGAAAACTGTGGTGCTCAGTGAGAGCTGACGTCACATAAACATCAATACAACAAAGAGCCGTGTAGCTGTCAGCCCCTCCGATGGACAGCTGCACATCACACTAGCGAATAGTAGATCTTTTTTCATTTGTATCAAAATGACTACGCGACGCTGCGCTTAAAAGTTCTGAAAAGTGGATCTTGCATAATAGGTCTGCTTTAAGTCAATATAGTGTCCCCAAAAGTATGGAAACCCAGCATGTGTGTGTGTCTTTGTGTGTGTGTAGATTGTGCAGATTTGTGTGTATAAGGGTCACATTTTTCCAGCGCTGGGACATTTCTCGGCTCCGATTTAAACTAAAGGACTTTTATTGGGCGTCCGGTCTCTGGACACTGACCCCTCTCTCTTCTCCTCCTCCACTTCCTGTTCTTCATCTCCTCATGTTGACTGCTTTGAACCCCATCACCCCTCTTCTTTTCACACACAAGACGAACATTTAAGCCCTCTGTTACTGTTCCAAGCAATTTCAAACTTGATTTTGATACTGAGGAACAGCCTAAATACCACGATGATAATAAAACCACTCTTTCTTTAGACAATAGAATGTGATTTTCCACATTAAACGGTAGTACTTTTTTTCTATTCCCATGTGGCCTTATATCTGTGTAATCCCTCAGTCGTCCAGGTAGATTCTTTAGTCGTCCATGGGCCTATACTAGTCCAGGGGTGGGCAAATGTTTTGACACACGAGCCACAATGTGTTCTAAAATTTGAGAGAGGCCGGACTAGGATATATATATATGTATATATTACATTAGAGATTTGGTCTGTAACGTCTTTGAGTGTCTTGAAAAGTGCTACATAAATAAAATGTATTATTGGAACATGTAGCAAAGCATGAATATGCAAAGCTCATTGTGCAAATTGTTTTCCAAATGCATTACTTAAATTTAAAATTAATGTATTAAATTTCAGTTTAATAAACACAGCAGAAAAACTTTGAACAAGGTTTACCCTCACCTATTTTAATATAATTTGGTCACGTTTGGCGGGACGGATTAATAAACCCAAAGGGCCATGTTTGGCCCCCGGGCCGTAGTTTGCCCATGTCTGTACTTGTCTTTGTGGTCTTATGTTTGTTCTGATACAACTCAAGATCATTCTAAACTTCAGAACTTATCGTATGTAGTATTGACTTTTTTTTAGTTAAATAAATAAATAAAAACTATTTTCTGAAACATATACAGTACATACATAGTGTACTTCAAAAATGATTATCATGCCAGCATATGACTTATAAGGACACGAGCCAACCAAGTCTTTAACTTAAGATTTAAGCAGAATTTGGCTTAGTTTGTGAGTCAAAAACATCATAAATTAGCATTAGCATTGGCATTTAACTTTGAAGGTTAGTTACACATAAATTCCAGGTTCCAAATGTGTTCACTTACACTGACTAAATGTTTGTGTCCCCCTCTGAACTATTTCAAAACCACTTTAGGCCTTTTTTACATGTAAATAAATACATCTAAAATATGTAAATATTTAAAGTTTAGTTGAGCCTTGTTTAGTTGGGTTTATATATTTCGGGTTGTTGAAATTCAGATATTAATCGATACTAAAACTAGTATCGAAACTGGATACTCATTTGAGCATGTATCGATACTAAAATGTAACATTCGCAGGACAAAAATTAACCTTTCCTGAATAACTTTAGAATGATTTTGAGCAAGTATAAGACCATATAGACTAGAATACACCCATGGACCACTATGAACCTACTGGACCATTGAGGGATTACACAGATTATCGAGTATCGAGTATCGAGTATCGAGTCTACTCCTTAGTGTAGAAATCGAGTTTGAAATTTTACTATCATGACAACACCAGGTCATATTACTTATCAATTTGATGAATGTGACACTATTATTCAACCATCTCCAACACTCAAAGTAAGATACTCTACTTCTTTTGTGGCCACAGCTGCCCTGGGACAAACTGACACAGCTGCGCCCTCCAGTTTGTGTTTCTGGACAGTCCTAACACAGTCTTTCATTACAGTCGCCTGCGTGTCTCCATGGAAACAAACAAGTTTATCGTGAAACTGTAGAGCATTTCAGGCAAAACGAAACATGAACGCAAGCAGTTGGCGTCCTCCTCGAAAAAAGGTTGTGTACTCTGAGGTTGAACGATTTTGGCAAAATATCGAATTGCAATAGTTGGATTCGGTTCAGAGCGGACATTTTGAGCATGTCCAGAAGCATTAACGTAGGAAAGAAACTGAAACATGAACAGCGAAACTAATACAAAAATCCCACGCGTTTCAGTTTGTAGACGTCTAAACTACAGGGTGAGTTCACAGGGTTTTAGATAATAATAAAAGGATATTTTTAACTCCCAAAGCGCTTAAATAACTGCACACTTTGCAACTGCCTAATTTCGATTCCGATTCCGATTCATTTTGCAGCCCTGTTAAATACTTCAACTTTAATAGTGATGGCGGTTAGATTAAAGTATAATTGTTAATGTGCAGATTTTTTTTTACAATATAGCAGTGCTCACGTCACCAATTAAAATTATTTTGTGGATAACCTTTTTTTTTAATATTCTTTGATATAATAAACTGTTATCGCCACGGCAACGGTCCTAATTTCTCATCGTTCTGAAACCAATGGATAGCAACCGTTTCTGTTTGTGTGTTTCGGGAGTTGCATAATGTGTACTGAAGAATATTTTAATCAAAGCAAAACATAAAAGATAAACAAGTGGCGTTTCACAAAAAAAGTTACATTGTGAACCTTTAATGGAGATGGGGGTTAGGTTAAATAACTAGAGATAAACCGATATATCTGTTGGCCGATATTTGCCCTTTTTAGTGTATCAGCTATTGCCTATAAATCTCGAGCATAGACCGATATTTTGTTCTGCCTGACCTGCTGCTACATAAATAATATTATGGAACATTTTTGAGTACAATTTTTTGATATTTCTAGTACTATATAATAAACTGGGCTAAAATTACATGGTGAAATATTCTTAAACCCGCCCTTAGTAACCGTCGTTTGCTCTGTGTGTTCCAGGAGTTTCACAATGCAGATGGCGAGGATTACCGGGCGGACCTGTGCATGGCGTCGCCGTCCCAGGGCAGCCCCGACGTCTACATTCTGCCCCTCACCGAAGTGTCGCTGCCCGTCGCCAAGCAACCGGCTCGATCAGGTAGGGCCAATACAAATACTGTAAACTACATTTTTATAGACGCAGATCAAGCTACACAACTTTGGACCATATGTTAATGCTTGGGTTTCTGTTTCCTGTTTACTGGAGCCATTTTGAGGACTTTTTACCATTCAAAAGATAGAATAATTTGTTATAAGTTGTTAATTGCTCTGGAGTTCATTTTTCATCACTTTGAAAGCCATAGTGAGCTACAATGCTTCGCTGCGTATTTGAATTCTTATTACTTTTAAAATGTTTTATGTTGTGAAAATAACCTACCTACTTCTACTACTATGTTTGGACCTCTTCTTCAAAAGTACTACGTAATCACTATTAATCCTGCTAGACTACTACTAGCACTATGATAACCTCTACTACCTCAACTACTATTATGACCAAAAGTACAGTTTCTTCCCATTAAAATACTTGGGATTTTTCCACATTTTGATGTAATCCTAGAGAATTTAATCGGATATGTACTTGCTGCGCCCCTTCCCATTACCATAGCTTGTATTCAGGGCGTGATCGTGAGTCCAGTATGGTGACTTAATAGTGCTCCCTTGGGTGCTCTCCTCCCTGTTGCTGGACTGTGGTTGGCCCAGCTCCTCCTAAGTATCCCACAATCCCTCAGTGCAGCTCGCCCCGTGAACTGCGCTCTCTCCCACAAACATCTGGCTCTTGTGTAACAAGGTCCAAGCTTCAGGAATGTAAGAAATGTGAGAGCAAGCGGACATCTGCGTCTCTGCAGTCACTCAGCTCTGTGGTCTGGACCGAATTATGACAAGATCAACCCCATAAATTACTTTTATATACGTTCTAGTGTTATCATATTTTAAAACGGGGTCATAAAAGCAAATTTTATAGTATGAAATATTGCAAAATCAACTTTTTTGAGCTTTCTACCACGTTTTAACATTGTTCTGAAGTCTTTTTATATGTCATCTATGCATGTTTGAGTAATCTAGTGATCTTTCCCGGAGTCTATTCAAACCCTCCCTATGGTTAAGAGTAAGATTCTATCGAAAGCTGAACGCACAAGCCTAAGTCACGCATTCTCCCAAAAGACAATTCTCTATAAATAAACAAAAGCATGATATAAAACAATTAACCATGACTTCACAAATCTGATGTGATGTGCAGTAGTTTCATTAGTAAGATGCACACTGATTGTAATGTAATAGCGCTCTGACGTATTTTTATCAAAAAACACCGCTAATAATGCTTGTGTTTAGAAGTAATTTGTAAGTAGGACTAGCTATGGGACGATACTGATTTTTTATTTGACAATTATCATGGCCAAAATAATTGCAATTGAAAAAACAGGTGAGTTTTGAGTTCTTTTTTGAAGGTGGGGAGGTCTGAGTAGTCACGGAGGGGTTTGGGCAGTGAGTTCCAGAGGGTGGGGGCAGCGATGGAAAAGGCTCTGTCCCCCCAGGTTTGGAGCTTGGTCCTACAGGGCAGGGACAGGAGGTTGGAGCTGCAGGAGCGGAGGGAGCGAGATGGAGTGTGGAGGTGCAGCAGGTCTGTGATTATGATAATGACTAAAGTCATTATGGATATGAATAATTATAAATTTAATATTAGAATATTAGAATATTATGGATGAGCCGTCAGGTGAAAATCATGGCGATTATCAAGATTATATAAAATGTCCCACGACTGCCACACTTTTTATCACGATAAACTTTATTATTGTTTACTATCCTATCCCTAAGTAGGACTTTGAGTAGTATTTTTCACGTGCACTTTTTACTTTCAAGTACAAATTTACAAGTTACAAATTCTTTCTTTCATCTTTGATCCAAATCTGGTTCTCGTTTGAGCCTATTTTGGTCCTAATAGTTTGTTTATGTTGTAATTCTTGGTTAGTCCTGGTCTAGTTCAGGTCTAGTCTCAATTCAGTGTTCGAAGGCATCGTTACAGAACCTTTTATAACAATTCCATTTATTTTTATCTTAATAATATATCGTCAACATTTCTTATATATTTGTAATCACTGGAATTACAGTTGAACTCAGACATTTCCGCACACTATATATAAGGCATATACGCTTTTTTTTTTTTTTTTTTTTTACTGTCTGACATGAAATCAGACTAAACTTTTCCTATTTTAGGTCAATTAGGATTACCAAAATTATTTCTATTTGCTAAATGCTAGAATAATGAGAGAATTATTATTTTTTAGACAATTTTTCATGACTTTTTTAAACATCAGAAGTTTACATACAATGCATTTCAACTCTTTGGGAAAACCCAGGTGATGATGTCATGTCTTTGGAAGCGTCTGATTGGTTTATTGACAACATGTGAGTTAATTAGAGACACAGCTGTGGATGTATTTGAAGACACACCTGAAACACAATGCTTCTTTGTGTAACATCATGGGAAAGTCAAAAGAAATCAGCCAAGATACTGTACTTCTAACAGCTAACATTCACAATCCTATGGAAAGTTACACAATATTTGGAGCGTGAAATCCCGTTGTCAGCGGTGATAGCACGTATTAACTCAATGTAATTCTCTATAGATAAATATACATTACCCATATGTGAGAACCAAAACAGCTTAAATCAACATACTTTCTTTTGTATTGTAAAAAAAAATGTGCTATGGGACCATTCAAATCAGCAGTTTTTCATCAGACAGAGGGATTTTGGCTCTGTCCCGGACCCCAAAGCCCCCTGCCCCGCCCTCGTACAGCTGTGTAATACTGCAGAGACCCCCACACCCACCCACTGCAGATGTAACACATATTTTTCAATGAACGCACTCAATCGAACACACATGTACACGAGCGCTGTTAACTGTAGTCCGATGTGTTGTCCTTTTGTGTATGCTGCGAAAAGTAGTCGTAGTTGTAGTTATTTTGTACTAGTATGATTAAAGAAGTATTAGTAGTAAGTAGTAGGGCGATAGTAGCTTAGCTGGTAGAGTGAGCCATTTGAATCCCGCTCTTCATATAAACATCATGCGCTGAGTGAGTCAGATCTATTGACACACAGGTTGGCGTTGCAATTCCAGCTCCCACAGATGAATGCTGTTGTTGTTGTTGTTGTGCCCTTGGGCAAGACACTTAACCCGCCTTGCCCTCAGTGTCTGTGTACACTGGTGTATGAATGGTTCCTTGATGTGAAGCGCTTTAAGTGTCTTGAAAAGCACTATATAAAAATGTGACCATTTAGTAGTAGCAGCAGCAATAGTTGTAGCAGTAGCAAAAGTAGTTGTTGTAGTAGTAGTACCCGTGGTAGTAGGTGTAGTAGTAGAAGTGGCAGCAGCAACAGCAGTAGTAGATGGAGTAGTAGCAACAGTAGTAGTAGTAGTAGCAACAGTAGCAACAGTAGTAGTAGTAGTAGCAACAGTAGTAGTAGTAGTAGCAACAGTAGTAGTAGTAGTAGTTGTAGTAGTAGCAGCAGCAGCAGTAGATGTAGTAGTAGTAGTAGCAGCAGCAGTAGATGTAGTAGTAGTAGCAGCAGTAGATGTAGTAGTAGATGTAGTAGTAGTAGCAGCAGCAGCAGTAGATGTAGTAGTAGTAGCAGCAGCAGTAGATGTAGTAGTAGTAGCAGCAGCAGTAGATGTAGTAGTAGTAGCAGCAGCAGCAGTAGATGTAGTAGTAGTAGAAGCAGCAGTAGATGTAGTAGTAGTAGCAGCAGCAGTAGATGTAGTAGTAGTAGCAGCAGCAGTAGATGTAGTAGTAGTAGCAGCAGCAGCAGTAGATGTAGTAGTAGTAGTAGCAGCAGCAGTAGATGTAGTTGCAGATGTTAACACTAATTTGAACAAGTACTTGTAAATAATACTTTGATGAGTAATTTTAATTAAAATGTTAGTTGTAGCAGGCCACTGGAAGGTTGCGGGGTCAATTCCTGCTCTTGGCATAGAAAACTTTCACTGTACATGTGACTATAGATTTGACTTGCAAAATCAGTTTGAGGATGTAGTTTTTCAAAGTCTTTTTGTAGTGTCAGTAGGGTCGATGGGTTCTTCTAGATGAACTTCTGTACTGCGAGGGTCTTGCTTGCAACCACTACCACTTGTTGTAGATAGAAGCAGCCATTTTGTTTTTGCAATAGTTCATCAAAGTTAAAGTATTTATTTATACTTCAACAATATTTCGTCACAAATATATTCGTTCTGTGTCGCCAAATTTCCGTGTTTGGTTACTATCCCATTCTCATTCAAATGCAGCGTGGGGGCGGCGGCGCATAGCTGTAGATTCCCCTCATAATGGGCCCTGTGTTTGGCCATAGTGGGCCTTAAATGGTGCCACACGGTCACTGTTGCCGAGTGGGTGAGGGACGATGACAAAGATCTCGTTCCGACAGAGAATGAACTGTCCCGGGAACAATGGGAGAACTGTGAGTGACATACAGGGACACAGAGACGTTTGGAGATAAGGTCAAACAAGGAGTGGACAACTACAAGAGACGTAGCTGGACCAGAGTTGGGTTCAGTTTTGTAGATTTGAGAAATAATATGATGGGGAATCCTTGTTCGAAATTAGGAATAACTTGGTGGATTTGGAATTTGAGGAGATTAACTCAGTGAAGGTATGTCAACAGAAAACCAATATGTGACCTGGGAATATTTGGTTAATTCAATTTTATTTTACTCTGCATATACACTTTTTGATTGCATTTTTCCCTGTCAGCTTCCCTGTTCTTGTAAGTTTTTTAATATACTAAAATGGGATGGAAAAGCTAATGTGTAAAAGGGAAAGATGTTATATTTGAGCAGCAAGGAATGTGGCTGTATAATATTTTTCATTTTTTGCGAATAAAAATAAAATGAAAAAAATAATAAATTAAATAAATTAATTAAATAATAATAACAATTATTATTATTATTATTATTATTATTATTATTATTATTATTATCATCATTTATTTATTTATTTAGGTCAGATTTTTTAATATGTGGCAGTGTCCATATGTTAAGTTAAGATAAGATTGAGATTTTTTTTTTTAAAAAGAAAAAAATCAACATTTAAAATTAGGACTAAAGTTGTAGAGTTTTTGTGTTTTGGCATTTTTTTCATTTTTACTACTATAATACAATACTGCAGTTTACAATTATAATGTTATGATAACTTAACATAAATATAACTATGTAATTATATATATATATATATATATATATATATATATATATATATATATATATATATATATATATATATATATATATATATGACAATCTACAGTTTGCATTTCAGACAGTCTTTTCAACATAAGGATCACATCTTTTATTAACGTTTTATAATAAACAACAAATATGGTAAATAGTCACATTTTTATATAGTGCTTTTCCAAGACACTTAAGACACTTAAAGCGTTTTCTATCAAGGAACCACTCCCCCATTTACACACACATTCACACACCAGTGTGCGCAGACACTGGGGGCGAGGTGGGTTAAGTGTCTTGCCCAAGAACACAACCACAACATTAATTTGTGGGAGCTGAACTGAAGTACTGTCGCCCCCCAATACTGAAATTCTCTTATTTTGCAAATCGTTTCTACAGAATCCTAACCAGGTGGTTCAGTGTAACGCTCACTGTATTTTTAGCTTTTTTAACTTCATTGACACCTGTCTGTACATAGTAAGCAAAACATAGCTATTAAAGAAATAAGTCAGAAAGATAAGTCAGAAAGATATAAAACGCAAGAATCATCCTAATTTACTTCACAGACTGGCCAATGATGAGATGAATAGTTATTTAATGGAAAAATCAGTAATATTGTAAATTAAATCCGTTTCTCTCCTCTTAGTCCAACTCCTGAAGTCTTCGGACCTGAGTCGCCACAGTCTGCTTTACCTGAAGGAGATCGGACATGGCTGGTTTGGGAAGGTAGGTCTTTGAACGCACCACCATACATGTGATAGGACTTCTGATGCTTTCACTGCATTTGGTTTAGTTATAACTTAGACCTGTTTGATGCTGGTTTAGAACTACCCTTGTTTATCACAGGTTTATTCATTGTTTAAAGGTGCCACGATGTAACTATAGACTGTATATATAAATGGACATAGCTAAATCGCTATCCTCCATGTCCCAAATAGAAAGTGAGCATTGGCGTGCTTCCGGCTCCATCAACTCTGGCTCTAATTCACTTTCTATTGAAAAACTGTGGCCTCTCTCTCATCATTTTGGTCTTAAAATGTTCATATTAACCCACTCTACATGATCCTAGTGTTTTTAGTTTGCTATTTTGTCCATGAATCAAGATATGAACATTAATAACAGACAAATCAGGCAACTTCTTTCTCCAAGGTCACTCCCGCTAGCGTTAGCAATAGGTTTGATTGACAGCGTTGCTAAGTGCCTGCTCCCTGCTAAACCAGCGGTACGGGCAAGAAGTTAACGTTCAACAGCCTGGCTCTAGATTGGCTCATTGGTTGCTATGATACTCACGGTCGGAATTCCAAATACAAAACTCGTCTCTAAATTCCCGCCTATAACCTGCTAGCCTCGATGAGCTTCATTTGACTGGAGCCAAACGCTATGGGTGACGTCACACACTCACTTATTCCACTTCTTTACACAGTCTATGGGTGTATCTCTGTCTAGTCTATTACTTGATATTGCCTTGTCTAAACTGTTCCACAGCACGGCATTAAACCTGTACTGTAATGGAAGTAGAGACAGTAGTTGGCGAAGTTTCAGGTCAAATCTGTGGAGAGGCAGCCGCTTACACTAAGACTGCATGTTTTTGGTTTATTTTTTTTCTAGCAATAAAAACTGCAACTGCATGATGAAATAAATCCCACTTTAATGCCCTACAGTGGACCATTCCAAGCAAAGCAAAAACATCTGCCTGGAGACAAACAGGCAGTGAACCACCCAGTGGAAAAGTGACATAGTGTGCCTTTAATCCTACAGCATTAGCCTCAGTTTAGACCTGATTTGTCATGGTTTGAGTGGTCAGATTTAATTTTACAATTAAAGTATAGAATAGAATGCTTTTTAAAAATTTATATTATTATTTGCCCACCACTTTTTTAAATCTTTTTATTTGTTTATTTAATTTTTTGCCTGAAGGTCCTATATTACACACATTTATGTCTTGTTATATGTTGTTACTTTCTCAAAAACATGCCTGGAGTTGTGTTTTGTTTCATTCACACATGTTTGGAGAAGTAGACAGACTAATAATAAAGTGTTAGTCAAAGCTCAAAATGCTCTGTTCCACCTTGTGATGTCATGTAGTTGCAGTTTCCAAGCTAACAGCTAACCTTTTACCTTTAGTTCAGTAGAGTTTGGCAATTCCAGTGCTGAAAGTATCCAAATAATTCTAGTTAAAGTGTGTGGAGTTTAAAAACACAGTGGTGCACTTCCTGTATTATTGTGACATCACAAGGTGGAACAGAGTGTTTTCAGTTTGGGAGAGGAATGTAAATATGCAGGGTTTGTGTGTTAATGTGTGAATGAAACAAAACACAACTCCAGGTCTGTTTGTGATGAGGAAACAATATAACATAGATCTGAAAACAGTGTAATATGGGCCCTTTAATATAAATCTGATAACATATTTATTTGTGACATTAATAACACACACATTTTCATATTGTGTATTCTCTCCTCTATATAAAACTTGTATTACTGACTTCAACCCATGTTTACAATAACGTCATGTCTCTCTCTTGTCTGTCCCATCTCATGACTGGTCTTTTCATCTGCGACTGGTACGTTCATCCCTGTGTTCTGTCCATACGTGTGTCCATATATGTGTGTGTGTGTGTACCCATCGTCTTTTGTGTGCATTTATATTGTCACCTTTGTGTGTGCCTGTCCCATCGTCTCCATGTATCTCTGCGTGTCTCTCCTCAGGTTTTACTGGGGGAGGTTCACACCGGACTGAAAACCACTCAAGTTGTCATCAAGGAACTCAAGTCCAGCGCCGGTGTTCATGACCAGATGCACTTCCTGGAGGAGGCTCAGGCATTTCGGTAAAAATAATAATAATAATTAATAATACATTTATAATAATAATAATAATAATGAATAGTTACTTAAATCAGCTGTTCATATTACTATCATTATTTTTTTTATTTTTTTTTTTTTATTTTAGACACAAATTCGGTTCAATTCATAGTAAAAAAAAATCTATAGTCTACAGTTATTACTATTGAAAATATAGTGCAGTGTATTTGATTTAAAAAAAAAAAATTAAATAAAAAAAATCACTTTGGCCTTTGAATACACTGATATGCGAACAATAATTTGCAAGCCTTATCCATTTTTTTTTTTTTTTTTTTTAATGGAACTAATCTAGTAAAAGTTTTGCGATTTTGTTTTGTTTCTATTTTCTACAGGTATTACAATACTTTTTTTTTTTTTCATTTGTACAACGATGGCATGGCGTCTTGAAATTAAGCGATTAAAGATTGCTCAAACATGAATCACTCCAAATACAACTTCAGAGGGTCAATGACAAGGAAACAACAATGACATGGTTAAAAGCTTTGCAAAATAGGTCTGCTTTAATCAAACCAAAATCTGAATTTGAATAGACGCCATTAGCAAATCGCTAACACTGGCATAATTTCCTCCACAAACAGCAAAATGTCCTGTCTTATTCTGCATAAAAGCTGCTAACCCTGTAGTTTAGATCTGTACAAATATCTGAAATGTCCCTGTGTGTCAGATGCCCTCCCCATGTGCCAGATGCCCTCCCCGTGTCTCCATCGGGTGTTATTCTGCATAAAAACTGCTAACCCTATAGTTTAGATCTGTACGAACATGTTCTGAAATGTGATTCTTGTATTCGTTTGCCGGTTCATATTTCAGTTCAGTCAGTTCTTTTTGTCATTTCTTCTGGACAAGTTTAAAATATAAACCCTATCAATGAAATAAAAATGCAAATCTAATCACCATGGCAGTGCTTGTCAGAAAAAATTTAATTAGTTTCCCAAATCACTCAACCCTATTGCAAAGGATAATGTACAAGCTTATCCATGTGAACCCAATTAACCATTTTATGTCAGTGTATCTTATTTTAGGGACAGTATTAAAAATGTGGTTGGATAAAATTTGATAAAGACATATATTTCAACTTAAAGGTCAAAATAAGTGAAGGAATTCGTTATAGAAATATTATTCGCAGTTGACAAAATCCCAACTTCTTGAGTCAAATGTTGTCAAAAGATTATGTTTGTTTATTTACTGTTGAAACGCATGTGTTTTTTCCTGTATTTGTGTGTTGATACTTTCTATCGTTTGTATTTGTCCCTGGCCCCAGGGTCTTAGGGGCCCAGAACTCATCTCTCTTCCTATTCATTTAAATTACAGAGGGGCCCATGTGAGGTTTCTTACCCCAGCCCCCCAAATTTCTGTTGACGGACCTGCTTGTAGTAGCCTGTTTCACAATTTTCTTCAATTAGCCTCAACAGTATTCCATATGTGATCCAGCCTGTTTGTGTCGCCCTCCTCAGATCCCTGCAGCACCCGGCTCTGCTGCAGTGTCTGGCCCAGTGCACAGAGGTCACTCCCTACCTCCTCGTGATGGAGTTCTGCCCCCTGGTGAGTCATTATCATCACTAATACCAAAGCACATGGATAGAATTGATGCTTGATGACAAACTGTGAAGCAAATTTAATTAAACCCATTATTTATTCTGTGTACGTTGCATTTGCTGACCCCTAGTGGTCTGACACTGAAACTAACTGGGCAATATCTTTGATTTGCAAGTCTTATATGTATTAATTACTAACTCCTAATGCTACTGTTGTCTTACTGTAGTTATTGAATTGAAGTTGAAACTTTAGTCAAGAACGCTGATAGTTTTAGTGTTTAGTAGAAGGTAATGAATTACAAGTAGTAAAGTACTGTATTTAAGTAAAGTACAGATACCTAAAAAATTCTACCAAGTACATTTTACAGTGGATACTTTTTACATTTACTTCACTACATTTGAGAGCAGTATCTGTACTTTCTACTCCACTGCATTTTTTAACTGAGCTGAAAAGTAAAAGTAAGTAAAAGTAAAAGTAAAAGATTTGAGGGTTTATTTTTACTATGTTTATGGTAATATCCTGACTAAAGTTTTTGAGTAAAAAAAAAAAAAAATCCAATTTATAAGAAAAATTGTATACCTTTACGTAGCATTATGTATTACAAAATTGAGTACTTCGTCCACTACTGTGTATTCTTTCCATCAGAGTAAACTACTAAAACAACAATAACTAATACGAAGTGGTACAACTAAAGTAATTAATTTAAATAACATACCACAACCTAAGATCAGAAAGTCTTGGGTTTCTGGACCACTTTGAAGACCCTAGTAGTAGTGGTAGTAGTAGGATAAAGTAGCAACTACAGAAATGATGTGTCCTACGCTGCCCCCTGGTGGTGAATCTGTGTACCATCTATCTTTGTTGTTGCCAGGGCGACTTGAAGGGTTACCTGCGCAGCTGCCGAGGGTCAGAGGTCATGACCCCTGAGCCCCTCATGCTCCAGAGAATGGCCTGTGACATCGCCTCAGGACTGATGCACATGCACAAACACAACTTCACTCACGGGTAAGAATAACACTACATATAAACATAAGAAACAGTAGTGTACAATGATGGTTGCAGGGATTGAAACCATAAACCATTTTGTGAGAGGGCAAACGGCTTGACACTGTTAGCTTCTGTGGATCATAATAATGAACAGAAAGAAACTGAATTGGTGATTTCCTGAAACAATATCCTGGTGCTGCCTGAGTGCTGCTCAAAACTCCAGCATCAGTGATTTTGTTGCAGGCGATGACTTCTGACTCCAGACCAGCCAAGGACTCAAATAAACGCATTTATTCTTCTTATTTTTTCACTGAAGAGTATTTGTTAAAGCGATATTTCTTTGACACAGTGATCTGGCGTTGAGGAACTGTCTGCTGACCGCTGATGTTTCTGTGAAGATCGGAGACTACGGGCTGTCCCACGCAAAGTACAAGGTATTTGCACACGATAATAGTCTTTGGAAACTCAAGTTGAAGGTTCATTTCCCAGGGTTGTGTGGAGTTTGCATGTTCTTTCAGTGTCTGGAATGTTTTTGTTCCAGGTATTGCAATTTCTCCAAAAATCCCTGAGGTACTTACTCTTGACCAAAATCTTGGCTCAGTATCTACATCTAATGCTTCATATTTGTTGACTAATGCATTAGTCTGATACATGGCTTTCCCAGACATTCAGAGTCACTTACAATTTCATGCAATATTCATTCACTCCATACTGATGGTAAGCTAATATTGTAGCCACAGCTGCCCTGGGGCAGACTGACATAAGCAAAACTGCCAATCTGCACCATCAGCCCTTCCAACCAACACTCACACACACACCACATTCATACTAGGCAAGATGGATGAAGTGTCTTGTTTATGGGCAATAGTTTTGCCACCTGAGATTCCCAGCGGTCTCCCATCCCATGAGGCAAGGCAGGGCAAGGTAAGTTTATCTGTATAGCACAAGTTGTACACAAAGTAATTAAAGTGCTTTACAGAATACGAAAGCCATTCAAATCACAATACAATAAATCTAAACATAAATAAATATCATAAAATTAATATTAAAAAAGAGGAGCAAGTGCATTATAAAAACCTTTCAGTCATATGCACAGCTAAACAGAACAGTTTTTCCCATGGTTTAGTCCTGGTTTAGTCCTGGTTTAGTCCTGATTCTGGGCACCAGCAGGAGACCAGTCCCTGAAGTTCTCAAATTGCGAGATGGTTCATATGGTACTAATATGTCGGAGATGTACTTTGGTGAAGTGTCTTGGCTATGACCACTGGCGCCCCACTGTGGCACCTGGTATTCCCAACAGTCTCCCATCCAAGTACTAACCAGGCCCAGTTTTGCTTAGCTTCTGAGATCGAATGAGATCAGACTGACCAGGATAAATTGTGCATAATCAAATAAATTATTCCATATCAAACAATGTAAGAATAAATAATTCCTGAATGAATGATAGCAGCTGTAGCAGCATCCAAGTCTTATCTTCACTACAGTTGACTTATCTAAACCAGCCTTTAGTTAGTCGGCCTGTCACAATAATTACTATATCAACTTATCATTCAATATATAAAAACTGGAGCAATATATTTTGAGGCTCTTGAGGTGTGTACATTTTCTTTGTAAAAATGGGGAGATTTGGAGTATTTTTGTTGTAACAAATTAAGATTTGAACTGTAGAGGGCTGAATATATAACTTCTATGGTGAATTATCAGTTCATTCTACCATTTATGTGTTGCATCTCAGGTCATTTGAATGATACTGCCCTGCCTATTAGAAAATTGTTTTTACAGTATTCTGTTTTGTGTCTGCGGTATAAAGTAGTTT
This sequence comes from Periophthalmus magnuspinnatus, assembly GCF_009829125.3. NCBI lineage: Eukaryota > Metazoa > Chordata > Actinopteri > Gobiiformes > Gobiidae > Periophthalmus > Periophthalmus magnuspinnatus. The sequence continues at coordinate 14,960,400 of NC_047144.1, forward strand.
CAACATTATCGTTTATCGCAGTATTTCTCTGTAGAAATATACTGTCTTTCAAAATATGTTGTCAGACCTAATTCACATAATGTATTTCCATTTTTCAGGACGATTACTATGTGACCTCAGATCAGATGTATGTCCCATTGAGATGGATCGCTCCTGAACTCATCGACGAGGTGCATGGAAACCTGTTAGTGGCCGACCAGACTCTACAGAGCAACATATGGTAAAATCACATCATAATAACACTAGAACCATTCTGCCTCACCAGTGTTTGGGAAATAGCTTTACAGATAGAAAACAGTTTCTCCAATAAACACACAGCAAGCCTCTTGCTGTTTTGGACATTTACTGAAGAGTAGATTGTAAAACTGTAACATACAAAGAAGATATATGCATATTACAATCATAGTTTTATATTCCTATGAACAAAGATTATGCAGTGCTACATAAATCAACATACAGTATTTTATTATAATATAATATATGCACAACATATATAATGTTAGAATACTTACAGACAGATATTTGCATGGGGCCAGAAGACACAGTGGAAAGTGACTGTACTGTCTGCAACAATATGGCAGCTAAGGTAAGGTAGACAAAACAGATAATTCAAAACAGAAATAGCTTTTTCCACTGGGGGTAGAACAAGAACAAAGGCTAAACTGTGTTATGAAACCAGTAGACAGGTAAGCACAAATGCTTTTTCAATTGGATTTGAGTGATAATGTTTGAGATGTGTTTGTAGAAACAGTCCATCCATCCATTCCATGTAGAAACAGTTTCAGGGCTAATATCTATCTGTGCAGGTCTCTGGGCGTTACGATCTGGGAGCTGTTTGAGTTGGCGAATCAGCCCTACAGACACTACTCGGACAGACAGGTGCTCACCTACGCTGTGAGGGAACAACAGCTGAGACTGCCGCGCCCACTGCTCAAAGTCCCCCTGTCTGAGCGCTGGTATGTTACACTCCACTCAGCGAGAGGGAATATTTTTGGAAGAATGTTTAGTTGTGATTTTCACTGAAAAGGATTATAGCTGCATTACATTTACACAACACAAAGAGAAGATTAAAATATTTTGAACTTGTGAACACTCAGTTCAAGTATAGTACATTTAAAAACAACTTCAGCTTTTCACATAAAAAAGTAAAAAAATTAAAAAATACAGATAATACAAAACATAGGGAAAGAACAATAAAGATATTCTGTTTTGCTAGTGTTAAATGCCAGGGAGAATAGGTGGGGTTTCCGTATTTATGTATTGGTCTAAACTAAAGGGATGGACTGCAGAGGCTTTTATATTAGCTACATACACTGCCTGGCCAAAAAAAAAAAGTATTTAACTAAGAAAATAGGTTGGTGTCGCTGTAGTTGGTCAGGTTTAGGTTCAGCAACAGTCTGTGCTCAAAGAAAGAGGTCAGCTGACACCTGAACATACTGAATGACCAGGTTATACCATCAAAGAATTTTTTCTTCCCTGATGGCACGGGCATATTCCAAGATGACAATACCAGGATTCATTGGGCTCAAATTGTGAAAAAGTGGTTCAGAAGCATGAGACATAATTTTCACACATGGATTGGCCACCACAGAGTCCAAACCTTAACCCCATTGACAGGGCCAGCCCTACCGTTTAGGGGGCGCTAATCGGAATTTTCTGTGGGGGGCCCTTGCCACTTCAGTGCCACTTATTCATGTTTGACAACATATATCATATATCATATCACAACCACTTATAAAAAGACTGCAAATTCTAGAGGCTCACAACAGTTATAACCACAAGTGTAACAATATAAAAACATGTAAGGAAATGCAGAATTGCATTTTATGACATAAAGAAGTCAAACAATGTACTTAAGCAAGGGTACACTTCTAAATCATATCACTCAAGAAGTACATTGCATAAGAGAAACAGCCTGGACATAACATCAGATTTATAATCATCAGATCATTTTGAAGGACTGAACATTAAATAAGAGAGGATTTTACGATCACATTATTTTAATGTTTATTGTAAGGGTTTGTTGTCATTTCACGTGAATGCGCATATTAATGAGTAGGACGCACAGATACTGATACCAGTATCGGGTGCCAGTACTCGTACTCGTCAATGGGCTGGCGATACCACTGTAGCTGTGCAGCCTCTTGTTTGACTCACAGCTCGTCTCTCCACAGAGCAGCTCTGGACATAAAGCTGCACGTTCACTCTTCTGCACATTAAGCACAGCTGTGACACATGTGACTGTCACAGGAAATATATAAATATTTAGGACTTTAAAGGTTTTTATAGTTCACAGAGGATATCAGCGCAGTGCTGGTGTTTACAATAGTAGCATGCTAACGTTGCTAAGTGGCGCTGGTGATTCTTTGCTTGTGCTGCATTGTAACTTATTATAATTGACAAACACATTTAGCGACTGAATAGAGCGGGTGCAGAGCTTTTAAAAGACGTACAGCATGAACATATGTGTGAAAGTGTGACCGTGGTCCACTGTAAAAACAGTATTTTTACTCAGTATCGGCGAGTTCTCAAAAAGTGGTATCGGTGCATCCCTATATGAGCATTCACACAACATTCAGGAGTCGTTCTTTCGTTCACAGATGTAACATAGAGGTTTCTGCCATAATCAACGTTGTTAATCTGATGCAGGAGCAGTGACCTGCTTTAGCTACACTCACATCATCTGATGGTTTAGAGACAAAAGGACAACCAAAAACAGCCTAAGTAATAAACAGACTCACCTGCTGTCCTCTGTCCCTCTCAGGTGTGTCCTCTCTGTCCTCTGTCGCTGTGATGTGTCCTGTCTGCAGAATTATACACGTCCAGCCTCACAGTTTTATCTGCAGGTCCACTGGTGACATATTTCGAGTCCTCTCTGAAAAGTCCCTCTTTCCCCAAAACGATCTTCCTCTGGGCTCTTCGAGCCTTGCCCCTGAACGTCACTAACTTTTAGTACTTTAGTTTGTAAAACGCCCATTCAAATGTACCTTTGCTGCCTCAGTTCCCCAGAATACACCTGGAGGGGAGGGGTCCTTCACACCGGTGTAAACACATAGCTGTCCACACTACTGCCCAATTCAAAAAATGTAGGAAGCACAAATCTACTTAATGGAAATAAAACACATCTAATCGTTTAAAAGGGATATATAGACTAACATATACAATATAAACAATATAAACAATATAAACAATATAAATTGCACACCCAAGTGCAATTTAAAAACTATCCAATCATGATTTTCAATATAAATGTATGGGCTCTTGGGGGCCCTCTGCTGGCCTCGGGGCCCTAAGCAGCTGCTTAGTCTGTTTATAGGCTGGGCCACCCCTGCCCATTGAGAATCTTTGGGATGTGCTGGAGAAGGCTTTCCATAGGCTTTTCCAATGCAAGATTTTGGTGAAAAATGAATGCAACACTGGATGGAAATAAATGTTGTAACATTGCAGAAGCTTATTGAAACAATGCCACAGTGAATGTATGCTGTAATTAAAGCTAAAGGCGGTCCAACGAAATAGTGAGTGTGACCTTTTTTTTAGTGGCGACTTTATTTTTGGCCAGGCAGTGTATCTTTGAGGCCTTTGTAAAATATTATTTGCAAATGCATCTACAAAAAGTTTTTGGTTTATTTTGATTGCTATTAATCTAAAAACAAACAAAAATAATATTGTATATGTAAAATCGACTTGTTAGAGTTTTTAACCATGTTATAGGTGTTTCCCTGCACCATTTATTCACCCAAATGTTTGGAGTGATTTGTGCATGTTTGAGCAGTCTTTAATAGCTTATTTTCAAGACGCTATTTATTTCGAGCCCTTATTATAATTTGTCTGTCTTCAGGTATGAGGTGATGCAGTTCTGTTGGCTGCAGCCTGACCAGCGCCCCACAGCTGAAGAGGTCCACCTGTTGCTCAGTTATCTTTGTGCTAAAGGAGCTAGCGAAGCCGAGGAGGACTTTGAACGCCGCTGGAACTCCCTCCGCCCCAACAACAGCCATACTGCTTTCTGTAGCGCCAATCGGGACCACCACGCTCCTTCCTCCTCCTCCTCCTTCCCTCTGCTCGAAAACTTTACTTCCGGGGATGGCTACCACTCCGAATCAGGAGACGACATTTTAACAGTGACAGAAACTAGCCACGGTTTAAACTTTGAGTACAAATGGGAGCAAGCCAGAGCTGCTGAGTCGGTAAATCAAGTCGACCATCATTGTCAAGACACGTTTTATCCACCAGGAGGCATTGTTGGAAGCTGTCCATCTGACAACATGGGCCATGGTGTTTCTCCGCCCACTTACTACCAATCAAAACACCTCCACGCTCCAAGTGTACTTCCTGTTCTGAGTGCCCATAGCCCGTCACTTGGTAGTGAGTATTACATACGGATTGAAGAGCCAGTAGACTGCAATATGGATCCTGATTATGCAATGTGCTCGTATAGCCCGGAATACCAAGGTAGCAGTGGGAGCTTTTTGACAGGAAGTGCCGAATCGGGCGAGTGCATCGTTTGTCCCGCACAAAAAAATATGGCTCCTTACTGGGCCGCAAATAAATGCGATGTTTACGATTCAAATGATTCAAGTCCTGCAATATCTTTGACGATGGAACCGCTCATGGGTCAAATTTCAGATGCTAGCCCGCTACAGCCATGGCAATCGAGTCACTATGTTTCCTACAAGGACCAAGATGGCGGCTACTACTACGAGCAATCGCCGCCAGATCTGTATTTGATTGGAAGGGAGCACCATCAAGAAAGTTGGGGTTCACGAAGTTTGCGTCAAGCTTTGGGCGATTTTGAAAGTCCATTGCGTATTTCTCCCACAGCGAGTACCCCACCCCAGCAAGCATTTAGAGACACATATCTAGACACAACCCATGCCTCTGTAATTGGGAAAAATATGACTGGAGGCTATTATGATATGATGGGGTCTTTAAGAAAAACAATGCCAAGCCATAGTAAACACAACTCCATCAGTATCAACATGGAAACAGAAGGAGCACTTTACATTGGACACCAAGACAGTGAAACTGAAGATGACGAAGAAGATATATTTATAGAGAGACACACGTGCAACACATGGCCTTCGAAACATCGCCATAGCAACCACCACAACAGACGCGCTAGCCATAGTTGTCGACAAGATGCGTATGTTGATTTCCACTACACAATGCCAACTACTGACATTGAAGACTCATGGCCAGAAGAGCATAATATCCAAGCTTATCACTCGTTGCCAAAACAGGTGGAGTACCTCGAACCACGCCTCGGGAAAGACAACAGCGCTTGCCTTAATTTAAGTAAGCACCACCCAGTAGTGCCCCAAGACAACGATGCCTATGTCTACCTGTGCCATCAAAGTGAAAATCCATCTGAATGCTGCCACTCTCATTTCGTGGACCCCCTTACTGGCTTGCTAGTGAGAAACAATACATTCATTCATAGTTATACACCTCACAACAGCTACACACAAGACAAAGCCATTGGCGTCCAGTTGAACGATGAAATGATCAACCTATCCCCAGCACCAGGAGGTCCAGTTGTGCCCAAACTTACCCATAACAAGATGGTGGACACCGAAGAGCAGTATGTTGAACTTTCTTGTGATAATACACCTTTGAAAGAGAGGAAGGATGATGTCGTCAAGGAGATTGCGCATAAACAAGTCGAGGCCAAGATGGAGGACATAGTTCTTGCCCAGAAATCGCCACCTCCTGCTGATAACATGCACGTCATGGTTTCAGATCCACAGTCAGAGTTGAGTCAAAATGTTGATAGCGGTATGGATGGTGGTAGGTCGAGCGTTAGTCTTGCAGATATTTTAGACTGCAGTGATGAAGATGAGGAGGACATCACAGACGATATCACCGACATAACGTCTGGTATTTTCGTTGACGAATCTAGCGAAATGACTGCGTCTCCAGCTTTCAAGTCGCTTCAAAAACAAGTTGGGACCCCTGATTCGATGGATTCAATGGACTTACCCTCAACAGCTGGATCTTGCGAAGGTTTAAGTCCTGCTTCATCTCACCCCTCGAGTTCTCCCAAAGCTATGGACAGTGGATATGATACGGAAAACAATGAAAGTCCAGAATTTGTCCCCAAAGAACCTCACGAAACCAGAGACCAAGCAATGAATAATTTGAATGCGAGTCTTGAAGAAGCTGAGGCAGTCGTCAAGGAATTTCAAATTGAAGACACAGATGATGAAGCCAAATTAGATCAAGATTCAGTCCTGGAAACTCCTCAAAAAGGGGAAGAAATGTTGCAACCGCTAAGCGAGAGCACGCCATATCGAGATTCAGCGTATTTTTCAGATTACGAGAATGAGCGACACGCAAAGGACGATTTACAAGAAAGCAGGGAAGAGGAAACTGAAATTGAAGAACACAAAAGCCAAGAAGGAGAGGGATTTATAGATAGTGAGATGAATAAAGACTTAAAAGGAGACCAAGAAACTGATGGGAACTCATTGGAGCTAGACTCAGTAGAGGGGGCATTGGATGAGTGGCCATCCCAAGAAGAGGGTTCAAACTTTGGGGATTGGGCTGCCGAAGTGGTGGGCGCCATGGAGGAAGCGATTGGAGCTCTTAACGTGGATTCAGGTTCCAATAACAAGGACGATGTTGAAGAAAAGAGTAAGGATGAAACAACAGAAGAAGTTAAGCCAGTAAAATGTTCAAATAATGCAGGGGGAGCTAGTGAAATGATGCACGTTTTGCCCAAAGATGAAGTGGCGTTACAGAAAAACGCACACATTCGGCGTTTGTCATCTTCATCGTCATCATCTCCTCCCTCTACTCCACCCCCACCCCTCCCTGCCGGCGACACGTACGACTACGAAGACGAGACAGACAGCGATGATTCAGAAGAGGAAGAAGTTCGAACGTTTAACGAGCAAAGCGGAGGAGAGGATAGCGAGGATGAGTGCCACGCTATTCCTATAATAATCAGCGATGACAGTGACGCCCACAATCTCAAAAGTCTCCTGAAGATGCCCACGCTGCTAACGACAGAGAGCATACAGGAAGTACTGGACCGCAAGAGGAAAACGGTGTCCTTCTTTGATGATGTCACAGTCTACTTGTTTGACCAGGTGAGTCTGGAGAAGCTATTGTAATATCTCAGTTATTATTACTTAAAACAACCATTAAAGGTGCGCTATGAAACTTTTCTGAGGGAGGGTACGCCATCTGCTTGCTCTATGGAGACAAGCACGAGATGCCATCAGATCAATTGACAGGTCAGATCTGTGGAGTGGCGACAGCCCCTTTACAGTAAAAATGCTGGAAATAAAAAGACATGTAAATTAATTAAATCTTGAATTATTCTTTGAGATATTTGACACGAAGCAGTATAACATCTCCATGGAAACAAGCGCGTGGCAGACAACACATCAGAAAAGTTGCATAGTGTCTCTTTAATTGAGCAATTTGACAGAGTTAAATGGAAAAACTATTGTGCTGTAATTGCAAATAGCTAATTTTAAACATAGCATGCATAAAATGTGGCAGTTGTACGTACGTTTATAAGTTATTCCTAATGTCGTGTTCTGTGCTTGTCGTTTTTAGGAGAGTCCCACTAAAGAGCTGGCTGTGCACGGATTCGCCCTGGCTTCAGAAGGCCAAAGTTCACGTGTTAATGCCTCAGACGATTCTTCAGACGGAAATGTCTCAGAGGAGAGTGAGTATAATTAGAGCCACTTACACCTCCATTTAAACAACCTCTTAACCACAGTGTAAGGGAATGCTATCACTTAGGGATGGAGAGCTTTTGAATAACAGCTTATAGATGGCACACTCTCACATGGTTTTCATAATAGAAACTTAAAAGAAAAAGAAAAAAGTACAGACCCAGTATTTTCTGTTATGGATGCCATTTCGAGGACTTATCGCTGGAACAATATATTTTGGACCTCAGTACTTATCGTAAGTTCTTTTTCTTTGCAAAAATGGGGAGATTTGGGGTATTTTTGTTGTAATATGATACGATTTGAGCTGTAGAGTTACCATGTTCACGAGTTACCATGGTGACACCGTAGCATACTGCCGAAAGATTAAGATGGTCTGAAAACTCAACAAAATTTAAATGTGTTTTCAGGAACCTGTGATTAATACGAGCGTAGAGAGGGGAATATGTCCCTTTTATGGCTAATTATTGGTCCATTCTGCTACAGCTCATGTCTTTTAATGAAAAAGTCTATTTACAAATGGTTCATTGGGATCATCTTGGATTATTTAAAGTTTCAATATTATCGTTTATTGCCATATTTCTCCGTAGCGATATACTGCATTTCAAAATGTTTTATCATGACAGGGCTAGAGTTCATTTGCAGTAATAGCTACGTCAGTGCCATTTGAAAAAGTCATCAGAGGTTTGCAGTTTACTCTTAGTATAGTGCCATTTCCAAAAGCAAAAAGAACGATTTACATGGAAGCAGGGAAGAGGAAACTGAAATTGAAGAACACAAAAGCCAAAAAGGAAAGGGATTTTTAGATACTGAGGTGAATAAAGACCAAAATGTAGACCAAGAAACTGATGGGAACTCATTAGAACTCAATAGAGGGGACACTGGATGAATGGCCATCCCAAGAAGAGGGTTCAAATTTTGGGGATTGGGCTGCCGAAGTGGTGGGCGCCATGAGGGAAGCGACTGGAGCTCTTAACATGGATTCTGGTTCCAATATCAAAGACGATTTTGAAGCGAAAAGATGAAACCACAGAAGAAGTTAAGTCAGTAAAATGTCCAGACAATGCAGGGGGAGCAAGTGAAATGATACACATTTTGCCCAAAGATGAAGTGGCGTTACAGAAAAACACACACATTCATCATCGGAGGCAGTTTACTCTTAGTATAGTGATATCTCCATTTGCATTTGCATTTCCAATGCATTTTACTGCTTTTAAAATATTATTCCATCCCTTTCCATCCCTTCTTGATAAAATCCATTATACATCATTGAAAAACACTTTTTTTGGCAAATTTCCAAAATGTAGATATTTGTTTTTGCTATTCAACTCGTCTTTATTTAGTTTTGAGTTGCCATGCCAATCCTTATATTTCACTTCTTGAAACACATTAAAAGTAGTGCCAAGACTTACCATTCCGCTGTATTGATCCATCCACAAATGAAATGATGATCTTTTGTCTTTAAATTAAAATTATTCTTGCTTAATAAAATAGATTAAGAAGACGTTTATTTATTTTTTAGTGTATATTGTGTCCTCCAAAGGGAACATCAACACTAGATTATGTGATGTCAGAAATGCAGTAATATTTTTAACAGTTTTTGTTGTGTTTTTGTGGTTTGTCAGGTGCAGGATACGAATGGGATGATGACTTCTCCCTGCTCCCACTGCCCACCTCTTCAACCACACCGGACTCTCCTCCTCCCCTCCCACCAAGACCTGCGCCCAAACCAGAGACGAGACCAGAGACGAGACCAGAGATGAGACCAGAGACCAGACCAGAGACCAGACCAGAGACCAGGCCAGAGACCAGGCCAGAGACCAGGCCAGAGACCAGACCAGAGACCAGACCTGCAGCCAAACCCACCATCTCCAGATTCACAGTGTCTCCATCCCCTGTCTCTCGTTTCTCCATCACTCACATCTCCGACTCTGATGTGGACTCAGTTGGAGGTGCAAAATAGTTTTATTATTACTATTTATGTATTGACAAACCTGCTAATATCATCACTTATGTATCCATAGGTTTCAGAAGGATGTGTACCATAGCGATTAACAATTTAAAACACAATTCACTACATATTTGCAGTGTATATTGCAAATATATCTATGGTGCTAGTTTAATAATAATGTAACTGTCCCATGTGACTTTTCATGTCAGACCATGGGACACCCTTTGGATTACAGCATTAAATCTTATGTCTTTTTAGAGGAAGATGTATTTTTATTGAAAAAAAAAAAGTTGGAAAAAAAACTGAGGGACTCAAAAAGTAAGTAAGTAAAGTAACAGTCACACCACAGAACATTTTAGTGTTTTTTGTTAAAATGCAAAGAAATGAAACGCAACTTCATGCTAAAACTACACATAATTTCTAGAAAACATATCTGCGCAGTCTTGAGTTTAACTTTTAAGGAACAAAAACATTATTTAGTAAGTAATTTAAATAACACCAAAAATGGGCATCACATCAAGTACTCATTTATAAACGATTGTACAATTTGCTGAGTTAACGCTGTGTTGTTTCCTTGTTTTTCAGGCAGCAGTGAAGATGGAGATAAAGAGTGAGACCAACCTTTGAAACAAAAAGAAAAAAAAAAACAACAAAAAAAAAGAAAAAAAGAAAGAATCGCATGACTTTTCACACTTTACTGTAACGTCAGGTTTTAGAAATACGACAGTGCCTCCTTCGTCTGTGGACACTTTAAAACCTACAATATTTAAAACAAAATATTTATTATAGAGATTAAGAGAAAAAGTAATATATTGCCAGATGTAAACACTCACTGAGGATGGGACCTATCTTTAACTAAGTCTATTTTTGAAGCAAGAAACAACAGGGAAAGAGATTTAAGATTTATGAATATATGGAAGAGTGGATGTCAACTTCGCAATGGATTTTTCGCACTTTGAACCCCATTGTACAGATCCATGGACTTTTATAGGAGTTCATTATAAACCATATCTTCATCATAAGTGAACAAGAAAATTGTCATATTGTTTTTGGACTATGGACACATGCAAGGAAAGAGAAGGGATGTATTAACAAAGTCAGTTTTCAATTTGAATTTTATTATTTTATACATCAGATGCCCTCCCTGAAATAACTGTTTCTATTTATCCAGGCTTGGGTTTGGCGCTGCCTCAAACAGTACGCTGAACAATTTTGGCGCTAATGTTTTCAAATTATTTTAGATTCTTAAATAATTACTAGCCATTTCAAGGGGAGCAAAAGGACTCAAAATGACTAGTAATTTACTTCTATTTTTTTTTTTTTTTTTACATCAGATGCCCTCCCTACAGCCACAGTTTTTATTTAACCAGGCTTGGAAATGCTTAAAATATTCAAAAATTTTGATACATTTTTTTTACCTTATTTTGTGCATTATATATATATATATATATATATATATATATATATATATATATATATATATATATATATATATATATATATATATATATATATATATATATATATATATATATATATATATATATATATATATATATATATATATATATATATATATATATATATGAAAAAAAATACATTTAAGGATTATTCATTTGCTATTCATTTGTGTTTCAGATGCCCTCCCCCTTTTTTTTTATCCAGATTTGGGACCACCTCAAACACTGAACAATTTTGGACCAGTTGTTTTCAAACGACTTTGTATCATTCAGTAATTACTAACCAGTAAGAAAAAGATATAAAGTATAGCAATGCATGATTTTGATGATAATAATATGATATTTACTACTGAAAATGGAGAAAAGTGAAAGATGAGGAACTGCGTTTAAGACGAGACATTCTACCTTCACCTTTTGTAGAAGTATTTAATGTCATTTTATATATTTGAGAGAACTGAAGACACTGTTAACGCCATCTGCTGTATATTGGCTCAACAATCATGAGATACATATATGTTGCTTTCTCTGTGTTATGTGACCAGCTCAGTTAAGATATGGATCAAGTATTGTCTAAGTGTTAAGCTGTCGTCAAGTCCCTCTCCACTTACATCCACACTGACTGTAGGAACCGCCAAAACTGTTTGTTTTTACTCTGGTACTACTTCTGGTTTTGTTTGCCTTAAAAGAGAAAGGGTTTAACGCATAGACTGTATATATAAATGGACATTGCTAACCTGCTAGCCACCGTGTTCAAAATAGGAGCATCTTGAGCAGCTTCCGGCTCCGTCGACTCTGGCTCCGATTCACTTTCTATTGAAAAACTCTGGCCCCTCTCTCTGTAACTGCTGCTGTCAAACTCGTCATTTTGTTCTTAAAAGGGGCGTTACCTTCAACAGCCTCGCTCTGGATTGTCTCTTTGGTTGCTATGATACTTCCAAACATGGAAATCGACTCCAAATTGGCTCCTATAACAGCTAGCCTCGACGAACTTCATTTGACTGGAGCCGAACGCTATGGGTGGCGTCTCATTCACTTAGTCCACTTCTTTATACAGTCTGTGGATGTATTGAATAATGGCCATTGTGGAAAAGACTTAAGTACTATTACGTCTAAAAGGTATTTAATTGCATTGGATCATAAGTACTGCGATGCTGTTAACATCCTGCATTTTGAATACCAGGGTTGACGTGTAAGGACATCTGGTGGTCAAATGTCAGATTGCAAGTCCAACAACAACAACATCTGTTAAAGCAAAAAAAAAAAAAAATGTAATTAATTTCTTATTTCTATACCACATTTAAAACAACTTCAGCTGGCCAAAAAATAAATAAATAAATAAAAATACAGATAACACGACACAAAAGGATATATGAAAGGAAAGGACCTATAAAACACTAAGATATCTTATGTAGCTAGTATTAAATGCCAGGGTGGAGTGTAAGTAAGTACCGGTAAATATGGTATAATGGTTTGGGATTTTTTAGTTTTTTTTAAGTTCAGATTTTAGTTTTAGGTCAAAAGCAGTTTGTATTTCTTTCATTTCTTTCAGTAAAAATGCAATAGTGCAAAAGGTCAGTTATATAAGCTTGCAACACTAGGGGGCCTGTTCTTGAGGGTAATAAATGCCATATATACTGTACTATTATATACTAAATGTACATTGTATTGGAAGCTGCTGCAGTATTCTATAGCCTTATTTTGGTTCCAGACTGATGGAAAGGACAAGTGGAGGGGGACCTGGCCTAGCTGTAAAATAAACCATGTCAGCAGCTGTTCCTAATATTTTTGTATCTGATTCAGGAACAGTTTCTCTGCATAGATCATGAATTGTTTTAGATTTGCAGATGAGATGTGGTCATTTGACTGGAAATCTTGTTTTTTGCCAAAGAGTAGTTAGTGTATGTCAAAGTATTACATATATAAGTACATTTGAATGGAGAGATGAACAGGTTCTTTGGCTGAGTCGTTCTGTTCTGTACCTTCTAAACATATGAATAAATCTGTTTTACACATCTGGAAACAGAGTCATGCTTTTGAATGACAATCTCAAAAATGGCTGGTAAATCTGCACTTTTCTAATTTGCTAGTTTCCGTGAAGATGTTATTGGCTTGACTTGAATATTTCACAGTATGGCGTTAAACATATTTATCTCCATGGAGACAAGCAGGTGAGCAGCTCACTCACAGTTAAAATGTTTTTCAATGTAACTTTTAGCCACACTTGTAACTGAAAAAAAAGGAAAAGCAAATAGGTAAATTTAATGCCAGACTCTGGAATATTCCAGGCATAGCAACAGCATCTCCATGGAGACAAGCAGACAGAACCACATTAGGAAAGTGATGTAGAAATCAATTATTATTGGAGTTCTTCTTCCCCTTATTTTCCTCCTCTTCCTCCTCTACTTCTACTCCTCCTTCTTCTTCTCCTCCTCATTCTTCTCTTCCTCCTCCTTCTCTGCCTCCTTCTTCTCCTCTTCCATGTCCTACTCCTCATTCCTTTTCCCTTCCCTCTTCCTTCTTCTACTCTTCCTTCTCCTACTTCTCCTTTTCCTCTTCCTCCTCCTTCTCCTGTTCCTCCTCCTTCTTCTTCTCTTTCTCCTCCTTCCTCTTTTAAATTCAAGACACATAACACCGAAAACATCTTTATCTGATTTTATTTCATAATGAGTATATGGACACATTTACATTTTCATTACTTCTATGAGATCAGTTTAGGGTCAAATAACACAATGACCCATAAATAAATTGAATCAAAGTTAAAATGAAGTTATTCCCATGATCATTTTGCTTTTGTGGGTCCTGTGCAAGTGCAAGTTGAAAGACCAAATATATATGGTTCAAACTTTAAATGAAAACAAATATGCACAACCACTAGGGGGCAGTAGGAGTACACAGCAGACATTCACAAACACTACATCAGAGTTCAAATTACATACATCATTCATCATTTTAGTTGTTAGTTATAAAGTGCATATGTTTCAGATGTTATTTATGTACATTAGCATTTAAAATAATGAGAAATCCTGTCATATATGTAAGTTTTACAGTTTAGAAGGGGTGACCAAACATTTTTTACCGAGGGCCACACCTTGAAACATATTTGAAGAGGAGCGCCACACGGTAATCAATACCGCGGGTCATTCAGATGCATTTAAACCCTTTATGTCGTCAATTATATGAGCTGGCCTGAGCATGTGACGTGTGTGTGTGTGTGTGTGTGTGCCAAGATACACCAGTGTCTGTGATTTCTTAGGAGATTGAAGGTGTTTGGAGTCAGCTAAAATATAATGTTGACGTTCTATCTATCGCGCTAGTATAGAGTCTGTGCTACCGTCTGGAATAGTCAGGTGGTTTGGAAAGTATAAACAGCAGATCCTTCGACTGAACTGGCAGCTAAAATCACGGGTGCGTTTAATGTGACCACAGACCATCTTTGAACAGTCAGATCCCCCTGAGCTCCCACAGTCTGGGAGGAGATATACAGTTTCTTTACGCAAGAATAACAGGTTTAAAAACTCATTCACGCCCCAGTCCATAAAACTGTTAACAACACGGGCCGACTGTGCAGATGTGTGAAGCCTGAATGTTTCTAGTTCTATTGTTCAGCTGTTTTTGTCTTTTGTTATGTCATGTCATGTCTATGTGTTGACGCTGCTCACCCCTGTCCTGAGTCAAATTTCTTTTCTGAAACCTAATAACCCTTGAAACATTCATTTTAGGTCTGAATCAGTGCTGTGTGATGGTATTGAGGTTATAAGGGTAGAATTACTTACATCTGCGGTAATAATGACTGCTTCTGATCAATTATGTCCACTCAGGAGAAGGTCAGAGGGCCGCATTTAGCCCCCAGGCCATACGTTGGACAGCTCTGGTTTACAAGATTCAAATTTAAACACTGTTCAACTTTTAACTACAACATTTACTTTGCTGGAATGCATCAGAAGATCATTAAAATTCAGAATTAATTTGACAATAATTAACGTCGCAAATGTTTTTCATCCCATCTCAGAGAAGGTTGAATTGTGACTTCTACAGGTGCACAAGGTACAGTCATATTTAAAGCTGCACTGTGTAACTTTTAGGTGGAGTGTCCATGCTGTTCGTCTCCATGGAGCTGTTTTTGCTTTCCCTTAAATGTTCCACCTTATGGCATTACGCTTATCCATATTAGAGATAGACGGATATATTTGTTGGCCGATATTTGGACTCTTTAGCGTATCTGATATCGGCTTTAAATCTCCAGCACAGGCCGATATTTTTTGTTTTGCTGGCTAAAACATACACACAGAGATTTATTTTAACACTTTAATACAAAGAGACACGTAGTAATAAATTTAAATAACAGAATTTGAGGAAAATAACCAAAATCAGCCCAAAAAATATCGGCAGATCTTAATGGTATCGGCATCGACTATGACAAAAACCATATTGATCAATCTCTAATCTGTGTTGCATTTAGTTACTACAAAAGTTTGAATTGCTAAAAAAAAAAAAAAAAAAAAAAAAACACCCTGAGATAATAATTACGTGACAGGGGTCGCTTATAAACAGAACTAATGGCTTAGCAGCGTAACCTGGTTGTTGCCATGGAAATAGTGAAGTTTAATGCCATGGAGACGAGCATATAGCAAACCAGTCATCAAAAAGTTACACAGTGCTGCTTTTTATCATGACAATTTGTCCAGTGCGCCTTAAAAATTCTCAGTTGTTTAATCTAGTGTTGATTTCGGATTAGATAGAGGTTTACGATTATAATTCTGCTAAAACACAGCTTGGCAAATCCATAATATCTCTTTATTTTTTTCGATATATATATACAGGGACCATGCTTGTCCCTGATTGGCTAATCCACCTGTCAATCACGCGCATCTAAAAGCGCAGACATTCACTGGTGACGAGGCCAGACCAGGCAAACTCAAACATGTACATTTACATAATTCCTGTGTTCTGGTCTAGTATTCTTCAGCGGGGCAAGAGGACTTCTCCACCTCATCGTATTGAGACTCATCTGAAGTCGTCTGCTCCGTGACGTCATCAGAAAGCGGCGGTTTGGGCGGAGCTTCCACAGCTGGCAGAGTGGGCGGGGTCAGGCTGAAATGACACAAGCAAACAATCAATTAGTGAAAAGATTGTAAAAAGCAGTTTGTAGATTGTTAAACGTGCACTGAAAGGATGAAATGAAGGCAAAAAGCATAAAAGGCGTTTTGTACAGATTCAGATTCACAAGAACCACTTTAAAAGAAAAAAAAAAAAAAACTTCATAACTACATTTTAATAATAAAGCATGAACAAAGGCTTAAAGATGCATTTTGTAACTTTTCTGGTGAAGGTTACGCCACCTCCATGTCTCCATGGAGATATTGATGCTTTGCCAGGATTGTTTCGAAGTATTACACTGAATAACCTCTCATGAATTATTTAATTACAGGTGTTTTTATGGCTCAAAAAAAAAAAAAAAAAAAAAAAAAAAAGAGTGAGCGGGGCACCTCTCCACAGATCTGACCTGGACATTTGCCTGGTGGGGGTTACCTGCTTGTCTCCATGGAGAGGGGCATGTTTAATATCATGCTGTGGAGGATTACTCAAACATGTGAATGAAACAAAACACAACTCCAGGTCTGTTTTTGAGGAGGTAACATTATAATAACATGACTTAAAGCTACAAGAGTCACTTTTGTGTGATGTAGGACCTTTAATGAATACCCTAAACATAATTCTAAACATTAATTACCTTACCAACCCAAAATCCCTCTCAAACTACTACTTCATTAAGAATTAAGTCTCTGTTCATGCTTTAATGAGCCTAATTAAGGTGTCGTTACTTGAAGTGATTCCAAATGAAAAATAACAGCTTTAAATGCAAATTTACAGTCACAAGACGAGGTGATGACAAAAACCCAAACACCAGCACATGCAAAGAGAAACACCACACAAAACACCAGGTTATTATTATAATCCACTTACTCTGATGCAGTCCTTCATAAACGAGCACACTCTGGACCTGGACTGAAACCACAGGCCAAACACACAGTAACCAACCCCAGTCTGGAAACACTTTATTTATGAGGAAAATGCTGTAGGATTTATTTATGAAGTGCATCCTGCTCAGCAATGAGACCATGTGATGTGGAGGAACAGAGACATTGTTCCTGTGTTCAGTCCTTTTTATAGCAAAAAGCTGAGGGCTGCAAGATGATTTCATAATATAAATTTATTTATATATATATATATATATATATATATATATATATATATATAAACTAAATACTGCATTAAAATGTATTTTGTAACATGTTATGATACTTGGTCCAAGGTGGTGAGCCCTCCACATAAAAAGTGCAGCTTTAAAACTATCATTAGTCTATATATTGTTTATATATTGCTTCACCAGCTTATTGCTCCCTTCTCTCTTCCTCTCTCTCCCTCATTCTCTCTCTTTTCCACCTCTCCTCTCTCTCACACTCTCCCTCATTCTCTCTCTCTCTTTCCTCTCTCTCCCTCTTTCTCTCTCTTTTCCACCTCTCCTCTCTCTCACACTCTCTCCCTCTTTCTTCCTCCCCTCTCACTTTTTCCTCTCTCCCTCAGTGACTACAGTCTTTTTATTATTTGTCTGATTAAATCTAAACGCTAAAAATATTATCACCAATTCATGTGTTTGAAAAATGTTTGTAAAATTAGTGCAAAAAAGAGAATAAATTAAAGTTGAAATCATAGACTGTATAAATGGACATAGCTAACCTGCTTCCCGCCACGCTCCAAATAGAAAGTGATCATGTTCGCACTTCCGGCTCCATCGACTCTGGCTCCAATTCACTTTCTATTGAAAAAACTGTGCCCCCTCTCTCTGTAACTGCTGCTGTCAGACTCATCATTTTGGTCTTAGAATGTTCGTATTAACCCGCTCTACATGATCCTAATGTTTTTATTCCACTATCGTGTTTGTAAATCGAGATAAGAACATTAGTCCACTTCTTTATACAGTCTACGGTTGAAACAGGGAGGAAGTGTCGCGTGAACATATTGTATTTTTATGAAGTAATAACTGAATTCTGAGGCATGGTTTGATTTGTAAATGAGGAAGTGTTTTATTCCGATTATAAATAACAGATTTTTGCTTAAAGACGACGTTAAACTGAGCACATTCGCCCTTCGTTTTCAGACAAGAGAAAAATCACAGTTTTCAGAAATAAAAGTCCAAAAGAAGAAGCCCCAAAACAGACATAAATTTCGAGTATATATTTGAGACAGATAGAAAGTGCATGTATCGTTTGAGTAGATATAATGAGACGAGCACGTGTTTGGCACAAGTTATGTTTATGTACAAAGAACATTCCGGTCACATTGATACATTTATTTACTCAACCCAATCTCACTATTTCCATTTCTGCAAATCACTCCAGACCTCAATGGGAAAAAAACGGGGAAAATCAGAAAATTCATCTAAAAAATTGTATGTTTTCTTTTTTATTTGTGTGATTAAACATCCCTTACACTGTTTTTTTTTTTTTTTTTTTTTTTTTTTTTTTAAGGGCCCATTTGACGCCATTTTCTCATCTATGTCATAATGTTGTTTCCTCATCACAAACAGACCTGGAGTTGTGTTTTGTTTCATTCACACATGTTTAACACGCAAACCCTGCATATTTCAGCTGAGTTCTTCTCTCAAACTGAAAACACTCTGTTCCACCTTGTGATGTCATCATGTGGCAATACAGAAAGTGCTCCACTGTGTTTTTCAACTCCACACACCTTCACTAGAATAATTTTGATCATTTGATTCAGCCCTGGAATTGCCAATCTCTATAGAAAACAAAAGATAAAATGTAGCTGTTAACTTGAAAACTACCACTTCATGACATCACAAGGTGGAACAGAGTGTTTTGAGCTTTGGAGATGTTACAGACTAACAATAAAGTGTTACTCAAACATGTGTGAATGAAACAAAACACAACTCCAGGTATGTTTTTGAACGCATAACAACATTATAACACGGCTTAAAGCTCACAAGAGTCCATTTTGTGTAATATAGGACATTTAAATACATTCATAAATAATTGGACACAACATGACTGAATGAGAGTGATAAAAATACAAACTGTGTGTACTACAACGGGCTCACCAAAATGTGAAACTATAGCTTAAACCAGTAGCAAAGTAGTGTAATATAGGCTTCAAATAGCGAGGTTAGCTTTCAGCAGAGGCGGGGACTTGCAGGTCGGGACTTGGACTCGAGCCACCATTTTGAGGACTTGAGACTTGACATGATAAAATGGACTCAGACTCGGGACTTGACTTGAACTTGAGCCTTGCCACTTGAAACGATTTGATGCTTCTCCTCAAAAAAAAAAAAAAGCACTTCTATCTGTGCAGTTGATCATTTCAGAGCTTCATTTTAAAGGAACAAACTGGAACATGTCTAGGGATGGGACAATAAACACTATCGTTTATCGTGATAAAAAACGTTGGCAATAATCGTTCGTGGGACATTTTATATAATCGTGATAATCGCCAACAAAGATAATCATAATTACTTCAACTGAATGTGCAGAAAAAAAAACCCAGAATTGGGCCCTCTTCCTGTTAATTTGTATTAGAGGGGGGCCCATGTGAAGCGTTTTGCCCCGGGCCCCAAAATTTCAGTCGACGGCTCTGCTCATCCATAATATTCTCCGTTAAATCGTAGTTGTTTTCACTGGTAACAAAGTACAATATTATAACAGTTGTTTAAACATGGAACTCACTCATAATATTAAAGTTATAATTATTCATATCCATAATCCGAACTACATGAAACTACATGAAGAAATAACTATTACTACCCAACAAAGTAGTATATCTAAAATACTATAATTATTGTATTGTGTTATTTGAATATTGTTGCATCTATATTTGTTACCGTGACGTTTTTAGGTAGTACAATTTTGTTTTAAAAGCTTACAATATAAACGGCAAAAATACAAGTACAAGCAGTACTTTGCTCGGTTTAAAGACTTAAAGACTTGACTCAGAGCTGAGGACTTGGACTTGGACTTGGACTTGACTTGGACTCAACTTGGACTCGCCTGTCTGCAGTGGTGAATGAACTACTCAGTTTTGTTTACTTAAGTAAAAGCACCGATACAAAGGAAAAGGTTACTCAAGTAAAAGTATTAAAGTACCTGTTTAAAAATGTACTTTAAGAGTAAAAAGTAAAAGTATTTCATGCAAGTGTTAAATGTGGTGATATTGATTAAATAATGAGACATATTTTGGTCGATAGTAACAACATGAAGACATTTCTTAATTTTTTTAATGAATTTGGTGTATTTATTTTTGTTTTGCTCAAAGCCGAAACTTGAAATCAAAAACTTTAGTCCCGATGGTACCGCGAACATTTTAAAAATAACCCCTCAAATCATATGAAAAGTACTTTTTACTTGTCAGTCCTGTTCAAAATTGTAGCGGAGTAGAAAGTACAGATACTGCTCTGAAATGTAGTGACGTACAACTGAAAAGTGTCCACTGTAAAATTTACTTAAGTACAGATACCAAAAGTACAGTACTTTACTACTTGTACTTCATTATCTTCCACCACTGCCTGTCTGTCACTTGGGACTTGACTCGGACTTGAGCCCAAAAGACTTGAGACTTGCAAAACAACGACTTGGTCCCACCTCTGGCTTTAAGCACCATTTGAACACAGCCATAGCATGTTGTAAAAACCAATATATATGACGTAGTAATTTGCAGAAACAAGTACTAACATATATAACAGATTGGGTTGTGCTTAAAGTCATAAAATCAAGATTATCAAAAGCTGCATTCACTGTTCAAAGTTTAAATTCTAATCCGGGATCAACACAGTCCCCTCTTTTCAATGTCTGCTGGAAGTTCTAAACATGCATCGCAAACAAGCTAAAGTGCTCCCAAAAATGGCAGTTTGAAAGAAGTGTCGAGTCACAGCCATTTTTTCCCATTTTTTCCTGGTTTTAGTTGAAATCCGAACCAGGAAATCCGAGGAGGAGGAGGAGGACTACGTGAAGAAAGACCAGTCCTGAGTCTTATAGCTTCAGTTTTGTGTTTCGTTTCTCACACTGTAGAAATCAGTTTGACCTCTGTTGAACTGCGGACGAAAAAAACCACAAATGCTGCAAATTTCCAAAAATTTCAAAATACGGGAATTTCAAGAAAAGAACTCGGCGACCGGGGCATGCAAAGGTTTTCAGGAACAATCTTC
The DNA here is from genome assembly GCF_009829125.3 of Periophthalmus magnuspinnatus. Lineage (NCBI taxonomy): Eukaryota > Metazoa > Chordata > Actinopteri > Gobiiformes > Gobiidae > Periophthalmus > Periophthalmus magnuspinnatus. The sequence goes on from NC_047144.1 coordinate 14,981,709, forward strand.
ACAATGTCAGACCCGCGGAGGACCCAAACCAAATACAAAGATGGAATGAGATGTTAAAAGGCAAGACATTACACACTGAAGGGAGATTTTAGCGTAAAGCTGCACTGTGTAACTTTTCTGGTAGAGGCTCTGATAGCTGCTTGTTTCTATAGAGAGGTCTTTGCTTTGCCTGGAATTTTCTACAGCATGGCAATAAACCTATCCATTTGCAAAGGAACAAGTCAGTGACGCTACAAGGCCAAGTTACAGGTCAGATTTGTGGAGAGGAGGCCACACTGACAACGAGAATGTATGCTTTTAAGGTATTTGTGAGCAATAAAAATACTTGAGATTGATACGTTTTATGGCGTATTTCAGGCAATGCAGTAACATCTCCATGGAGACGATTAGGTGGTGGATCCTGTACCCGAAAAGTAGTATAGTGCACCTTGAAATGTCAAACTTATTTCAATAAAATGCAGTTAAAATCAAAATATTTTTTCCTAATAAGCTTGTCTAGTCTTTTTATGTTTTCATTTTTATTTTGACAAAGTTATAATTTTACTTCCTGGTTGGACCCGAGCAGCAGATGTGATGTAAGCAGAGGTAACGCCACTGTGACACCTACAGTACAAGTATAAAGTACAAAACCAATACTACTGCTACTACCAATACTGATACTTCCCCTACATGGCTACTACTTCTGATCTGAGCACTACGTCATTCATCCACAAAAGTATTTCAAGGCACGCATTAAGAATATAATTATATATATATATAAGAAAATCTCCACTTCAACAGTGTAAACATTGAAAATGAATTATGGGTTTAAGCTGAAGCAAGCCAAAGTAAGATTAAAATAAGTAAATAAATACATCTCAGTGACTCAACATGATCCTTAAATTTACCCAGCATGCAACCACACCACTACAAAAACCTCAAAAAAAAAACATCTTGGAAAAAATACAATTAAATAGAGACAACAAAATGGTGTACCATGCAAGACCCTGGACAGTTACATAATATTACTTCATAGTTTAGGCTCCACCATCTTTATTTTACCATTGTTTCATTTGGTTTTAAAATAAGTTTTCATTTAATTGCCAAAAATAAATATTGCATATTTATGTAACTAATTAATAAAAGCTAGTGCTAACTTAAAGTAAAATATATTTTAAGATGGCTGAACTTAAACTGTGAATTTTTTGCATCAAGTAGAATTATAATTAGTGTTAGAAAGTAAGTGGTTCTTACCTTGTTGGGAAACGTGGCTCATATTCTTCCACCCCCTGCTGAAGAAAAATAGACAGACGCAAATTAAGATTCTTCCAAATAAATTTTGATTTCAGAAAATACCTGGCTTTTATTTATTTTGTATGTATTATATTTTAATTATTAATTAATTAATTAATTATTTATTTTGAATTGATTGTATTTTATGTATTATATTTTCATTATTATTATTATTATTATTTTACTATTTATTGTATTTGATTTATTTAAAAAAAAAAAAATCTATTTTTTTTCTATTTCTATTCATATTTATTAAAAAACTTTGTCTTTTGCTATGGATCAGACCTGGACGACTGGGAGATTACACAGACATATTTATTGTATTTTATTTATTTGTTGTTTGTTTTAGTTATTAATGTATTTGAACGGGGATAATTAATAACCCATTTCCACAGCTCTATGTTTCACCTAAAGCATCTGTCACTTCTTTATTGTATTGGAATTTTACTTTAGAAATGTGCAGTTACAAACTACGCCACCAGATGGAGACAGAGAAACATGTAACGATACGAGATCCAGCTCTGTATCACTGACCGCCTGGTTTAGATGGTAATTATACTGATTAAAGTAGTTGCATAAAACGAAAACGAAAAGACTCAAAGCTTAGCAATACTTAAAGGTGCACTACGGAACTTTTCTGGAGCTGATTCTGTCATTTGATCATCGCCACTGGGATGTTATTGCTTAGTCAAGAATGTTCTGCAATATGCCTTTGAAATTTGTATCTCCACTGAGAGGCTGGAGATGTTACCAACCCAAGTTACAGGTCAGATCTGTGGAGAGGCGACCCCATCTAAAACGACTTAATAAAAGAACCAAGTCAGCTGAATTCCCGTTAGAAAACTGTGACGTCACTGTAAACGTCATTACAGCAAAGGGCCGTGGAGCTGTTGGCCACTCCTATGCGTAGCTGAGGATCATGCTAACGAGCTTCAAAGGGTAAATGAGAAGGAAACAACTATAACGTGATTAAAATCTCTGAAAAGTCAATTTTGTATAATAGGTCTAGGCTCCAAACTTCCACGTCGCTATATACTGTTACTGGAGCTGTTAGCTTGTCACATCTGTGCAAAGGAGAGGAAGTGTGTTTTAAATGTCAGAGCTAGCTTCACCGTGTGATAATGAGAGCATCGCCCACCACACAGAGTCCAGGTGAGAAGTGGGACGTTGTATAAGCCTTTGAATATTAACCACGCAACACCGAGGGAGCAGTGCAAGCTACTTAGAAAAAGAGCCTTCAATCAGGACAGTACGGCCTAATGCAATTCAAACATCAAAGAAAGGATGTTTTGTAACAAGAAAACTTTCCACTTTCAAGAACAAGCATAGACTGTATATATAAATGGACACAGTTATATAGCCACTAGCTCCTGCGTTTCAAATAGGAAGTGACAATGGGCGCACTTTAGGCTCTATCGACTCTAATTCACTTTTAAAAAATTCACTATATGGCATTAAACATATCCGTTATGCATTTATGAATACATTTTTACTGACAGGACTAAGCAAGGTCACCTCTCCATAGATCTGACCTGTAACTTGGCTCGGTGGTGTGACCTGCTTGGATTCGGCAAGGTCACATAGTTATTTTTGGTACAAATGAAAAAAAAAATCTGCTTCTCGTGAGTGATGTGCTGCTATCCATAGGGGGCGCTGACACCTACACGGCTCTTTGTTGTGATGACGTTTATGGCGACGTCAGCTCCCACTGGGCACAGCAGTTTTTTAACATGAACATAAGCTACCTTTTTCTTTTATTGATTCGTTTTAGATGAATTTTGCGATTTAAAATGTGCAAATTATAACATAATGATCCACGAGTGTCAGATTATAACTATAGAGTAGATATGAGCACAATAGGTCGTCTTTAAGAGTTCAATTCTCAAATTAGATTTGATTTAATAGTGTCCATGCTCCTGACCTGTGAGAAGCCTGGCCCGGCCACACTGTAGGGCCTGTGTCTATGCAGAGTCTGGGAGTGCATCCGGAGCGTATAGTCTGGAGTGGGCAGCGGCACGTCCTCTCTCTCCAGGAGGTTACCAGTGCTGCTGCTCTTGCCGTGGTGCAAACTGAAACCAACACAACAGCAAAGGGTTAAATCAATGCAATTAAATACACTTTTTAGGGCAATGTTTGTAAAAAGCAAATTGAAAATCGAAATTGATACATTTTTGCTGCCATATCCAGCCAACACTTTTTTAACTACATGTGTCTCTTTATTGTATTGTATTTATTTATTTATTTATTTAATATTTATTGTATTATATTTATTTATTTAATATTTATTGTATTGTATTTATTTATTTAGTATTTGTTATATTTTATTGTATTTATTTTCTATTTATTGGATTTTATTTATTTAGATGTAGTTATTGGATTTTATTAATTTATTCATTTTCTATTTATTGGATTTTAAAAAATTTATTTTGTATTTATTATATTTTATTGTTTTTTTTGTTTTTTTTTACTTAATTTGCATTTATTGTATTTTACTTATTTATTTTCTATTATTATATTTTATTTATTTGTTTTTTTCTATTTATTGTATTTTATTTATTTATTTATTTTGTATTTATTATATTTCATTGTATTTTAATTATTTAGTTTGTACTTAGTGCATTTTATTTATTAATTTACTTTCTATTTATTATATTTTATTGCATTTTTTTACTTAGTTTGCATTTATTGCATTTTATTTATTTATTTATTTTTTCTAAATATTGTATTTTATTTACTTAGTATTTTTTGTAATGTATTTATTTATTTATTTGCGTGTTTGTTTTAGTCATTACTGTATTTGAACGGGGGCGATTAATAACACTCCTTTTTCTACATCTTTATATTTCCCCAAAAGAATGAGTCACTTCTTTATCGCATTTACACTTACACATTTTACACTTTCTCTGTGTCTCTTATTTTTTCCAACCAAATGTTTCCTCGTCAAAAACAAACACATGAACCAACACAGACCTGTCATGAAACATTCAAATAGTTCTTTCATCGTGTTTATTTATACACACAGACTCTCTTTCTCATGGGTGTCCTGTTTAACTCCTTGACGGTAATAGCTAACCACATAAAGCTAACCTAATTCTGTTAGCTCCTATGCGCGGCTGCAGTCCTTGTGCCTTCTGCTGGCCAAACTGCAAAAATGTTACGATGAGAGACAAAAATGTTATAATGAGAATACTCACTTGTGAACTCTGAGATGCCTCATGGACTCGGCCTCTGCCCCAGTAATGACCCGAGTGTAGGAGAACGGGAACCAGCCGCGCCTGAAGAACATAAATTTTACTCGTGAAATTCGTAATGTAAACTCTTCAATGTGCCACTTATTTTGCTAAAAAACTGCTACCTTGCTAATGGTGACAATAATCTTTATATTTCCTAATCATTATCCATGTACTTTAACCATAGACTGTATAAAGACGTGGACTAAGTGACTGTGAGTATCATAGCAACCAACGAGCCAATCCGAGCGCTTAGCAACCTTGTCAATCAAACCAGTTGCTAACGCTAACAGGAGCGACCTCAGAGAAAGAAGGCAGCTGATTTGTCTGTTATTAATGTTCTTTTCTTTTAATTACAGACACAATGGCGAAATAAAAACACCAGGATCATGTAGAGCGGGTTAATACGAACATTTTAAGACCAAAATGATGAATCTGACAGCAGCAGTTACACGGTGGCTAGCAGGTTAGCTATGCCCATTTATATATACAGTCTATGGTTTTAACTGCCAAAAGACTGATGCAAAATGAAATATGTACAATACGGAGGTAACATTGGGGTCGAATTGTAACTGTATTTTTTCTGATTGGTTCATTTCCCTTATGGGACAGTAAATTAACTTAAATAAGGGGAGCGGAAGGGGCTAGCGGTATGTCAGAGGGGCCGAAACGTTGTACTAACTAAAGTGAACCAACAGTGAAACAAAGTGCGGGAGTCTTCTTAAAACCTTCAAACCAACTCTACTGACAAACCATAACCTGACAGACTTCAGACTTGTGAAGTAACTGACTCACATTCGCGTCTTCTCGCTCTCCCCGTAGTGCCACCCGTCCCTCGCCTCGGGCACAAGGAGGGTGATGACATCGCCCTCGGAGAAGCTCAGGAGGGTGCTGTTGTCGCCCGCCGCGTGGGAGAACACCGCCTGAACCCGAGTCCGACCGTTCCTCTCCAGACCGGCCGCCATCGAGCTGGAGCGAGGCAGTGTGCGCGTCTCCACTGTGTGACGAAAGTATCGATAAAGTTATTCAACAGGACATATTATGCAAACTCGACTTTTTGGAGATTTGAACAATAGTAAAAGAACTGGACAGAAAGTTGTTGCTCATCCAAGCCGTTTCTTCAGTTCTGGTCAGATTACGGCTGGACACTGCCTTATATCTGTCTGAAGGGAGGAGCTAACTATACTGAAACTAACACACCTGTTGTTTACAGTTTCTGCCTGTATGCTAGGTCTAATTAAATGGTATGAGAAGGACACAATTTTTGTTAGGAAAGACAATCCATCTTTGAACAGGAATATGAACCTTAGACATCATCTATCTCCTATTTATAACTCCACCCTCAGACCTAAATCTAAACAAAGAAAACAATAGAGCAGCCATTAGGGGCTTGAATGATTATACAAATATGACTCAGGCACAGTTCACAGTTTGTGTAGCTCAATAGACCTAGCTAACAAACAGAAACTATGAACAAGTAGGGGTTTTCAGATAGATATAAGGCAGTGTCCAACGGTAATCTGCCCAGAACTGAAGAAGCGGCTTGGAGTCATACTTAGTGTAATCATTCAGGCCCTTAATGGCTTCTCTCACACTTAGATGAGCAGTGAAACATCTTCACGCTAAAACTTTTAAAAACATTTTTCTTTTGCTATGGCTCACACCTGGACGACTGAAACATTACACAGACAGCTTTGAATTATGTTATAATTGTTGTTCTTTCTCATTCACCCTTTCAAAGTTGTATTTAAAGTGATTCGTGTCTGAGTAATCTTATTTTTCTGCTCTGATCTGCCCCTGTTGTCACCTCCACAGGTACTGCTCTGTACTTACTCCGTTCTTGTTGCATTTTACTTTCTTAATCGGTGACCTCCATATCGAAATTTAAAAGTGGAACAGAATGTTTGAAAGTCTTACTCTGAGCAGCCTTGTTCTTCTGAGGAGCAGCCTTTCGTACAGGGAGGGTGTTGGAGTAAACCTCGTGTCTGTGCGTTTGCGGCGAAGCTTTTCCCTGGGAGACTTTGGCCTCCATCCACTGCTGGTAGTCATCTGCAGCGTGAGCGCCGTTCATGACTGGCATCTACAGAAGAAGAAGAAGATTTACAGTGAAAACATAAGAGGGTGAATCTTAGGGATACACCGATCCAGCTTTTTCAGCTCTGATACCGATTTCGATTCTGTGGGTTAAAGTATGTGCCGATATCAACCGATACCGTATCAGAGGCTGAAAGCAGCATTTATTATCTTTAAACAAAAATAGAATAAGACAAAACTGATCCAAACGTGTTATGAAGTTGTTATTTATCTCTCAACCTACAGAATAGCTTTGTTTAAATCAAAATTCAAACATTCTGAGACTTTTAGGCCAATTATGACCAGTAAAAAGTCTTATTATTACATCAGATTATATGTCCCAATGGGATAGAATCGATATTTGGAAATCGATATCCGATCCAGCAGACGTTTCAGTATCGGCAGTGCATCCCTCGTGAATATTTATATCTATATACACGTTGGCTTTAAAATATATAGTCCATTTGTTTGTTCATTTAAAGCAACGCTATGCAACTTTCTGGAGTGTTCACGTCACCTGCATGAACACATGGAAATAGAAAGTTTAAACCATACTTCGGAATATTCTCCATGGATGTAGATACTGTAAGTTTAAAGCCATACTGTGGGATATTATAGTTGAAGAAACAACATTTCCATGGAGACATGAGGGAAGGGGGCACACCATCTAGCCAAATAGGAGTCAGGTTTGTGGAGATGCAAACGCGCTCACAGTATGATAAAAAAAACGCAAAAAATGTTATATTTTTTGGCTAAAAAGTTACGTACTGGGGCTTTAACTGTCGGATTTTTCTGATTTTTCTGACCAGACTTTTTGATATTTGTCTTTTCAAATCAAACTAGCTATTTCTGTGGTAAGTAACTTAAGGATGGATTCACACTCGGTTTGGCCGAGTTTAATCCTGATGTAGATTTGGTCCTGGTCCAGTCCTGGTTTAGTCCTGATTTAGTTCCAGGTTTGGTTTCTGTTTAGTCCTTATTTTTACTGTGTTGTATATTTCATAGATCTGACAGACCAGTGAGTTTTTAAGTTAATAATAATTATGTATTAGCTGCCAATTAATGGGCTGAAAATCTGTCCGTTCACAGCTGTTACATAAGATTCGCCGCGGTAACCAGGTCGAAACAGGAAGTAGGTCAGGAGAAAATGATTAATTGAACGTCTATGTTTGGATTAAACCGGAACAAACAAAACCTCTGGGACAGCGAGAGGAGAAGAAGAAAATGTGCGATAGAAAGTAAAGAATTCGAAATCTAATGACAACCTAGCCTTGACAGTTTTCAGTTTCAGTTATAGGCGCCATTTTGAGGACTCTTTTCGATTCAAAAAGAGAGAATGTTTTGTTTTGAAATGTTCATTGGAAGCAATACATATTTTTGTTTACTTTGACACCCATGTACGTGCTGTGATATACTGTACTAACCTGTTGGCTCATGGCTCCTCCAGCTCTGAGGGCCGCCAGCTCAGGGGGCAGGGGCAGCGCTTTGGCCCCAGGGAGAGGCTCCGAGATGGGCATGGCTCCACTCATCTGCTGGGCCAAGAACATGGCACGGTCCGGCAGTTTGTTTGGCTCTGCACAGGCCTGCTGCCACATGGGGAGCTTCTGGGACAACAACTCCTTACCCTGGACAAGAGAGAGAAAGAGAGAAACAGGGAGGGAGGGAGGGAGGGAGAGAGAGGGAGAGAGAGAAAGAGAGAGGGAGGGAGGGAGAGAGAGAAAGAGAGAGGGAGGGAGGGATAGAGGGAGAGAGGGAGAGAAAGAGAGAGAAAGAGTGAGGGAGGGAGAGGGGGAGAGAGAGGGAGGGAGGGAGAGAGAGGGAGGGAGGGAGGGAGAGAGGGAGAAAGAAAGAGGGAGAGAGAGAGAAAGAGGGAGGGAGAGAGGGGAGAGAGGGGGGAGGGAGGGGGAGAGGGAGACAAAGAGAGAGGGAGACAGAATGAGAGAGGGAGGGGACGAAGAGAGGGAGAAAGGGAGAGAAAGAAAAACAGAAAGAGAGGGAGAGAATGGGAGAGAGAGGGAAAGAGGGAGGGAAAGAGAGGGAGAGAGTGTGTGAGAGAGGGAGAGAGAAAGAGGGAGGGAGAGGGGGGAGGAGGAGGTGAGAAAAATAGGAGAGAAGGAGAAAGCAATAGAGAGTGAGAGAGAGAAAAGGGGGAGGGAGGGAGAGAGAGAGAGGGTGAGAGAGGGAGTGAGAGAGAGACAGAGAGAGAGACTGTTATTTGGGTTGGGAAAAATATGGTGATAAAAATATAATTGTGGTCTTATTCCTGTGATAATATGCTGTTTGTTTGAGCTTAGAGCTTTATTCAAGACAATGACTTTGATCAAAGAAACTTTCTCCCACCCACACCTTCTGTTTGTCCACCTTAGCAACAGTGACAAGTTTAACCAACTGCAATGAACTTTCAGAAGAAGTGTGTGACTTTTGTTACAATATTAAGATGCTAGCGTTTACATAAATGATGATACAATTTTAAATCTACTCCTACAACATACCGAAACTACTACATATGAGTACTATCTTCAACTACACATTGATGAATGAATGTTACTGATATGTTATGTTCCTTGTACTACTATTCTTACTACAACTACTACTACTATTCCTACTACTACTACTACTACTACCACAACTACTACTACTGCTGATACGTACTATTACAATTTAGAACTACTATCTGATACTACTTTTCACGAACTCTGCATCCAGTGCTACAAACACATTACCCCAGAGTGATTATCTTATAATGAATGTCAATGAGGACAATTATAAAAATGAAAGATCAACTTGTGACAGGAGCCATTTTAAATGACATTTGGCAAATATCAGGTGACGCAGTCAGGCTCAACGGTCAAAGTTTAGTATCTGGCAATAAACAACTCAATGTAATTATTATCTTTAAATATTAAATGTTACTGTGTGAAAGTATTTTATAATACAGTAAGCCATATAAATAAAATGACTATTATTACTATTAATACCACTACTACTATTAATCCTACTACCACTACTACTACTACTACTACCTATTAATACTATTACTACTACTATTAATCCTACTACTACTACTATCACTATTAATCCTACTACTATTATCACTATTAATCCTACTACTATTATTACTATTAATACCACTACTACTATTAATCCTACTACCACTACTACTACTACTACTACCTATTAATGCTATTACAACTACTATTAATCCTACTACTACTACTACCACTACTATTAATCCTACTACTACTACCACTGCCACTACTACTTCTACAACTACTATTACTACTACTATCACTTCTACAACTACTACTATTATTAATCGTACTACCACCACTACTACTACTACTACCACTACCACTACCAATACCACTACTACTACTACTACTACTACTACTACTACTATCTTAGTTTTAATAGGGGCCCAGTGATATCTTCTCTCTATAACTAAATCGGTTCGCAATGAATACAATATTATTAAACACTTCTTACTTCTTATTAGTATAATTAGCCACAGCTGTTAAAAGCAGGACAGGAAGTGATGTCGTAGCTGTATTGTATAACTTCCTGCTGTTAGCATGTTTCAGCGGCGGTTGCGGCTGTCTGTCAGTGATGCTTCAGACACTCACTCCCACTCGCTCCATCTGAACTCACTGTTCCTGCAGAAGTAGGTCATCTCTCCCCCTCCCCACACATCTACTGTCAGCCACTCATTTATGGAGTCCAGCCAGGGACAAAATTCAACCAAAAATGCCACTTTAAGGTGCACTATGGAACTTTTCTGGCAGGCGGTCCAGTACTTACTTGTCCCCACGGAGCTGTTGTATGGAATAATCCGCCGAATGGTTTTAAACTTATGTAATATTGCAAGTATTTTATTATGAGTGGTTTAATTGCTCAAAAATACCTTACATACGTTGTGTTCATGTTCTTGAATTTGAAAATGGAAGCAGGGGCCTTGAAACGGTGGGGTTTGAAACATATGATCCACAAATGTTGAACCTTCCTTTTATGAGAATGGCTCCACAAAATTGCCAAACTAATCTTGTGGTTTATAGTGCTTTTAGCGTACGACAATCACACTGAAGCTATTTGTGAAAAAAAACAACAACATATTTTTCTTTTGTTTATTTATGTGGACAGAGACGATGCTGAACGTAGTTTTTTAGACTGTATAAAGAAGTGTGATGACACCCATAGCGTTCAATTCCAGTCAAATGAAGCTCATTGAGGCTAGCGGTTATAAGGGCCAATTTGGAGCAGAGTTGCATATTTGGACATCCAACCATGAGTATCGTAGCAACCAAAGAGCCAATCTGGAGCGAGCCTGTTTGATAGAAGTAACGCTGTCACTCAAACCTGTTGCTAGAGGAAAGAAGGCGCCTGATTTGTCTGTTATTAATGTTCATATCTTCATGTACTGACACAATAGCGAAAGTAAAAACACCAGAACCATGTAGAGCGGATTAATACGAACATTTTAACACCAAAATGATGAGTTTGACAGCAGCAGTTACAGAGAGATGGACGAGAGAGTCGATAGAGATGGATGCGCGGCCATAATCACTTCCTATTTGGAGCGCAGCGGCTAGTCGGTTAGCTACGTCCATTTATATAAAAGTCGCAACAAAAGACAATAAAAAAGCAAACCAATTACAAAGATATTAACCATAAACCAAGTTAATCAGCAAATTCTACCATAAAATTCTGACCTGTCCTTCATCTCAGTGTCAAAATAGAACACAGTGGTGAACGCAACTTATTCTTATTGCAAGCGGCTGGCCTCCCCACAGATCTGACCCGTAGCCTAGCGGCTTACGCAGATAGATAAGGTAAATGCTGTAGATCAGGGCGGTCCAAACTACGGCCCAGGGGCCAAATGCAGCCCTCAGACCAATTTTTGTTGGCCCTCATGCCTCCTCCTAAACTGGCCCAATTGATCAGGAAGTATTTTTTACTACAAACTGAAGAGATTCTACCTCTATAACCTGAAAAACATCACATTGTATTGTGACAGAGACCTGAAAATAATCTTCCAAGTCTTATTAAAGGTAAAATGTCTCTGTCAAACATGTGTTAAATCCATCATTTGACTCCCTGTATCGACACTGGTCTATGACTCTCTGCTTCAAATATATTTCAGTGTGTGGCCCTTGGTGAAAAAGGCAACACAATACCATCCCTGTGAAGTCAAGCAAGTGGCGTATCCAGCAGAAAACTTCCACCGTGCAACTTTAATTCATCCAGGCCACAGTTGGATCTTACCTTGCCGTGGAAGCCGGTGGTGTTTTTGGCCAGAGCGCACTGCCGATCGACCAGGAAGCAGTACCTCCGACGCTCCTCGGACAGCGCATTCTTGTATCCCTCTGCGATGTAGTTGTCCAGCTCGCTCTGCTTGTTGCTGATGGCTTCAACGTACTGCGGAACCAAAATAAAAATGAAACGTTAACTTTATTCTTCAAAAGTTTTCCAGCAGGAGAGACTCGCACAGGTAAATGAGTCAGTGGCGAAGAGTAGTTTAATGAGCAGATAAGCACGCCAGCTAGTTCACTGTGTCTCAAGGCTAACAGTGGCTTTTATTCAAATCACAAAAAGATTAAATAAACAACCTATTAGTATTCAAATTAATGAAAAATAAAGACTACCCAATTATTTTTATATGTCGAATACTTCAGTTTGTGGTGGTGTACGATTTTTATGCCTCAGAGATAAAACTGAACAGGAAGTAGTGACGCTAACAGTGAGGTTTCCGGGCGCGGTTCTGCACAGAGCCTATTCAGCGAGAAAAGTTAAATATTTGATCACTGGTTACACTTAAGGAATGATTAATTAACACTTAATTAGATATAAATAATGACTTAAATACTTAATACACTATGCAACTTTCTTTTTTCTGTGGAACATCCTTCATGGAGATATATATGGAGGAATAGTATAGTTAAAAGCAGGTACGTTGACAGAAATTTGGGGGGGACTGGGGCAAGAAGGCTTAAATGGGCCCCCCTCTAATATAAATGAATACGCAGAGGTTCCCAGTCTGGGCCCCTAAGTCTCTGGGACCCAAGACAACAGACCCCCCCATGAGAAGTAAAGGTTTAAAGTACTTTACTTAAACCTTTACTTCTCATGAATATAAAGTTTGGTTGTTCATTCATTCGTTCATAATGTTTTTGTCAGTCAACATTTCTTATATTTTATAGTTTTTTAACAACCTAACTATACTGGTTTGCTTCAAGGGACCGCTAGACTGTGAAATATCTTTGCCACTTCAGATTGAGGTGTAAAAGTGGTTGTAAAAAGTGTGACCGTTCTGGCACTTTGAATGCTTTGTTGATACTTCCTTGTCATTTCCGTCAGCTCCTGTCTCAATGTGGCACCAAACGTGTTATGTAACAGGACAGTCTGCTCGTTAAAACCTCTCGTTATGTGCCTACCTTACTTCCTGTGTGTTCATCATTCAAAAATATGCAACTACGCATACCCACTCATTCAAAGTTTAGTTTTTTTTTACAAAATGGGGGCTTGGACATCATTTATTTCTATTTATTACTCCATTCTCAGCCCTAAATCATAATGTCATATATTCCAAAGTAGAATCTGTAGAATCGAACACACACTCTCATTCAATGCTTTTTTTTCTTTATTTTTACTACTTTATATATTTTAGATACATACAGAAGGCATCAAATATATGAAGTAAGATATATGGAATTATGTAGCAAAGAAAAAAGTTAAATAACGCTACTAAATATTTTTCAACAAAGCAAAGGGTGGCTATTTTGACCATTTAAATCTAAAATATTTAAACAAATTTACTTTATGTTAAAGCTGCATAATCCCATATATCTAACTTCATATTTTTGATGTTTTCTGTATGTGTATAAAATGTAGAAAGTAGTAAAAATAAAGAAAAATAACACTGAGACGACGAGACAATGAGAGGGTCTGTCCAAACTTTATATTTGTCAAACTTTTCAAAAGTTTCAAAATGGGACATGGACTTGAGCAGATTCTATTTTTGAATATAGGACATTATTATTTAGGTGTGAGAATGAAGTAGAGAAATAGGAGATACATTATGTCTAAGCCACCATTTTGTTTTGATTTGACCTAAATCAACAAGGAAAACAATAGTACCAGCTAGTATGCTAATAGGCATGAGAGCAGCCATTAGGGAATGATTATATAAAACATGACCTAGCTAACAAAAAGAAACTATAAACAAACAGGTGCGTCAGTTTCAGTGTAGTTAGCTCCTCCCTTCAGATAGATATAAGACAGTGTCCACCATTAATCTGACCAGAACTGAAGAAGCGGCTTGGAGTCATACTTAGCATAACCATTCAGGCCCTTAATGGCTGCTGTCACACTTAATCGTGGTACATCTTCACTCCTATAACTGTTTGTCCAGTTGACAGATTAGATTTTTTCTTTTACTCTGGATCAGACCTGGACGACTGAGGCATTACACAGACTTAACTCTAAAACTTTTGTTCACTTGACAGAATTGAATTTTCTTTTTGCTATAGACCTGTATATAATTTCGCTCCTTACTTCTATTTTTGACATATTTAATCTCAGTGGGTCGCGTACAGCGTTGTTGCATAACCGGGTGCACCGCTGGACTCCGATCTATGGGTTGAATGGAAAGCTCTAAATGGCTTCTCTTGAATATGGCATGAATATGATGGGGCCATAATAAGCCAATCAGGATGTATTGTGCAGCGCCGAAGGAAAGCTGCTGACGTCTAGAACATTTAAAGCCAGGGGCAGAAGGGGAGGTGGCGAAGTTTGGTCCACGAGATTGAATAGGCTTAATATGATTTACTGCAGAGGAGGGAAATCAGCATTTAAACTACGTTATAATGTAGTTTCACAATCGTAATAGTCCAGAGTCTAGTTTTGGAGATTGGTTGAAGATCCACCATGTAACTTTTTCTGATTGTGTCTCTATGTTATTGATTTGTCTGGTATGGCGTTAAACTTGTAAATCTCCATGGAGGCAAGCAGGTAATGTCACCAGCCCAAGTTACAGGCCGGATCTGTGGAGAAGTGGCACCGTTCACTGTATGAATTAATGTTGTCGCGATACTAAAATTTCATGCTTCATGTCAATACTAAGGAATACGCTCAATACTTAATACAGATCCCAATACCACAATGATGCGAAGTAGACTAGTTTAAAGCCAAACTGTGGAACATTCAAAATCTCCATAGAGACAACTAGGAAAGTTACATAATGTGGGTGGATTTGATTGAAAAACAGCAACAATCTGAGTATTAGTTTCTTGTTTTGCAATTTTCAGTGTACAAAATGCAAAATATCCACCCCTCCGACAATGGTTCAGTCCAGTCCTACCCCAAGTGTTTGAATGGTTTCGTCCCGACTAAAAAAAGACCAAAACAAACAACAGATTTGCGTTGCTAACAACAGTTGACTGGCCGTGTTTTCATCCAACGAACACAAAATCTTCATTACTAAACCAAGTGTCTGCTGAGTTCTCGTTGGTTCTAATCCAACATTTGGCAGGCTCCGCGGCTGTTCAAGACCTCCACAGCAGATTGTGCATATAACGTCTAGAGACACAACGATTTCACGCTGGGGCTTTTTCAAAATACAATATGGCGTCTACACATGTCCATGGGGGTTATGGGTTCGTGTGACTCAGCCTATGTTTGTCACGTGCTGAATATAACTACAGTCAAATGTTTAAACGTTGGCTGTAATTTGAACAAAAATGTGTGTAAAGGTGCGCTAAGTAACTTTTGGGGGGGGATCTGCTACCTGCTTGTCGCTATGGAGATGCTATTGCTTTGCCTGGAATGTTCCAAAGTATGACATTAAACGTAGAGACGAGCATGTGACGCAATCAGGATTACAGGCTGGTTCTGTGGAGAGGTTTTTTGTTTTGTAACTGAACAAATACAAGGCGGATAAGTTAAGCGATAACATCTCCATGGAGACAAGCCCACCAGTAAAGTTACATGGTGAAACTTTAACAGCAAATGTATAAGTCTATTGTTAACCATTAATATTTAAAGCGGATCTGTTCTGCAAAATCGACTTTTCAGAGCTTTTAATCATGTTTTGGTTGTTTCCTTCTCATTTATCCTCTGAAGTTGTATTTGGAGTGATTCGAGCGTGTTTGAACGACCTTTAATCGCTTATTTTTTGTCGATCCGTCCTCGTTTTTACAGCCACCACTACATGCCCACTGTGATGTACTTACTTTGTTCTTCAGTTAGATTTTCTTAATCCCTGATACGCATAAGATTCAGCAGTGTCGTG
This sequence comes from Periophthalmus magnuspinnatus, assembly GCF_009829125.3. Taxonomy (NCBI): domain Eukaryota; kingdom Metazoa; phylum Chordata; class Actinopteri; order Gobiiformes; family Gobiidae; genus Periophthalmus; species Periophthalmus magnuspinnatus. The sequence goes on from NC_047144.1 coordinate 14,997,567, forward strand.
TAGTCGTTTTGGTACAAATAAAAAAAAATCTGCTACTCGCTAGTGTGATCTGCAGCTATCCATAGGACACAGCCAACAGACTTGTTTCTTTTAAGTCATTTTATATGGATATTGTGATTTAAAATGTGCAAATTATAACATAAGGGCCCACGGGTGTCATTGATTATAACTATAAACCAGACACAAGCACAATAGGTCTGCTTTAAACTAACTAAACTACTAAAAAGTGACAGGAAGTAGCAGTAAATTAGGAAATACAATCACCCTGGTTTAATTCATGCTACATCTGCTTATATCATATCAAATTGTAGCTCACTGTTGCTGACCTCACCCACCTTGAACGCCTCCACACGAGAGCCTAGAGATTCAACTTACCTGGAAGAACTACTGACCTGCACACCTCATCCAGTACATTACACAGTACAGTCTACAGTTATTGCTTTGCCCACCAACTTTTCACATTAAGTCCTCCCACTGGTTTGTCTCTTGCTGCGGTGAGTCAGACCCAAAGATCATAACACCATTTTACTGTCCTGGATTTGTTGAGAACTTTTGTCAGCGTGAATATACCAAACCAGCCCATGTACTTTGTTTGTAGATCTAATATGTTTTGGGGTGTAATTTTTGCCATAGCCCAGAAAATTGTAGCAGTTTTAATCCCAAGGAGTGAAATTTATAAGGAATTATAATTGAGTGTGTCCCTTGCCACCTGCTTCTTGGTAGTGGATGATTCGTATGCCTAACAGCAATCTAACCCATTGTTGAGAAAACAAAATGTCTTTGACGCAATTTCTACTCACTGAAATATTCAGTAATGATGATAATGGGCTGAATCATCTCAATCCAAACAGAATTTTAACATTATTACAGTAAATTGCTTCAAATTTGACTGAGAACAGCTTTTGATGACACAGATCTGAGCAGTTTCAGGCTGTGTTTAGGTCAGTGGTTCTTAACCTGGGTTCGATCAAACCCTAGGGGTTCGGTGAGTCAGTCTCAGGGGTTCAGCAGAGGTCAAGACATACACCCGACTTATATGATTTGTGGACTGTGAGCGTCTCCAGAAGCCGCCCGTGTCCCAATTCGACAAATGCACCCTTCGATGTGCCTATCGAAGTACCCACCCGACTTAAATGCACCATTTGAACCAGCGACAACTGCGCTCTGATTGGACGTCTTCGAGGGACCATGAAAGCACATTACTGTAATGACAGTAATGTATTTAAAGAGCCTCATGCCTCTGCTTTGACATGCTGTTTGAATTTACATGAAGCACAATTGGTTGTGGAGTTACGGTGTGTGTTAAAATGTTAAAAATAATAAATAGCTTAAATACAATACGTTCATTATTGGAATACATAAGATTAAAAATTAAAATTATTTCAGTGTGGTAGTATTAAAAAAGGTCATATCTTTGTGAAAAGGTATGTATGTAATTTGTTGTGAGTTCATGCATTGTATTTATTCTTTGAACACTGATGTTAATGCACGGTTCATTTTGTGCACCAGTAAAACATACGTGTGTCTTGAATTTGAAAAAAATCATATTTTATTTTTCAATAAAGAAGGGTTTGGTGAATGTGCATATGAAACTGGTGGGGTTCAGTACCTCCAACAAGGATAAGAACCACTGGTTTAGGTTCTGTCCTGGTCTAGGTTTAGTTATGGTCTAGTTTAGATATAGTCCATAGACTGTGTATCACCCACAGCGTTTGGCTTCAGTCAAATGAAGCTCATCGAGGCTAGCAGTTATGGGGCGAATTCGGAGTCGAGTTCCATATTTGTAATTCTGAACACGGGTATCGTAGCAACCAAAGAGCCAATCCAGAGCGAAGTTGTTGAAGGTAACGCCCCATTCCCACCTGCGTTTAGCAACAATGTTTATCAAACCTGTTGCTAACACTAGTGGGAGAGACCTCGGGGAAAGAATGCAGCTGTTTTGTCTCTTATTAATGTTTATAGATTGAGTTACAGACACAATAGTCAAATAAAAACACTAGGATCATGTAGAGCGGGTTAATACAAACATTTTAAGACCAAAATGACGAGTCTGACAGCAGCAGTTACAGAGAGAGGGACCACAGTTTTTTGATGTAAAGTGAATTGGACCCAGAGTTGATGGAGCCACTTTCTGGAACTTGGCAACGAGCAGCTTATCTATGTCCATTAATATATACAGTCTATGGTTTATTGCCAGTATTGATGTTGTGTGTGTGTGTGTGTGTGTGTGTGCGTGTGTGTGCAAGAGTGAACACAGCCTTAGACCAGTAATTATCCCTGACCTTGATCGCGGCACCCAGAACAAAACCAAATCTAACCTTGTACTTTTTGTCATAGCTGCTTCGGCCCTCCTCCTCTTTCGTTGTTCATCCATCTGGCCTTGGTGGCGGGGCATCTGGGCCAAATAAACGCCCCCAGCAGGCCCCCTGTCTGCCCCCCTCACACACGCACACACACACACACACCTCACACTGACCTGCATCTCTTTGTCTCCGTATTTGGACGGGTGCTTGCTGCCTTGACTTTTCCGGCGCAGCTTCTTCAGTTCAGCTTGGCACTTTTCCAAGCTCTCGCCTTTGCTCTTGTGCTCCATCTGGTACTTCTTCAGGGCGGCCTAGTGGAGACGGGACAGTCAGTGGGATTCGGAAATTAACTAACTTTTTTATGTAATGGACAGGACACCAAAGAAGACCCTGGATTTGAAACACTAAGCAGGTAAAGTATTGCATGTAGTGATATCTTACATTGAGGTATCGAGCGTCCAACTCCACTTTCTTCTCCAGCTCTGTCAGAAGCTCATTATGAAACGACTTGAGCTGGAAAAATAAATAAATAAATACATTACAAACCACAGAGGGCCACCACATACTTTACCCAACTGACGCGTGGATTTAAAAGCGTCTCTGTCATGTTGAAAACCGGTGCGTTTGTGCAGGATGTTTTGTAGAGATAAGAAAAAAGGTTGGGAAAAGGTCAAATTTAAACTTACAGTGAAATACTGTGAAGAGACAACCAAATGACACACTAAAAGGATTTATCAATTCAAAGTACTTCAGATTTGACATTAAGCTTTGGGCTAAGAATACTACTTTTTTTAAGCCTGTAATCCATGATAGAAGACGGATTTTTTTATTCTATATTCCAGTTTAATATGAGTACTCCAACGCAGGGCCGGCGTCATGGATGGGGGGGAGCTTGAGGGGGCACTGGAATGGCCAATGCACCCCCATAACTCCCCCAAATCCAGCCTCCAAACGTCTCTGTTTAACTGTGCATATGATGAAAGGTTATTACTCTGCACTCTCCTCTTTTAATGTTAATTTTATGATGATTATTTATGTTTTGATTTGTTGTACCGTGATTTTAATGTCTTATTCTGTAAAGCACTTTGAATTACTTTGTTTTCCATGTTTTATAACTACAGGGTGTCCCAAAAGTCACTGACACTTTTAAATCTTCAATATCTCCTTTAATTCTTAAATTATTCTCACCAAATTTTAGCAGTAGGTAAACTGAACCTTCTGAGATTTTTGGCAGCATATACAGTTATAATTGTTCACTTACATTTGAACTTATCACTACTTAAACTAGGGGATGTAAAAATAACCTAATGTTTAAAAATAATGTTTTTTTCAAGTGTCTACTATGTTCGGTTTCACACTGAACAGCCCGATCCAACACACTTTACATAACATTTGAAAGCATTTCCGGGCTTATGGCTCTTATTTGATCCTTGATATTACGTTTCAAGTCATTTATTGTCTGAGGTTTATTCACAAACACTTTTTCTTTAAGATTGTCCCACAGGAAGAAATCAGGACTAGTCAGGTCTGTGGAGATCACATACTGCCCCCTGTCTTTGAAAACCACTTATTATTCCTTTAATGGCGTTTACTCTCGGGGCATCTCTGGTGTTAAAATGTCGACTGTAACACCACTGGGTTTGTGAATTTGACCCATGTGACTCAAAGTACCACTGTACAATGAGAGTTTGTTCCTCGGTGCTGTATTTGCTCATGTTAATGTTGGAAGGGTAGATCTAAATGCTCTAAAATAATAAAAGAAAAATATTTACAAAAATGTTTTTCAACTGTCACTACAGGAACTACATTTAAGTGAGCACCCACATTGAAGACCTTATCACCCCCTTAGCTCCTCCAACCAAACTCTCTGTCTCCGCCGCTGCTCTAACGCAAAATGGATTGGAACAACATAAAAATGAAACTGCTGATTTGTAAAAGGCGCCATTTTGTTTCAACGAGAATCTCCGTTACCAAACCTGTTCTGCGATTTTCATTACAACTTTTTAATTCGGTGATTTTCCAGAATAGCACAACTGAATGAACTACAACTTTTTTCAACTGTTTTTTTCTATCTAGTCAATGTTTTTGTGTCCTGAGAAAGTGCGAGTGGATGGGTGAGTGGTTCCTTGATGTAAAGCACTTCGAGAGCCTTGGAAGTGGAAAAGCACTATATAAAAAAATGACCATCTATTCAAGGGCCTTATATAAGTAACTCTATTATTGTAAGCAGCTGGCCAGGTCAGACAGAACCACACACTTTTACAAACGTTACAAAGACGAGTGTGTCTGGAACTGCTTTCTGTCTCCTCGATTTCAGATAAGTGTGATTGACAGGCTTGATTGACAGAGTGGAAAAGAACAACGCAGAAGACTAAGAAACAGTGTAGATGTCTGTAGAATCAGAACTCGAAGCGCCAAATTCTTACTTCAGGTGACAAAAAATGATAAGTTTTGGTGTTTTTTTTGTTTTTTTGGAATGATACGAGAATTTTCAGAGATGTCTTTGACATCTGAGGAACACATGCTACAAAATGGATTTAGCATGATTAACTGAAGTCCAGGAGCAGGACGATGGCTCAACCTTGTCCTGCTCCTCTCCTCCAGCGAACCACACCTTTAATTACCCAGAAGCCCTATATATACAAGCCTATCCCAGCAACGTCGTCTGTCCCAACCCATGTCAGCCCAAAAACATCGTTTCTCTTTCTCCTAATGTTTTTTTGTTTTTGTTTTCCCTTGCCCAGAAGTAGGGTCTAAGTACAGCGGATGTTCTGGGACACTTCTCCATTTGCTTGTTTTCTGTTGATTAATTTGTTTGTCTGTTTCTTTTTCATTGTTGATTTTCTATCCCCAATCTTGAGCCTTCACCTATCCATATCATCAATAAATGTCTTTATCGTATCATACCATAGTTGTGGCATGGTCTTTGCTAGTGAATTAGCAGCTGTGGTGGACTTTTTTAATTTCTATGGTCCAGTTCCAGACCTTTCTGGATTGAACAAAGCGTAGAAGGGGCTGGCTGATCTGACCGCACTCCTGATGGCCTGTGCTAACTATATACATGCAGTTCAAGGGTTTCATTTAGCGTGAATTTAAGTCGTTGTTTAGAAGTCTTATTTTAGACCTGGTTTAGCTTGAAGATGCACCGATGCTGGATCAGATATCAGCTTCCAAATATTCTGGTTGTCCATATATAAATTGACGTAATAAGACTATTTACTGGTTGTACTCGCCGCTTAAAAGTCTCATAATGTTTGAATTTTTATTTATGCAAAGCTGTTCTGTAGTTTCTGGTGGGATAAACAACAGTTACATAACACATTTGGATCAGGTTTGTGTTGCATTAATCTCTTTTTAAGGAAATAGATGCTGTTTCCAGTGGTATCGGTTGATATCGCGTATTGACAGATACTTCGAAATTAAAATTGGTATCGATATTGAAAAAGCTAGATTAGTGCTTCCCTCGTTTAGCCCTCGTTTCAACCTGGAACAGTCCTGTAATAAACCAGATTTACACTCAGAAAGCTCAAATGTTTTCGTGGTTTATGTGAAAAGTTAGCAGTTTGGCCATTGCAAGTCCAGACAACTGCCTTGCCGAGGGTCTGTGGTATCTGTGTGTACCTTATATTTGTACTGCATTTCTTTACAATTCGATTAAATGCTGATCTAGTTTCACACTTACCATTTCTTCCAGTTGAATTTGGATCTGTCGGTGGACCTCGGCCATCTGAAACAGTACCTCCCCTGCAACACCAAACAGCCATACACAAAAATAAGATTCATCATTAATAATATAAAAACAAAAACAAAATGAAAGCCAATGTTATCATTCCTATATTAGCTCCAGCATAGACGGAGGGCGTGCAGGACAGACCATGCAGCCACATGGACCAGATGAAACACAGAACTCGAGACATGGGATGATGAGATTATAAAAAATCAAATTATACGGAACATTTTGTATTAGTGGGGGGCAAACGATTACTAAACAGCTACACATTTATTTTATCTTAACATGTCAGAGTGATGGTTTCACACAAACGCTCCAGCATGGTGAACTGCAGGCTTTTCATTCATGTTTCTAATCATAATTTCTCAATATTTTTAGAGAGGAAACATTGCCACTTTACTATTATCACCAGTGTCAATAGGGAGATTATAGGGACAATTATTTTAGTATTCGATGTGGATTTTTTTAATTTATTTTTTTTATTAGTAAACTAGTCAATTATCATTATTTTAGTTAATTATCATTTTTTTCTTTTTTTCCTTTTTTTTTAACTAGTTCAACTAAGTATCTAGTTTTAATACACCTCTAACACTATTAATTTAGTATTTGGCTTTTTTTTCTTTCTTTTTTTTCTTTTTATTAGTTACTACTATTATTATATACATCAAGATTTTAAAAATATGCTTTTTTCCAATTTTATATTTTTTTAGGGCCAATACTAGTTCAAATAAGCATCTAGTTTTGATACAACCCTAAACCCTAATCCTTACCCTATTAACTTATATGTATTCAGCTTTTTTTCTTTTCTTTTTTTTTAATTAGTCAACTAGTCGATTATTATGTACATTAAGATTTATATATATATATATATATATATATATATATATATATATATATATATATATATATATATATATATATATATATATATATATATATATATATATATATATATATATATATATATTTTTTTTTTTTTTTTTTTTTTTTTTTTTTTTTTTTTTTTTTTTTTTATTTAGAACACATTTGGAGGGATAATTCTGCTTCATGCTAGATTTCAATATTATCGTTTATCATTTATATACCATACTTAAAAATGTGTTATCGTGACAGGCACAGGCCTAGTTGCTGGTCTACAATCAAACTTTTAAACATAGATTCATCGCTAAAAACAATATTATCTGGCAACACTTTATAATAACAAGACCTTAATTAACCTTAATAAACCATGAACAACGACTTAACTCATAATGAACATACTGAGAATGAGTCCTCTTGATTAGTAGCTACTTAATTAAGAGGTTAGGAGTTAGGGGATTACTTAAGTAGTTACTAAACTTGAATCATTCTTAACAAAAATGTGTCTTTATGAATTAAAGCTACCACCTGTTTTTGTTTTTTTTACCCGTAGATGCCCTGCCCATCCCCACACCTGTACTTTCTGCTCTTCTTCTGTCAGACCAAAGCTGGCACTCTACTCGACAGCAGTAATCTTGATAGCATCTAGTGGTGAAGTGTGAGAATACAACAGGGGTGGGTCTACTAATCTAATTACATATGGTAGCTTTAAAATGACAGAATTAGTCCAGTGAGTAGTTCAACCTGACAAGTTAAGTCTTTACTTGAGTTTTATTAAGGTAAAACAACTGTAGTTTTGTTTTTTTGTTTTTTTAAAGCATCAGATTAGTGTAAAAACATATTCACAGCTTGGCCAGTCTAAAGCACTTTTGTGAAACCATCCAAACATGAGGAGAATCCAAAAAAGTTATACAAAATCAAAGGGAAAGAGAGAGAGAAGGAGGGAGAGAGAGGAGGGAGGAGGGAGGGATGAGTCATGCAGCCACAGAGGTGCTCGAGTTGGGAGACCAGATACCTACATGCTGCTTCTTCTGAAAGTGCAATGTAAAAAGGAGCAGAAAAAATGCTGGTTTGAGAAGAGAGAGGGACACAAAGTGATAGAACTAGGGAACTTTAAACCATTTTAAAGGTCTTATATTATACAGATGGACTCATGTGAGCGTTAAGTCGTGTTATAATGCTGTTACCTCATCAAACACAGACCTGGAGTTGTGTTTTGTTTCATTCACACATGTTTGAGTAATCCTGCATTATAAGTCTGTACATCTCCAAACCTCAAAACGCTCTGTTCCACCTTGTGATGTCATAAAGTGGTAGTTTTACAAGTTAACAGCAACCGTTTTACCTTAAGTTCAGTAAAGGTTGGCAACTCCAGGCATGAGGTTATCTAAATGATTTTAGTGAAGCTGTATGGAGTTTAAAAACACAATAAAGCACTTCCTGTATTACCACACAGTGACATCACAAGGTGGAACAGAGTGTTTTCAGTCTGACAGAAGAACTCAGCGTAACTATGCTTTATGTTTGTGTGGGTTTGTGTGTTAAACGTGTGAATGAAACAAAACACAACTCCAGGTCCAGGAAACAGCATTATAACATATATCAGAAATAGTGTAATATGGCGCTTTAATAAAGTTTGCGCAGGAGTAAAAGGGTTGATTCAGTACTAAGGAGTGCTACGGTTACTTCACATAGAAATATTATGATTACTAGTATCATGAATGAAAAAAAAAGTTGACTTCATATCAGCTGTGTTCTTGATCACACTTATTTCACTATTATGTAACTGTTTTATATTTGTATATTAACTCATTTTGTATATCGTTTGTGTTTTCTGCATGGCTCAAAAAACAAAAATCTTATATTTAGATTAAAAGCTACATAGGCTTCATATTTAAAGATGTGCTATGTAACTTTCCATGGAGATGCTATTGCTTGGCCTTGAATGTTCTGAAGTATGACATTAACCTTGGCCACTGTCTCATAGCATGATTTTTTTTTTTTTTGTCAAAATTTTCTTGTTATTACGTACTACCAGTCAAAAGCTTGGACACACCCTCACATTCAATGTTTTTTTTTTCTTTATTTTCACTAGTATCCATCCAGAAACTTCCAGACTTCCCTCATCCCAGACACTTCCTCCAGCTGCTCTGGTCTGACTCGCAAATCCAAAAAAAATCTTTATTACATAATTTCATATATGTTACTTCATATATTTGATGTCTTCTGTGTGTATATAAAATGTAGATAGTAGTAAAAAAAAAAACAACTAAAAAAAAACCCAGCTGAATGAGAGGGCGTGTCCAAATTGGGGGCGTGTCCAAACTTTGACTGGCGTATGTTTAAAACCAATCAAAAGTTACGACGTGCAAGTATAAATGCTTTGCTATGTTTAATGCTGTACTGAGGAACAATAAATGCATAGCAGTGACATCACCATGGAGACAGGCATCAGGCAGCAGACCCATCTACAGAAAAGTTACATAGTGCTCCTTTAATCACCAAAACATCTTGAGAAGAGAATATATTTTACTTTTGCATTTACTCAAATATCAGCCTGTAATAGCTAATGGTGGAGTGTTTTTCTTACATTTGAATGAGTACTAAAGTCATCGTTCTGCTTGGTACTTTTACAAGAAAAACAATACAATTATTTTAGTATAACAGTATTTAAGTAAAGCAAGTTAAAACAGACAAATCTCTCCTTTTGACAATACCACCAGAAAAATATGTCACATTTAAAAGATGGAAGAAAAACAGAGGACATTAACGAATTTTAAGACCAAACATAAACTAAAAAAAACTTCAAAAAGCCTTTTCGGAGCCGTGTCTGCCCTGAGTTTCACCCTCGATACCTCACATATATGTTAATCTGCTAATCTGATTTATAAGAATGGGGAAAGCGAAACAGCTACTGCCACAAAAACAAGAAAAGATATGGCCAAACTGTAAAGACATGACAACCTGGTTACTCCAAAATATCACCAAAATTAGTATAGTTTCATTTAACACCAGCAACACATCTCAAGACAGGAAGACCCAACTACCAAAGACTATGGCTATTTGCAAGAAAAAATTAAAATTAAGAAAAATTAAAACTGCAAGCGGTGATAAAGGGCTCTCGCAACCCTTGTACAACACAGTGGGAGAGCTGTGATTCAATATTTCCAGTGTCATGTTGGAGATAAATGTTTACGACCCATTGTAACTTTGTATTTTGATGAGCTGGACAAAATGATGTATGGATTAAAACTCTATCTTTAAAAATGCACAGACGCTACATTGGGATTGTCTGAATCTGACGATGTTTGCAAAAGTTACAGGAATTTTTATGCTTTTCAAAATGGCTGCTTCGTTAATTGCTCATCATGATCACATCCTGAGATTTATGTAAATTCTTTAAACAACTTTTGAACCCAGATATGTCCTGATGATGCTGACTCAGTGTGGAGTCTGTCGGATAAAAACTCTAGGACAAAGAGACAGTGCTAGATTTTGCACATGTGTATAATTAGATTCAAAATGGCCGCCTTCACGTCAGTGTTAGGGCGTGATCCCCGTAGACTTTTTTGTTCAGGGTCACATAAAGAGTGTGCATAGAATGTGCGGAGGTGTGTCAACTCTGAGTTTTATCCTCCATACCTCACACATATGTTAATCTGTTAATCTGATTTATGAGCACAGAAAAAACACAAGAAAAACAACAAAAGCAGCCTTGTTTAGGTAAAGATGTGGCCAAAATGTAAACAACTGAATGCAGGACCCAGGAAACAACAAGACTACAGCTATTTGCAAGAAAACTAAAAAAAACGAAACTGTCGCGTTAACATATTTTGAAGTTCGGGATATTGCTGAAGCAGTGGTGGAAGAAGTACTCGATGTTGCTCCTTAAGTAAAAGTACAGATACCAGAACGAAAAAATACTCAAATAGAAGTAAAAGTATCGCATGAAAAAATCTACTTAAGTAAAAGTCCAGATACCAGGGCAGGGCCTCCAGTTTTCATTTAACCTGCTCTTGGCTTTAGCATTAGCATTAGCCACAGACGTCAACAGCGGCAGTGCTCGCATCTGTAGATCCTCACTCTGGAAAATACAGGGTGATATCTGGATAAGGGTTTGAGTACTCCCTGATAGTGATACCTGAAAAACCTGCGGTATCAAAGCTTTTACCAATACCAGTATCGTCCCGGAATTAACGTTTTGTCTTTTTTTTCGTTTCTTTTGAATGGTGAAATGTCCTCAAAATTACTGCTACAATTCAATCAAGCCACTTTACCTGCTATGTATTCTGTCCATAGGCTGCACTGTACATAAACATAGCATAGCATAGCATTTTCTACCCCCCTGATGTTCTTGAACTGTGCGTTGCAACACTGTAATTTCCCTATTGCCGGATTAATAATAATAACAAAATAAATTAATTCTCTTATCAACTGACAGGCCTTTTTTTCAAATGTTGTACGCAGACATCGGAAGCAAGGTGGGTTAAGTGTCTTGCCCAAGGACACAACAACAGCATTCATCTGTGGGAGCTGGAATCACACGCCAACCTGTGGGTCAGTGTGGGATTTGAACCACCAACCTTCAGATCAGTGGACAAACACTCTACCAACTGAGCTACTGTCGCATTTATATATGTTTCTTGGTATTGTGTCTTTTTCGTTCATTACAACACCAAAATGTCCCCACTTACCCTTTGCACTCCTGTGACTGCCCCCTCCTTGTGTTGACTATTCCCTGGACCCTTCCCAAACTGATGGATGTTCTCATTTCATTCCCCCAAAGTCTAATCCTCAAAACTGTGTAGCTTGTGAAACACTGGACGTCTCTGCTACGCGTTTAAGGAGCTTAGCCATAATACGGTTAGATCCCACACCTAAAGCTTACACAGCCCAAAGCCCTTTGTCCAGCCTCACACTGCGTGCTTTGTTCCCCCCCCTCATTCGTTTCATGTTAGGCCACTGTATCCCAGAACTAAACTCCCAAAGATTGTGAAGTGATGTGGTTTGCCAATTCAATGTAGCTATAGGAATTCTGATCACGGAATGACGTAATCTCCGAGTTAAACATCGGAGGCATATTCCAGTTGTAAAGTCATTGTTTCTACATGAACAGTTAAAGAGCTCATATTGCTGTATTTTCTGATCTCAATTACAATATTGTTTCCTCATCACAAACTGACCTGGAGTTGAGTTCCTCTCTCAAACTGAAAACACGCTGTTCCACCTTGTGATGTCATGTGGTAATACAGGAAGTGCTCCACTGCATTTTTAAACTCCATACAGCTTCAATAGAATAATTTTTTGGATGATTTCAGCACTGGAATTGCCAATCTCTACTGAACAAAAGGTAAAAGGTAGATGCTAATATGAAAACTACCACTTCATGACATCACAAGGTGGAACAGAGCATTTCATAATAAAGTGTTACTCAGACATGTGTGAATGAACCAAAACACAACTCCAGGTAGCGCACCCCCAAAGCGCTGTCTCCCACTTTTGAGTATTTGATATTCGAAATAGGAAGTGAGCATGGGTCTAATTCACGTTTGATTGAAAAACTTGCCCCTCTCTCTGTAACTGCTGCTGTCAGACTCATCTTTTTCGTCGTGAAATGTTTGTAATAACCCGCTCTACATTATCCTGATATTTTTATTTCACTATTGTGTCCATAAATCAAGGTATGAACAGATATAAGACAAATCAGGTGCCTTCGCTCCAGCTAGAGTTAGCAACAGGTTTGATTGACAGCGTTACGAGGCTCCCACTTCCTGTTAAACCAGTCATGTAGGCGAGAACCCGTGTTACCTTCAACAACCTCCCTCTGGATTGGCTCTTTGGTTGCCATGATACTCATGATCGAAATTCCAAATATGAAACTCGGCTCTAAATTGGCCGCTATAACTGCTCTCGCCTCGTTGAGCTTCATTTAACTGGAGCCAAACGCTGTGGGTGACGTCACATTCACTTAGTCCACTTCTTTATACAGTCTATTTCCTGGACTGAAAAACAATACATTTGATTGGCAAGGGGAGTAATAGTTGTAAAGCAGATTGGTTTTTGCAGGTTGTCTGGAGGTACTTTTGCTGATGTAGAGAAAAGTAAAATTGCTACCTTGTTTCTTGGACCATAGCCTGCGTTATGGGACTTTATGCTCTGTGTTTTTAATGTTTTGCTGAGCTGTGCGTTCACCTTTAAAAGCAGCCAACCTGACCCCATCTGACTGAATCAAATAAGAATGAATTTGAAAGAAACTCAAGGGAAGTACAATTTGCAGTTATGAAGAAAAGAGGTCAAATGGGATCTTTAAAACAGACACACAAGTCCTATATTACACAAAATGGACTCTTGTGAGCTTTACGCCATGTTATAATGTATTTACTTCCTCAAAAACATATCTGAAGTTGTTTTATTTCATTCACATGTTTGACTAACCCTTTTTATTAGTCTGTCTGCACCTCCAAAGCTCAAAATGCTCTGTTCCACCTTGTGATGTCATACAGTGGTAGTTTTTTAAGTTAACAGTTGTATATCTCCATCGGGACAGGCAGATGCAGATCAGATCTGTGGAGACGAAACATTTTAAACATATTTTGTACCACTAAAAACACTTGCAATTGAAAAAATGTGAGATAGACACGTAAAATTCCAGATAAGGCAATTACATCTCCATGGAAACAAGCAGGTGGTGGACACTCCGGCAGAAAAGTTACATAGTACACCTTTAATTTTGCCACCTAATCAAACTTGCAGATTTTTAACGAATAAATCATCATTAATTTCCTGAATTTAATCACATTTCATAATTGGTCCATATCAGGATATTTTTTAAAATTTTGTTTATTTATTTATTTAGCGTACCATCTAGCCCTATAATATATAATTCTCGTTAATTAGTCCCCTCCTTTGCTTCCTTTCCTACTTCCTTCTTTGCCTCCTTCATCTCCTATATAAACTCACTGTACGGCTCTGCACGCCTTTCAACGCAGCACAGGGAAAACACGCCGCTTCGGCATTGACGGCTAAAAATAGACGACAAGCAGCTCTCTGCATCGGTGCGAAGAGAAACAGAACGATGCTCAACCTCCCAAAAAAGGTCTGGGGTTGTGTGATGTCACAGCGTGTCTCTACTTCCTGCAACCATATTTGGAAAAGGGGGGGATGAGAGGAAGCTCCTGCAGTTCCGGTTTTGACCAAATACAACAGGAGCTCATTGGTATGGAGAGAGGAGAAGGCAGAGGAGGAGGGTATTTCATAATGTCTCTCTGTGTGGAGCTATTCAAACATAATTATAAGGACTCACAGAGCACTCCGATGTTGAAAGAATGGTTTTGTCATATGAGGATGCAGAGGAGGAAAGTTACATAACGCAATGAAAGATGATGGACAGATATATTATACAGAATTTCATTTATTTTATTTATTTATACAGGGAGAACCCGATGGGAGCACCACACTCTCTTGTTTATGAAAGCCGTGTTAAGCGTCCATATTACGCCACTTTCTGATCAAATTTATATTGTTGTTTCCTCATCACAAACAGACCTGGAGTTGTGTTTTGTTTCATTCACACGTTTAACACACACGTCCTGCATATTTAAGCTGAGTTCTTGTCTCAAACTGAAAACACTCTGTTCCACCTTGTGATGTCACGTGGTAATACAGGAAGTGCTCCACTGTGTTTTTAAACTCTATACACTTCTCTAGAATTATTTGGATGATTTCAGCACTGGAATTGTCAATATCTACTGAATAAAAGTTAAAAGTAAGCTATTAACTGGAAAACTACCGCTTCATGACATCACAAGGTGGAACAGAGCGTTTTGAGCTTTGGAGATGTAGAGACTAATAATAAAATGTTACTCAAACATGTGTGAATGAAATAAAACACAATTCCATGTATATTTTTGAGGAGGTAACAGCGTTATAACACGGCTTACAGCTCACAAGAGTCATTTTTTTGTAATATAGGACCTTTAAAATACAGAACAGTACAAAAAAAAATAAAAATAAAATTACATCACGTCTTATTCTCCATAAAAACTGCTAACCCTGTAGTTTAGATCTGTACTAACATGTCAGTTCATATTTCCGTCTTTTTGTCAATTCTTCTACCTGTTATGAATGTGAACTTTGAACCAAATCGTGTTATATCATCAATAATCAAATACAGGAAGTAGAACCAGTCCCAAGCCCGTATAAAGAGACAACAAATACTACAGGAAGGGCATTTAGTTTAGGGTTTAGTTTAGTTTTGAGAAAGTGTTTTGCTCAGGAACTCAGCAACCTCATAGACTAACTATTGAACTCATAACCTTTGAGTGTGACTTCAGTGTGATTCCAACAATACGTACTGAACTGGCACTAAATTTACTCCAGATGCCCTTCCAGGCTCTCACCAGCGAAGGGACTGGTACAAATAACACAAAGTCTCATTGTGTTTCATTGCTATTTGATTACTACATAAATTAGCCATGAATAGTTGTTAAAAAATCTGTTAGCATTATCTGAACACTGCGTTGGATCACTGTTGCATCATGGGAGAAGGGAGTCTGTAAAGAGGAGACAAGAGTGGATAAATGTTGCTTAATTTGGGACTAATTACTGCATCCTGGGATGAGGATCCTCCATTAAACTGTCTCTGTGTTTCCTAAAGTACCCAGATCATGACAGTATAGGCATTAAACACCATTTATATTTAAAAAAAAGTTGGGAGGGGGCGGTCCTAATGCTTAAACTGTTTTGTAATAAAAAACTTAGCTGCTTGTCTCCATCGAGATAGGTTGAATGCCATACAGTTAAAGCAGACATATTGTACTTGTGTCTGCTCTATAGTGATAATCTATGAGACCTGTGGATCATTATGGTATAATTTGTGCATTTGAAATTGTAATATTCATTTAAAACTACTTAATAAAAGGAACAAGTCCGGTGATTCCGCATTAGAAAACTGTGGTGCCCAATGGGAGCTGACGTCGCCGTAAAGGTAATGACAACAAAAAGTCCGATGGATAGCTGCAGATCACGCTAGCATGTAGCAGTGACTTGCATGTATCACCGATTAAGAAAATTCAATTGGAGAACAAAGTAAGTCTGTCACAGTGGGTGTATGCCGGTGGCGGTGAAAAGGGGAGTTGATCGGCAAAATGGCATCTTGGAAATAAACGATTAACGATTGCTCAAATATGAATCACTCCAAATACAATTTCGGGTTAGTAAATGGTGAGGAGAAACAACTATAACATGGTTAAAAGCCATTTCAGGTTTGCCAATATTTCTATCTTCTATCTAACACTTGCGTCATCTGTAATACAACAACAATAGGCCTGTGTTTTGGCTTTGGGAGTCCTCTTTGTCGTCCAAATCCAAACACATTGTGCTCCACACTGTTTTACATGTTTTAACAATCTCACGCCAGTCTTTAGAGACGTGTGAAAAAAATATTTGGTCACTTTGTTAGCAAGCTCTCGAGTTACTCTTAAAATTTGAAAACATTTTGAAACTCTAGCCAGATGATGAATACTTGATTTAAAAAGTCGTAGAGTTGGCCGGTCTTTTCTGAGTTACTGAGCTAGAGGCGCTGAATGGCAGTCACACATCCCTCAGTCTGCCCCAGGACAGACTAAACTGGCAAATCATGGGTGACCAGTGAATAAAAAACAACCAAATTTTTACAAACTGGGAGTAAAGTGATATTTCAGCCAAATCTAACAATGAAAGGTTTAGGATATATACGGCGAAACCAGCAAAACACCTCCATTGTTCCAGTCCAAAGCCTGGATAAATAAAGCTGATGTTTTATATTAAGATAAAAATATACAGTAGTAACTTGTTTCTCTTGTTATTGTTTGATAGAGTGGAAACTATGGGGAAAATGGTTTAACGATTATAAATGGTATATGAGCAATCAAAGCTAAACGAGGTCCAATGAAATATTAGAGTGTGTGACCTTTTTTTTTGGAGGCGACTTTTTTGGCCAGGCAGTGTATATAAATGTCTATATATAAATGGACATAGCTCCATAACCTGCTAGCAGCCACGTTCCAAATAGGAGTTGAGCGTACTTCCGGCTTCATCGACTCAGGTTTTCAACAGAAAGTGAATCCGAGCCAGTCACCGCTTTTTCTGTAACTGCTGCTGTCAGACTCGTCACTTTGGTCTTAAAATGTTCTTATTAACCCGCTCTACATGATCCTAGTGTTTTTATTTTGCTACTGTGTCAAGTTTGATTGACAGCAATGAGCGGGAAGAGGCATTACCTTCAACAGCCTCGCTCTGGATTGGCTCTTTGGTTGCTATGATACTTGCAGTTGGGATTCCAAATATGGACCTCTGCTCCAAATTGGCTCCTATAACCACTAGCCTCGATGAGCTTCATTTGACTGGAGCCGAACGTTACGGCGGACGTCACACTCACTTACTCGACTTCTTTATACAGTCTGTTGTCTTGCCCAAGGACGCAATGGAAAGTAATCTTCTGTGGGAGTTAGAATCGCACTGTCAACCTGAGTAAGGGTCTGATTGCTCTACCAATCATGTTTATGTCAAGAGTGGGATTATCACTAAATATTCTTGATTTAATCTATAATTTCATAAGAGTACATTTCCTTTAAACTCATCCATAAAGCATCGCTAAAACCATCGTACTGTATATGCACGCCCACACAGAGACCACAGTCCAAATGCTTTGTTTGTTATTTTCTGTTGAACCAGCACATTTTAATATCATTAGTGAAGTGCCTCCTGTTAATCTCTCACTCAATCCTTTAAATACAGGATTTAAACTGGTCAAAGTCCAGTCAGAGTAAACAAAAACACCATTATTATCAGGACAAATGCTTCCAACTTCACATGCTCTGTAGCTACGCAAAAGGAACGACGTGTGTACACATGTTAGGATTTTAGCTTGAAGTACTAAAATAACCACATTTGTAGCAGATGTTGTCGTGGTAACAGTGCCTATCTCATCTTATTTTAAAATTGTAATTCCCAAAAAAACAATTGGTGTTATTAAATCATTATTTCATTTTTAAAAGTGACATTGGATCACTGCTTCTAAATAAAAAATATGCACTGAGTAACACCTGCCTGTCTCCATGGAGATGTGAGTGCCTTGCCTGGAATGTTCCACAGTATAATATAAGGCTTATTTATTTTGCATTTAAATTTTGATTAAAAATACTTGGCTAGATTGTCACTTGCTCATTTCCATGGAGATATACAGGTTTTATGTAATTTTTTTTTTTTTTTTTTAATGTAATATCTCCATGGAGACAAACAGGTGACATACCTCCACTAAAAAAGTTACACAGTGCATCTTTAATGACAGCTCTATGGCTGTAGTGCTTTAGTGGTCAATTAATCGGTTGATAGTGTCTTAGTCAACCCAAATTATTATTTTTTTTATTATTTAATTTTAATTTTAAGGATTTATATGAGACAACAGTAGCAACACTGCGATGTGAAGTGCATTTTTTTCATATAAATACAGTTTCCCAGTAATTTTTTTCTGTATAAATAGTTATTTTTTGCATGAGCTCCCCCTGCAGGTGTAGTCTTGTGAGTGCAGTTTGGATCAGATACATGGTCAGATTATAGAGATATTAAATAGACAACTAATCGATCGAAATGTCAACCAAGAATATCGCAAATCCAAACACGTAACAGATGAAGAAAATGGTGAGCACAAAATAAAGTTGCCTTGAATAACTACTTGTTAACGTTCTTCTTGATCTCAAACCAAAGTGTGGACATTTCCTCAGACGGTATAAATAAGTTTGAAGAGATGTGCACATAAATAATACAAACTGCAGCTATAATGGTCCCTGTGGTGAGCTCTGGAGTTAAGCTGAAGGCACTGGTCTGAAGCTAATGCTCTCTCACATCACCGAACACGTGACTCTGCCATTTCATAACAAAATACAAACACGTGCACTGCCTCATTAGGGAAGTAAATATATAAAATTAGAATGGCATTACACTATATCGCCAATAAAAAAGCTCGAAACACTCTCAGGTCCAAGCGAACGGCAGAAAATGTTATCAAGTTCTCCTCCATAGTTCCTCAATTTTTGTATTTACTTTTATTAAACACTAATATATATGACTTTCAACCTTGATTTTATAAACGTAAACAAGACAAATGTTTAATCAATATCCCAATGTAATAGTCCAATGTATTTTTTTTTACGTCTGAACTCATCTCCAAACCAGATACTTTTACTGCAAGAGGACAGGCTGTGGATCTGTCAAAGACCAAAGCTGATCATGGACGATTTTAAAAGATTGCACCTCGACTCAGTAAAAAAAATGTATATTAAAAAGATGTAAGTGGAAGAGTAAAGTTATGAACAAACAGACAGTTGGTAAAAGGTCACATTTTTAAATAGCGGTTCTCTACTTTCAAGACACTCAAAGCGCTTTACGTTAAGGAATCATTCACACATTCATACACCGGTGCACACAGACACTGGGGGCGAGGGGGGTTAAGCATCTTGCGCAAGGACACAACAACAGAATTCGTCATATCCAAGTTTACTACAACATACAATCTAGGCTACAATCTACTCAAGCTTTACACAAGAAGCAGCAGAAACTATTTTTGCATTGTATCATGATACAAAACGTGTTCAAAACGGTAACACCAAACCACCACCGACTTGTTATACTGTTATTAAATCAGTAAATCAGAGTGATGAAAAATCAGTGCCGTTGCCATAGCGAGCAATCAACAATTCAACTCAAAATACTGTATCTTTTGAATGGGTCCTCAAAATGTCGTCTCTACCAGGAAGTTGAAACCCTAGAATAGTTACTCCAAGACTTGGTAAACTCCGAAACTTCCCATATTACCAAAAGCAGTCCACCAATCCCAAGAAAGAATAGTAACTCAGAGATTAAGTTTTTAGTTGTTAAAAAATAAACCACCATCAACTTGCTGCCTTTTTCGTAAAGCAACTTCGTATACAGCAACTTTAGACCACTCCAATCAAATGAAAACATTTGAAATCTTTTGAATGGGTCCTCAAAATGTCGCTTCTACCAGGAAGTTGAATGTTGAAACCCAAGAACAGTTACTCAGGGACATAGTAAACGCATACTAATTGCAACAACTAAAGTTTTCCAATAACCAGAATCCAATCAAATCAAAATATCTTATCTTTTGAATGGGTCCTCAAAATGTCACCTTGATCAGGAAGTTGAAACCCAAGAATGTTACTTAGAGACATAGTAAAACTTGTCTTAATATCTAGAACTGTTGTTACAAAGTTCTACTACCAAACCTCCACCAACTTGCTATCTTTAGTAAATAACATAACTATAGACCAAGCTAATCACCAAAATCCAGTCAAATCAAACTCTTCTGAATGGGTCCTCAAAATGTCGCCTCTACCAGGAAGTTGAAACCTAAGAATAGTAGTTACTCCAAGACTTGGCAAACTCCCAAACTTCCCATATTACCAGAATCAGTCCACCAATCCCAAACTTACTCACTACTACTCTTCAAAAAAGTATCTGTCTCTACAAAGCCAGCTACAGTCTACTGCGGTCTATGCTATGAAGACTCACCAAGATCTTTAGATCCTTGGCTTTCGCTGGCCATCTCGCCCATCCGCACCAAGGCGTCGAAGTAGCCCTTTGCAGCGTAAGTGACACCTAGAAACAGGAAGCAGTGGCCGTCAGTGGGCTCAAGCATGGCATCCAACGAACGAAGCCTATGGGAGGTAAGCACAAGCCAGAGAGAGAGAGAGAGAGGAGGGAGAGGGGGAGAAAGAGAAGAGAGAGAGAAAACAAGCCTATGGGAGGTAAGCACAAGCCAGAGAGAGAGAGAGAGAGAGAGAGAGAGAGAGAGGAGGGAGAGGGGGAGAAAGAGAAGAGAGAGAAAACAAGGCTATGGGAGGTAAGCACAAGCCAGAGAGAGAGAGAGAGAAAGAGAGAGAGAGGAGGGAGAGGAGGGAGAAAGAGAAGAGAGAGAAAACAAGGCTATGGGAGGTAAGCACAAGCCAGAGAGAGAGAGAGAAAGAGAGGAGGGAGAGGGGGAGAAAGAGAAGAGAGAGAGAGAACAAGGCTATGGGAGGTAAGCACAAGCCAGAGAGAGAGAGAGGAGGGAGAGGGGGAGAAAGAGAAGAGAGAGAGAAAACAAGGCTATGGGAGGTAAGCACAAGCCAGAGAGAGAGAGAGAAAGAGAGGAGGGAGAGGGGGAGAAAGAGAAGAGAGAGAGAGAACAAGGCTATGGGAGGTAAGCACAAGCCAGAGAGAGAGAGAGGAGGGAGAGGGGGAGAAAGAGAAGAGAGAGAGAAAACAAGGCTATGGGAGGTAAGCACAAGCCAGAGAGAGAGAGAGAGAGAGAGGAAGGAGAGGAGGGAGAGGGGGAGAAAGAGAAGAGAGAAAACAAGGATATGGGAGGTAAGCACAAGCCAGAGAGAGAGGGGAGAGGGGGAGAGACAAAGAGAGAGAGAGAGAGAGAAGGAGAGAGGAAGGAGGGAAAGGGGGGAGAAAGAGAAGAAAGAGAGAGGAAGGAGAGTGGGAGAAGATAGAAGCCAGGCAAGAGAAAGAAAGAAGCTCTCTAGAAGCCAGCGTTATGGAAGTACTGCCAAGTTCAAAGAGAAAAGCTGTCACCAGGAAACTGAGAGACGTTTAGAAGCAGGAAGATCGCCAGCAAAGACTCACATGTTTCAGTCAGAATCACTGCAGATAAAACTGTAGCTTTTATTATTGTCTATGGTCTATGTTGCAAAGTATTGGGGGGAAAAACAGAAACAGATCAGGACTAAACTAGGCCAACAACACGAGCACAAAGTTTCATCTATGAGAACAAGTCAAAACCAAAACTGGGACTGAATAAGCCTATGAGTAGAACAGGTCAAATGCTCCAATAGTCCTGACTAGAGTGGTCAAGAGTATCGAAAATCAGATACTAAAAGTAGTATTGAAACTAGATACTCGTTTGAGGAGGTATCAATACTAAAAAAATGACAAAGTGGATCAAACTGGACCTTATCTTGAGTTAAATCAGAATTAGTTGAAGACCACATGGCTTTTAAGGGGATCATTTGGGTATCAAAATCGGTATCTAGTATCGAGTCTGTTCTTTAGTATCGAAATTGAGTTTATAATTTATGAACAACACTAGTCCTGTCCAAGCCTCACTCAAGATCTTGAGATGGATCCCAGTGGACTAAAAGAGTTCCATGTTTGGAATTCCGACCGCGAGTATCATACCAACCGAAGAGCCAATCAGGAGCGAGGCTGCAGAAGGGAACAGGCGCTTAGCAACACTGTCAATCAAACGTGTTGCTAACGCTACTGGGAGAAACCTAATTGAAAGAAGGCGCTTGATTTGTCTGTTATTAATGTTAATATTTTGAAATTAATTGGGGCCAGAGTTGATGGAGCCGGAAGTGCGTCCATGCTTTCTATATGGACCGCGGCGGCTAACAGGTTAGCTATGCCGATTTATATAAACAGTCTATGGTCCCTAAGTGTACGTCAACTTATACCAGTTCTACTATTATGGATCATTTCGATTTTATTTGAGTTGTTGATATTGCAAAAACAACGCATTTTGCTCTCCGTGTTAAAAGTCTGTATTGCCCTCACTCTGGACCACAGTCACTGGCCCACTTCCCTCTCGTGCTTAATGCCCAGAGCAGTGAATCCGAGGCTGGCATTGATGAAGTGTGATCCCCTCTCCGGGAGTCGCAGGCTGGGTATTTTTAGCCTTATCTATTGGTCCTTTCTGTGGCCTGGGGGAACTGCAGTGTGAATACAAAGGGAGGAAGGCACCACCACCACCAGAGAAACTCAATCCCAAGAAACCACTGACTGCAAATGACAGTCGCTGTGGTTAAAAATAGTACGAATACGAACAAGATAAGAGAATAGATGATGAAAATGTGTTAATACAAATCAGGGCTGGTGTTAATTTGACTAGGACTATGTGACTAGCTTCACCATTTGCCTGGAATGTTCCACAGTATAGAATTAAACGTATTTATTCAATTACAGGTGTTATATACCTAAAAGTACATTGATTTTACTGTGAGCATGATCAGCTCTCCATAGATCTGACCTGTAACTTAGCGTGGTGGCATCAGCTGATAGTCTTCATGGATATAGACACATTTAATACCATACTGTGGAACATACTGCAAAGGGGGGACAAATCCGCATAGAGACGAGCTAGTGACAGACCATTCTCTCGGAAAAGTTGCATAGTTTATTGTGTAAACTTTTTTTGTTAAAACGGTTTTCCCTCCTCATTATCTTGCTAAGAATTGTATTTAGACAGATTCATAAATGCCCGTCTGTACTGTTCTCATAGACTGTATATATAAATGGACATAGCTAAAATGCTAGCCGTCGCGTTCTAAATAGGAAGTGATCATGGCCGTGCTTCTGGCTCCATCGACTCTGGTTCCAATTCACTTTCTATTGAAAAACTCTCCATAACTGCTGCTGTCTGGCTTGTTATTTTGGTCTAAAAATGTTTGTATTAACCCACTCTACATGATCCTGATATTTTTATTTCGCTATTGTGTCCATAAATGAAGATATTGACATTAATAACAGACAAATCATATGCCCAAATTTCCCCAATGTCGCTAGTGTTAACAACAGGTTTAATTGACAGTGTTGCTAACCGTACGTTCATGGCTAAACGAGTTAAGTTCAACAGC
Organism: Periophthalmus magnuspinnatus; assembly: GCF_009829125.3. NCBI lineage: Eukaryota > Metazoa > Chordata > Actinopteri > Gobiiformes > Gobiidae > Periophthalmus > Periophthalmus magnuspinnatus. Next base: position 15,021,137 of record NC_047144.1, read on the forward strand.
GTCGCTCCGGATTGGCTCTTTGGTTGCTATGATACTCGCGGTCGGAATTCCAAATATGGAACTCGGCTCCAAATCCGCTCCATACCTCCCTGATGAGCTTCATTTGACGTCACACTCACTTAGTCCACTTCTTTATACAGTCTATGGTTTTCATCTAGCCCCTATCTCCACTCATACAGGATAAAAAAAAAAGCCCTATAAAAAAAAAATAATAATAATAAATTGACTGAAAATGCTCAATTCAAAATAAAAATACTATCATTAATCCCTGAATTACTATTTTAAATGTCGTTTCCGGTGGTTCTGCTATGGGCTCTTTGGCTATACAGGAGGATTCACCTTTGAGTGTCCTTCTCGGCTCATTTGAACACTTAATACATGATAATTAACCACTGCTGAGTCATTTTAACCATCCCACATTCAACTGCAGACCCTGTGATACAAGTCCACAGAAATAACTTCAACTTCACCACTAGAAACGACGAATCATTTTAAACTGGCACAAACCACTTATGGAAATTTTACATTTTAAAAGTCATTTTCTTTAAGTTGCTTGTGTATTGGCCTGTTCTGTGTATGTGTCCCCTATTCCCTCAAAAGGAATAATATAATCAAGATGGGTGGGACCGTAAGACCAAGTGCTAGCCCGCTGATCTTAAAGGGCTAACACAAAGAGCGGGATTTGAACTGGCAACCTTCGGATCAGTGCAGAAACGCTCTACCGAGTTACTGTCACCCAATATTTAAAAGTGTTTCCTCGTGCAAAACATTCCCGGAGTTGTGTTTTGTTTCACACACAAACCCTGCATATTTACACTGCGTTCTTCTCTCAAACCGAAAACACTCTGTTCCACCTTGTGATGTCATGCAGTAATACAGGAAGTGCTCCACTTTGTTTTCAAACTGTATACACTACCTTCACTAGAATCATTTTTAATAATTTCCGCCCTTAAATTCTCAAATCTTTACCAAACAAAAGGGTAAAACTTGAAAGATGTTAGCTTGAAAACTACCACTTCATGACATCACGGGGTGGAACAGACCATTTTGAGGTTTGGGGATGTGGACAAACTAATAATGAAGGATTACTCAAACATGTGTGAATGAAATAAAACACAACTCCAGGTCTGTTTTTGGGGAGTAAGTGAAGGCTACTTTAACTAAACCATATTGTACACCTGCGTTTCTTGTCTGTCCTGGTTACAATCGCGGCTCTGTTCCTGTTCTTTACCCCGTGGGGATCTCTTTATATTACCTCCTCCTCCTCCTCCTGTCCCACTTCTCATTGGCTCTTGCTCCAGTTTGCCATCCCATACACACTCTCTCACACACACACACACACACACAACATAACACATTCACCTGAGCTCTTTGTGCTGTGTCAAAGCAAGTACACCACCTGGCTATGTATATGGACGATGTAATGCATTTTCAAAGATTATTTTTATTTCCAGACGTATCTATTCACCAATGTGTTATTTTAAACTATGCTCAAATGCGTTCTGGAAGTAGTACGCATACTTGTGTATCAGTAGCGAGAGTAAAAGTAAGTACTTGACATGAATTTGTAGTATCTGTAGTGGTGATAGTGGTAGCAGTGTTAGTAGCTGTAGCAGTAGTAGTAGTAGTAGTAGTAGTAGTAGCAGAAGTTCTGGTTGGTTAGTGGTTGTAGTACAGTTAGTACGGGTATTAGTAGTGGTAGAAGTGGTCAGTGGAGTCGGAGGACAAAGGGGTCTGTTGTCCCGGGCCCCAGAGTTTTAGAGGCCAAGAGTTAGACCCTCTTTCTATTAATTAATAACAAGGGGGCCCATATGAGGTTTATTACCCCGGGCCCCCATATTTCGGATGACGGCCTGGTTGTAGTAGTAGAAGTAGTAGTGGTAATAGTGGTAGTAGGAAAAGGAGAACTAGTAGTAATAGAAGTAGTAGTAGGGTAGTGGTAGTAGTTGTAGTAGTAGTAGGGTAGTGGTAGTAGTTGTAGTAGTAGTAGTAGTAGTAGTAGTAGTAGCAATAGTAGTAGGGTAGTGGTAGTAATAGAAGTAGTAGTAGTAGTAAAAATATATTGTAGAAACTGAAGTACCAGTGGGGGTAGTTGTAGTAGTGTAGTGGTTTTTTGTGCAACAATAATTATTACATATTGATGTTGTGCCCTTACAGCCTACTTTGCTCCTCTTATTTGTCTAAATGTTTATGGTTTGAATGTAGTTGCAGTAGTAGTAGTAGTAGTAGTAGTAGTAGTATTCAAAAACGTTGTAGTAGCAGAAGTGATTCAAATGGATAAAACCAGACCGAGTGAAGAAGCAGCCCCAGTTTTTAGAAAAATAACTGAAAAAAGATCACCAAATGTATTGAACTGTCACACAAAATTGCAAATTAGAAAAAAAAAATTGCCCAACCCAAAACATCTAAAAAGTTTGACGCAAATCTACGTTCCAACTTTTGTTCTGAACTGACAAGAAGACTCAGACACGGAGCACATCACCCATACAAAGTTGGACAAAAGCACTTTTCACAGATGAAGCATGACTAAACATTAAACTGACACAACTATGACTAGTGTAAGTGTGAACTATTGAGATGAAGTGAGTTTAGGCAGTGCCATGCAAGTGTGAAGCTAACAGCGCCTCCTGGACAGAGACACCAACACCAAAAATGGACAATATTTCAAAATGGCTGAAACGGTACTCACTGGTCAGCGCCTTCTCGTAGCTCTTCCCCATGGCGATGAAGTTCCTCAGGCAGGGGTTGAACTGCTCCATGATGGACTATGGACAAGGAGAGAAAAGACAGAGGGGTAGTTTTGATTAGCATTTTGTGGCCTTAAAATGTGAAAAAGAAAAAAAAAAAAGTTATTCCTCATGTTTCAAACCCATTCCTAGCATATATAGCGATTAGTTTTAAGCACTTTTCACAACTTTCCAAGGACAGAGCGACGTTTTATGGTAATGCTATCAATAACAAGCATGCTAACAGCACACTTCTTGATTTTGATAGGATGAAACGTTTTATAATAATAAGCAGACAGTAAACAGTGGTGTTATTTTGACCTCAAGAGCTGCTTTTACAATATATCTGTACTGTACTGCGACTTTCAAAAGGACAGAGGTGGGTTAAGTGTCTTGCTCAAGGACACAACAATAGCATTCAATCAGTGATGTTTACGTCGAAAGCGGGAATCAAACCGCCAACCTTCGGGTCAGCTACTAAAAGTTAATCCCTAAAATTCCAGTTCTGTGATGTTAAAGTTTAATGAATTTGTCTAACACTTTTATAACATTCGCTCTTTTTTCTTTCACATGTTTTTGTTTTTCAGGGACACTGGACAGCGCCTCTGTAGGTGACTTTGTGAAGTGTAAAAATAACTTTACCCCGGACAGTCACAGCGCTCCACCTTAACACCACCACTGAGAACATAATTACAATTTGACCTGCATCAGCAACACATCTCACACCACAACAAAGCCCCACAACATTTAGAAGTATCTGAAATACACAGCGGTTTAAGTGTACAAGTACACAGTTTACAGTGGATACTTTTTACTTTTACTTTGCTACATTTGAGCACAGTATGTGTACTTTCCACTTCACTACATTTTTGAACAGGATTGAAAAGTAAAACGTACTTATTAAATGATTTGATGGGTTACTTCTAGTTTTCGAGTTCAAGCAAACAAAAATAAATACGCAAAATTCATGAGAAAAATGAAGAAATTGACTCGTATTTTTACTGTTGACTGAAAATATGTCTCATTTTGAATCAATTTTACTACATTTAACAGTTTAACAAATGAGCAACACTGAAATAGTTTTACTTTTTACTCTCAAAGGACATTTTTAAACGGGTACTTGAAACTTTTTAAACTTGATACGTAACTTTTTACCTCTGTATCTGTACTTCATCCACCACTAATCAGCGGTTCAAAACTCACAAAATCCGTGACATTTATTGGCCCACATGACGTATCGAGGGTGTAAAATGGTTGTGAATTTGATTCTAGTGACCATGTATGTAAACCTATATGTAAAATTGATGCGCGAAGGGAAAAAAATACTACAAAAATACTAGATGTACAGATAGAAAATGGTAAAATGGTTGTGAGTTTGATTCTAGTGATTAGTGGACATCTGTGGGTTAGATAAGATGATAGTGAATGAATGAGCGGGAGATTTGTTTTTTTGTATTTTTGTATTTGGGATTTAAAGGACTAATAAAAATGTGTTTAAAAAAAAATAAAAAAATCTTGAAAAATTAATTAATTTAAAAAAAAATGTGTAAATGATTCAAGCTATAGACATATATATTTTTTATCATATACAGCCATATTGTTTTTTGTTTAGTTTTTTTATGTGCCTTTTTTTAATCAACAGTCCTGGAATGATCCAATTTTTGATCCAAGAAACAAGATTTTTTAAAACATAAGCTGCGATGTTATGCAATTCGAAATAACTGCGTGTTCTTAGTTTGCATTTTAAATGACGTTCCGCATGTGACAAACCAAAGGGACGAGGTAGTTGTTGCGTAATGAAGCCAGCACAGATAGAAGCTGTCCTCAGAGCTGGAAACCTCTGAGCTCTGAAACAACACATGCGTTTGAGCGATGACTGAGAGTTACATAAGACCATGGACTGGTTTAACTTCATATTTCATCCTATTCTACACGCTAACAACCAGGCCCGTCCACACAAATTTGGGGAACCCTGGGAAAAAGTCTCACCTGAACCTAGACATTGACACTGATACTGAAATCTGCCCAAAATAATACAAGTAACAATTACTGTATCATAAACTTTTATATAATTGTACTTCATTAGCAATGAAAACAACTATGATCTAGCGGAGAACATTATGGATAAGTATAAATTAACAGGAAGAGGGTCCAATTCTGGGCCCTTGACACTCAAAACCCCAGTAAGAATCTTTGTTTTTATGGGTATTTCATCGTAACAAGATACATATGTTTAATGCCATATTCTGGAACATTCCAGGCATAGCATTAACAATCTCGTGGAGAAAAGAAGATGGCGGACCCCCTACCAGAAAAGATGCAGAGCGAGTGCATTTAAAACAAAACTTCATATCATATCAGTATCAACCGGTATATCAGTTGGTCGATATATCAAGCCGATATTTGTCCTTTTTAGCGATTCAGCTGCCGATATTTCGTTTGGAGGACCTTCAACACTTCAAGAAGATTCTGGTGAATCTCCCAAATGGGGGTGATTGACAGGTGGATTAGCCAATCAGGGACAAGCATTGTTCATCCATATTTCTGCAGAATCAATGGACAAAGCACTCTGGTCAAACTCGAAGAAAATTGATTTTATTTGCAAATTACAGCTGTCCAATGAGCTCCTTCGTTTCACATGTGTCACTGAAATAAACAGATCTGATTGGACGATCACGTTTGACGCAACAGAGGGGACTTGGACAAAATGGGCCTAACATATCGATAGTAAAACAAAAATTAAAATGAAAAATATTGGTATCGTTTATCACGCCATTGGTTCCTCTGGATTCTAAGCGATCAGTGTCGGTAACGGTCATGGAAAAACCCATATCGGCCGATGTCTAATTGAAACAAAATCACTGGTATCGCCCACCACTAACACATTTTCACCAAAAGGATTTCAGAGTTACACATGGAGAACAAGCAAATGGTTTCTAAATGCTGTTTCTCCCTGGTTTTGCATGACAAAGAGGAGCTTTTAACACACATCTTAATACAATGTGAGTGATTTAATGGAGTGGTGATGGCGCAGCAGTGCATTCTGGTCCTTTGTCTGGGTTTACTGCTGAGCTGTCACTATGATGGAATCGCAAATCGCCAATTAAACTCCCAAACGGCTCCCGAACAATATGAGCGCTGTGAAGGTTATCTGTGGGACATAAAACTGCGCCCATCAAGCCCCGTGCAAACAGAGCTACACCATATTTTTACTGAGGCCTTCATAAAATAAAACTAAAGTGTTATAATTGTTCATTTGCAAGATTTTGGCTAACAACTGTGAGAACAAAAGGCAAGTTACCATTTATGTAACGCCAATGAGTGAACGGAAAAAAATACTACATGTATAGATAGAATATATCGAGACATGTAATAAAATACAATATGCTCAATAAAATAAGTACTAATACTGAAAATTATCACATAAATGGGACAAAATTGCAGCTCTTTAAGTACATTTTTAAACAGGTACTTTTGCTTAAGTAGATTTTTTCATGTGATACTTTTGCTTGAGTATTTCTGTGCTCTGGTATTTGTACTTTTATTTAAGTAACAAAATTGAGTACTTCTAAGAAAATAATCACATAAATAGGACCAAATTGGACCGCTTAAAGTGCATTTTTAAACAGGTACTTGTACTTAAGTAGATTTTACTTGAGTCTTTTTTTTGCTCTGATATCTGTACTTTTACTTCAGTAACAAAATTAAGTACTTCTAAGTATTAATGCTGAAAATCATCACATAATAGGACAAAATTTTACCTTTTTAAGACCATTTTAGTACTTTAATCCTTTTACTTAAGTAAAAGTATCACATGAAAAAATCTAATTGAGTATTTGTTTGCTCTGATAAATCTGTTCTGTTTTAGACCTGTCTATATCTGAACTAGCTTAAGACAAAATATTGTATTATATTAAAAGGTCCACTATGTAACTTTTCTAGTGCACAACCCACTACTTGCTTGTCTCCGTGGATATACTTTTACGTTGCCTACAATGTTTCACAGTATTGTATTAAACTTACAGTACAGTAACAGTACTGTACAGTACAGTAACTTGTTTTAAAAGGTATTTCAAAGTAATTAGACAACAGTAATGGAATGAATACAATACAGATATGCTTAATGCCGTATTCTGGGACATTGCAGGCACAGCATTAACAACCTCATGAAGAAAAGAACATGACGGGTCCCCTATCAGACAAGTTACATATTGCAGCTTTACATTTTTTTATAATATACACGTGAGGATCGGTCATACTAGATTATAAATGTATAATAAATAGCTTACATAAAACTTGAGTAAACACCACTGTCAGCACCTCACCTGCTCCTGTAGCGCCCCCTGTCAGGTGTAAATGAATGTTAATATGATGCTGTGCGCTACCCACAATGCACCAGTCAGACAAGGACCAAAGCCAAGACAAGACAGCCAGAAGGGAGCGGACATTTTGGACACGTCACTCCTTCTAATATAACCCTTCTTTCCTTATCTGGTCGTATATTTTAAGGTCCTTTCAAGATTTTGCCCTTTTACAGATTCTACGGCAGCCTCAGAGGGTCCAAAGGCAAAAATCTGTTTATATATCAGATTATATTGTTCTACATTTTCATTACTTGCATTTTTATTTATTTTAGTCTTCTATCTATAACACAAAACTAGATATTACAATGTTTACTTCAATTAACATGCCTTAAGTAGTAGTCCTAATTCTGTAGTAGTAGTAGTAGTAGTAGTAGTAGTAGCAGTAGTAGAAGCAGTAGTAGTAGCAGTAGCAGTAAGATCAATTGTAGTAGTAGACGTAGTAGTAGCCTAGTACTAGTGTTTGATTATAAATGCACCATGTGACTTTGCTAAAATGGGGTTAATCTGACGGGGCTGGACCAATCTTCACATGTGTAATATTATTATAATATTATTGTCATAATGTTTCATATTTAAAAGAGTGAAGGGATTAAATGTTTCATGCTGAACCTGCCTCGGGCTCAGGAATCACTTTGTTCTCACTGTGTTTTACTGATAAACAAAACAAATAAGATAAAAACACCACCGCTGAATCGGTCTCCTTGATGTAACCTTGAGCGACAACAGGGAGCCAAACCAAACAGGCTGTGCCCATTTCCGTGGCAACAACCCCTTAAAAATGACCTTTCCGTGAGCGCAAGAAAAGACACGGGACAGGTGGGCGCCTAAATGCACTGATAAATAAATATGCAGATTGTGCTTCATGAATAACAGTGTGAGTAATCTCATTTAGATTTAACTCACCAGGGTCAAATACAAGAGAGGTAAAAAAAAAAAACAGGAATAAAATAAAAAAAAACATATTTGAATAAACCAGGACTAAGCTAGAACTGAACCAGGATTAAACCAGAACTGAATCAGGATTAAACCAGGACTAAATCAGGACTAAATCAGGACTAAACCAGGTCTAAACCAGGACTACACCGGGACTAAACCGGAATTAAACCGGGACTAAACCGGGACTAATCCGGGACTGAACCAGGACTGAAACAGGACTAAACCATGTCTAAACCAGGCCTAAACATGGACTAAACCAGGTCTAAACATGGACTAAACCAGGTCTAAACATGGACTAAACCAGGACTAAACCAGGAATAAACCAGGCCTAAACCAGGCCTAAACCAGGTCTACACCAAGACTAAACCAGGCCTAAACCAGGACCGAACCAGGATTGAACCAGGACTGAACCAGGACTAAATTTGGACTAAACCTGGACTAAACATAGAAACCATGTGAAAGTCATATTTCATCCATGGATCACACAAACCCCACATTATCTCAAAAAACATAATTCTCATTTCTACACAACGTCAGAGAAAAAAAAACTCAGACGGGAGTCAATTTGAGCTTTTATTGAGAGACACAACCAGAGAGACATCCATGGGACGCATCCTATTTCTGCTGCCTCCTCAAACCCCCCGACCCCCACGACTCCTCAGCTCTTAACCCCGCCCACTGAGAAGAGCGAGCCAATAGGGAACCACCTGTCTGTCTCCCCCATGGCCGCCGCTCCTCTGTGTACACGACATATAGACAAATGGTGGATGGGGACAGAAATGCGACGTGCTCGGAACTCGGAAAAACCTACCGAGCAGAGAGGAGGAAAAAAGAGGGAGGGGGCTGTACTTCCTGTTGCCTTATATGGGTGCACAGGAATCCCCCCGGTTACGAGGTATTTGAATTCGGCTCACGTTCGCTCTGGGAGAGGAGAAGAGGAGTGACGCATCACACAAGCACCAAAAATCATTTTAACGCCTGACGCCCCACAGAGAGTCGGAAACAGCCAGAGTACCTCCAATAACTACTCAATTACTTCAATAATGACGACATGGAAACACTATAATGACTGAAGAGTATTACATAACCTCATATACATTTATACAGTATCAGTACTGCTAATAATATCCATTATATCTGGGTGGGGATTTTTTGATAATCTTAATTAGTAGTAGTAATAGTAGTAGTGGTAGTAGTAGTGGTGGTCGTAGTAGTAGTAGCCTAGTAGTAGGAATACTAGTGGTAGTAGTAGCATACTAGTAATAGCAGTAGTAGTAGTAGTAGTGGTGGTAGTAGTAGCCTAGTAGTACTAGTAATAATATTAGTAGTGTTTGTAGTAGTGGTAGTGGTAGTAGACTAGTAGTAGGAATAGTAGTAGTAGTAGTAGTGCTAGTAGTAGTAGCCTAGCAGTAACAGTAGTAGTAGTGGTAGTAGTAGTGGTCGTAGTAGTGGTGGTAGCAGAAGTAGTCTAGTAGTAACAGTAATAGTAGTAGTAGCAGTAGTAGTGGTGGTAGTAGCTTTGTAGTAGTAGTAGTAGCCTCACGGTAACAGTAGTAGCAGTGGTGGTAGTAGTAGTAGCCTAGTAGTACGAATAGTAGTAATAGTAGAAATAGTACCAGTAGTAGTGGTGGTAGCAGTAGCCTAGAAATAATAGTAGCAATATTAGTAGTGTTGGTAGTAGTAGCAGTAGTAACAGTAGTAGTAATAGTGGTAGTAGCCTAGGAGTAGCAGTAGTAGTAGTAGCCTAACAGTAACAGATGTAGTAGTAGACGCAGTAGCAGTAGAGAGTTCAGATCTACTGACCCGCAGGTTGGCAGAGCGATTCCAGCTCTCACAGATGAATAATGCTGTCGTGTCCTCGAGCAAGACACTCATCCCACCTCACCCTCAGTATCTGCGTACACTGGAGTATGAACGTGTGTGTGAATGTGTGAGCGGGTCCTTGATGTAAAGCGCTATATAAAAATGGGACCGTTTACGCAGCAGGCAGGTGGTACAGTATATTTATCAGAAGAAAAGTTTTATCGAGCAACATTAAAACTCAAAAATAAGCATATAAAAGAAGTATTTTTGTATTCAAGTGTACTCATCTTCACACATGAATCACTGCACATGGGACATATGTCAGAACTGACTCACACAGGCCACACGTGAACACTTAATGAAACATGAATGCATCGTGTGACGTTCACTGACACTCTGTGAACCCAGCAGATGCTTATACAACAATATCAATTATACATGAACCTTGAAATCATCCCAGCCTTACATGTGATTCTTATTATGTAACGCTGTATATGTGAGGCTAATTGGGCTAAAAACTTGCCGACTCTTGTATACGTAGCCCATCTATTAATTTTGCTTTTCGTTCATGTAATTTTGTTAAGTTTTCTTCTAAGGTTAGTATAGGATTCAGTTGTTATAATTAACGTTTTCGTGATGAGATTGTAGTTTAGCATTTGGTAAGTTAGCACGTTTAGAGACATTATGCTGTAATTTGCACATTTTAAATCACAAAATTAATCTAAAACGACTTAATGGGAGCTGACGTCACGGTAAACGTCACAACAAAGCTGATTTTTTTGACTATGTGATGCTGCCAAATGGGCGTGTGCCAGTGGAGGTGAAAACGGGGGTTAATCGGCAAAATGGCGTCTTGAAAATAAGCGATTAAAGATTCGTCAAACATGAATCACTCCAAATGCAACTTTGAGAGGGTAAATGAGAAAGGAAACAACTATAAATGCTCTAAAAAGTCGATTTTGCAGAATGATTTAATAAAAAAATATATATATTTCTTCAAGTTCCCTGTATACTTCTCCTCACAGATTGTCCATAATCTGTATTGGAATAATGTAAAAGTTGATCCCAAAAGTACAAACGAAAGTATCTAACAGATATTTGAACCTACAGAGCGCTGGAAAACCCACTGGGCTCATTCCTCCGCAGACGTTCCCTACTGTGCTGCTCAAACTCAACAAACACACAGATGGTGTTTAATCAGCAACCCCAACAACCTGCAGCAACTCTGTTTTCCCACAAGCACACAGCACCCGAACGCACCGCACTGATTTAAGTTTGAAATTTTAACATATGAAGTTAATTAGTGTAAGAATCGGTAAAAGAATTCTGGTTAAAATCTATATTCCATTATTATTGCAGTAAACAAATATTGGACAGTGTATTCTCTTTATGATATTTAAAGCAACAGTATGTAACTTTTTAGACCAAAGATGTCGTTGCATTGAAAAGCATGCATTTTTACTACGAGTGGGCTTGCATCTCCACAAACCTGATTCTTATTTGGCCTGGAAACGAGCCTCCCCTGCTTGTATCTATGGAAATTATGTTCCTTTGGCTATAATGTTCCACAGTACGGCATAAAACATCCATCTATGTTTTAACTTTCTGGTAAACGGTCACATTTTTATATAGCGCTTTTCTGCCTTCAAGGAACCACTCACCCATTCACACACTTTCATACACCAGTGTGCACAGAGAGTCGAGGTGAGATGGATTAAGTGTCTTGCCCAAGGACACAACGGCAGTATTCATTTGTAGGAGCTGGAATCGCACCGCCAACCTGTGGGTCACTGGATCTGACTTAGCTACCAACAATGTTTATATCGAAAGCAGGATTTGAACCGCCAACTTTCGGATCAGTGGACTAGCGATGTACCAACTGAACTTCCGGCGTGACTGATGTCTCACGTCCAGAAAGTTCCATAATGTACCTTTAACTGAGCAGTACAGTTGATATAGTAACTGTATTGTCCCTATAGGCAATGTGTCCTCTGCGTTTGTCCCCTCCTTCACCATGAGGAGAAGGTCAAAGTGCAGCACCCAAGGGATACCAGTCCATAACTTTGATTCGTAGAGAGGACCTCGCTGAAGGATTAGATCATAGACTGTATAAAGAAATGGACTAAGTGAGTGTGACGTCACCCACAGCGTTTAGCTTCAGTGAAATGACGCTCATCGAGACTAGCGGTTATAGGGGTGAATTTGGAGACCAGTCCATATTTGGAAATCCAACCACGAGTATCAGAGTGACCAAAGAGCCAATCCTGAGCGAGGTTGTTGAAGGTAACGCCCCCCCTTCCTGCCTGCACCGCTGGTTTTGCACAGAGCAGGCCCTTAGCAACACTGTCAATCAAACCTGTTGCTAATGCTAGCGGTAGAGACCTTGGAGAAAGAAGGCGCCTGATTTGTCTGTTATTAATGTTCATATCTTAAGTAACGGACACAGTAGCAAAACAAAAATACCAGGATCATGTTGCTCTGGTTAATACGAACATTTTAAGTCCAAAATGATGAGCGTGACAGCAGCAGTTACGGAGAGAGTATCTGGAACGCGCCGGTGACCAGGTTAGCCATGTCCATTTATATATACAGCCTATGGATTAGACCATCGTGCGCTTTAGGATAAGAGATGTTCACGTCAGATGATGAGTTCAAGGTCTGATAACTGTGTGGGTGCAGACAAACTCGAGGTCTGTTTATTAATTCATCAAAGTTGTAGCTAATGACATCGTGTGGCTAAATGTCAGCGAGTATATCACACAGGGGAAGGCTATGAATTATGTATTGTCAGAATATTAATGGGAACGACCGATACGAAGCAGAATTTTTTACTTGTTCACTTGTTGCATAAAGGTTCACTGTGTAACTTTTCTTGTGGAGGGAAGCGGCATTGCCTTGAACGTTCTACAGTATAACATTAAACGCATCTATCTCCATGGTGACAAGCAGGTGAAGCCGCAAATCCGAGGCATAGGTCAGTTCTGTGGAGAGGCGACGCCGTTTGTAGCTAGAATCCAATGCGTTTTCCATTTTTAAGAATACGTTTAAAGCCATACTGCGGAATGACGACGCGCCCAACGACACAACATCCACAGAATAACGAATACATGTAATTTAATAAACACAAGATGGATACGTTTATGTTTAAAGCCATACTGCGGAACAATCCAAGCATTAAGCATCAGACCCGCACCTGAAAAGTCACGTAGTGCGTCTTAAATTAAAGCTTACGAACACATTCATATAAACAAGATGCGTAAAGTGTTTTGCCCAAGGACACAACATCCACAGAATAAAGAATAAACACAAGATGGATACATTTAAAGCCATACTGCGGAACAATCCAGGCATTAAACATCAGACTGAAAAGTTACATAGTGCATTGTTCATTTATACAGGCAAGATGAGTAAAGTGTTTTGCCCAAGGATACAACATTGCAATAGGAATCGACCAACAAAACCTCTGGTAAATGGGCAAACAACTGTACCAACTGCGTGGTAAACACATTTGAATATAACACAAAAACCCCAGTTTCATTCCATTCAAGTTTTGCTTTTGACTTAACTTTAGAAACACGTAAAACTGGTCTCATATTTGGAGTTCTCAAAATTCCTCTTGAAATTCGATTGGTCCTTGAGAAAAAAAAATGCACTTACGAAATTTTTAGATCTTTGTACGTTCACACGGTTTTTAATGTCCAAAACGCAGACAGCGAGAGAGACAGTTATTTCTTCTTAAATATCAAGCCTTCTTCCATCTGCAGACAGCAATGAGTCACTCTCAAACGCCCCCATCCAATTTTCACAGCGAAAACCCTATTGAAAGTCTATAATGCCATTCACCCATTGTCACGATATAGAAACTCTCAAACTTAAAAGTATACCCTATAGAAGTGACTTTGTGATAAATATTGGAGCTGGTTTTGTCGTATCCTGATTTAGTACGTAGCATTAAAGCGACTACATTACACAAAACTGACTCTTGTGAGCTTTAAGCCATGTTATAATGTTGGTACGGTCTCAAAAACATACCTGTAGTTGTGTTTTATTATTAGTCTGTACATCTCCAAAGCTCAAAACACTCTGTTCCACCTTGTGATGTCATGAAGTGGTAGTTAACAGCTCCTTTCACCTTTAGTTCAGTAGAGATTGGCAATTCCAGGGCTGAAATGATCCAAATGATTCTAGTGAAGGTTTGTGGAGTTTAAAAACACAGTGAAGCACTTCCTGTATCACCACATGACATCACAAGGTGGGACAGAGTTTTTTCAGTTTGAGAGAAAAGCTCAGCTTAAATGTGCAGAGTTTGTGCGTTAAACATGTGTGAATGAAACAAAACACAAATCCAGGTCTGTAATACGGACCCTTTAAGTCTAGTTTCTAGCCTAGTCCTGGTTTAGTTTAGTCCTGGTTTAGTTTAGTCCTGGTTTAGTTTAGTCCTGGTTTAGTTTAGTCCCGGTTTAGTTAATTCTGGGTTAGTTAGTCCTGGTTTAGTCTGAGGTAGCCTTAGTTAACCTGGGTTAGTTAAAAATGCACTATGTAACTTCTCTAGCACGGTCCACCACTTGCTTGTCTCCATGTAAAATTCAGCAGTAGGGCATTATATATTGTATAGTATCTCCATGGCGACAAGTACTGCAGGTGACACCACTAGACCAAGTTACAGGTCAGATCGGTGGAGAAGCGATGCTGCTAACAGATTTTTTGAGAAATTAAAACACGTGTGATTGAAAAACTACAAGACAGATGAATTTAATGACAGACTGTGGAACATTCTATCGCCATGGAGACAAGCTGGTGACGGACGTAAAGGTGAAAAGCTCATTTTGTCCACATCCAGCTGAAGTTGTAGCCAATTTTCTGGGAGAGACTCACTTCTGGTTTGGTCCGATTTGGTTCAACTATTTCAGAGCTCCGTGGAACATTGTATCGCCATGGATACAAGGGACTTAAATGTGAAAAGTAGTACACCTTTAAGATCAGGTTAAACATAAGACAGACTAATTTAATGACAGACTGCGGGACATTCTATCCCAAATGGACACAAGGGACTTAAAAATGAAAAGTACTACAGCTTTAAAATCACACTACAACACTAAACAGATTAATTTAATGACAGACTGTGGGACATTTTATCACCATGGACACAACTTAGGGACTTAAAAATTAAAAGTAGTACACTTATAAGACCAGGTTAGCTCATTTTGTCCGGGTTCAGTTGAAGTTGTGACCAATTTTCTGACTGAAGTTGTATCAGTTCTGGTTTAGTCCAGATTTGGTTCAACTATTTCCAATCTCTTTTCAAAATATTGGTCCAAAAAAAGACAATTCAGCTTTTTTTTTTAATGGAACACTTGTAATACATCTTAATAATCTTCATCATGTCACAAAAACACTTGATCTTCTCTGTATTTCTGATTTACTCCAGATTTAGTCAAAGATTGTTTCTACAGGCTTCCGTCCAGTGACACTTTGAGACATACCTTTACACTAACAAGTTTTAAAAATCGCGAGACACGTCGCAAGTCACGTCAACCCGACTCTCCCTGCGTCTCCCCGGGGCTTACCTTGTAGACATTCTCCGTTATACGATGCACCTCGTCGGTCCGGGACATCCTCGTTGGCGCGTCAGTCACAACCATAGACGGGACTGGAGAATCGGCTCTCTCTCAGGTGGAGTTTTGAAAGACTCGTGTCGTGAGTGGGATCCCGGCTTTTAAAGGAAAGTCCCCCGGCTGCACCCACACGCGCGCTCCGACTCACCACGCACAAGAACGGCATGAACGAGAGGGAGGGGAGGCGCAGGCTGGAGCCGGCGCAGCGCAGAGGCGGCGCAGCGCAGAGGCGGACTTTACACTGAGGCGCGTTCAAAGGCAGTGGGAAAATATCACAATGCACCCGTGTGACCTTTCTCTCCTGGTTATGAATGGGGTAGAAGTGATTAATTATTCATGGAATCTTTTTTTAAACCCTCTTGTGATCGAGGGGTCTGTTTTTAAATCCATTCACAAAATATTGGTTGTTTATAATAGGTTTTTTTTTTGTTTATGTTTAGTTTAAGGCAGTGGTTTCTGTTATATGCAGCATCTTGACATTTTCCCCATGCACAAAGAAGGACAATACACAAAAAAGTTTAAAATGTTTTATTGATGAACATGTTGTGTATCAGCTAACTGATTATAACTGAATTGTTGGAAATTTTAACTTACCCATATTGTCTGCCTTAGGTGTTTCGGCCAAATGAGTCCCCAGGGAGCCGGAGCACCTTAAGAAGAAGGTTCCGGGGCAGACAACTGTGTGCTAACAAGGAGTTGTATCAGATATTTTAAATTTTTGTTTATCTCTCTCCCCCGCACTTTCCTCTCTCTTGCTTCCTTTCTCTTGCCCTTCTCTTCTCCCCCCCACTTTCCTCTCTCTTTCTAACTCTCTTTACCCCCTCTATTTCCTCCCACTTTCCTCTCTCTTTCTTGCTCTCTCTTACTCCCCTCTCTCTCCCTCTCTTTCCTCTCGCTTTCTCCCTCTCTTTCCCCGCTCTCTCCCCCACTTTCCTCTCTTTCTCCCTCTCTCTTACCCCACTCTCCCTCCACTTGCCTCTCTTTCTCCCTCTCTCTTGCCCTCCTCTCTCTCTCCCCCCACTTCCCTCTCTCTTTATCCCTCTGTCTTGCCTCTCTCTCTCCCACTTTCCTCTCTCTCTTCTTCTCTCTTGCCCCTCTCTTTGTTCTCTCAGATATTGTCAGATATTTTAGATTTTTGTTTATCTATTTGGTGTTGGAATGGTGATGGAAAAATTAAACGTAGCGCTCTATTTTAATAACCAACTTAAGTGAATAAATATTGACACTGTTTGGTCAGAGCTGACTTTTAACAGTATTATAGGATGTGTGTAAACTTACCTGTACCTGTACTTACCTGTACCTGTACTTACCTGTACCTGTACTTACCTGTACCTGTACTTACCTGTACCTGTACTTACCTGTACCTGTACTTACCTGTACCTGTACTTACCTGTGTGTACTGCAGAGTGGGCTTAGGTAATCAGGGAGGTGCTCTATAAAAGGAGCAAACCTCAGTGTGCTAAAGTGAAGGGTGCTGTGTGTACAGGAGGTACTGCCGTGTTGATTCTTTTAAAATTGTTCTGGTTTTTGTAAATATTTTTGGTGTTTTGAATAAATGCACTTGGGTCTGCACTGGACACACTGTCTCTGCTCTGTTCTGTTCCTCATTGAACCACTAAGGTCACTATCCGGGCGATCACACTATGGCAACAGTCCTATTGTTTCTTCCCCTCCTTTCCCCCTTTTCTCTCTCCCCTCTCTCATCCACCCCTTTCCTCTCTCTCTCTCTCTCTCTCTCTCTCTCTCTTACCCCTCTTTCTCCTCCCACTTTCCTCTCTCTCTTTTATCCAGCTCTCTCCCCCACTTTTCTTTCTCTTTCTCCCTCTCTTTTATCCAGCTCTCTCCCCCACTTTCCTCTCTCTCTCCCCCACTTTCCTCTCTTTCTCCCTCTTTTATCCAGCTCTCTCCCCCACTTTCCAGTCTCTTTCTCCCTCTCTTTTTTCCCTCTCTCTCACCCCTATCTCTACCCATTTTCTTCTCTTTCTCCCTCTCTCCTAACCCGCGCTCTCCTCCCACTTTCCTCTCTCTTTCTTGCTCTCTCTTACCCCGTTCTCTCCCCCACTTTCCTCTTTCTCCCTCTCTCTTACCCCACTCTCCCTCCACTTTCCTCTCCCTCTCTCCTCCCACTTCCCTCTCTCTTTCTCCCTCTCTCCTATCCTGCTCTCCCCCACTTTCTTGTCTCTTTCTCGCTCTCTCCACCCCTCTCTCTTACCCCTTTCTCTATTCTCCATTTCTCCCTGTCTCTTACCCTGCTCTCCCCCCCACTTTCCTCTCTCTTTCTCCCTCTCTTTTATCCAGCTCTCTCCCCCACTTTCCTCTTCCTTTCTCCCTTTCTCTCTCCTCCCACTTTCCTCTCTCTTTCTCCCTCTCTTTTATCCAGCTCTCTCCCCCACTTTCCTCTCTCTTTCTCCCTCTCTCTCCTCCCACTTTCCTCTCTTTCTCCCTCTCTTTTATCCAGCTCTCTCCCCCCACTTTCCTCTCTCTCTCTCCCTCTCTCTTACCCTGCTCTCTCCCACACTTTCACTCTCTCTCTTACCCCCCTCTCTCCTCTCTTTCTCCCTGTCTCTTACCCCCTCTATTTATTCTCTTTTTCACCAGCATGTTTCCTGTCCACCTCTGAATTTAAATATTTTGGCTAATGCTGTCGGCTTGTCATCAGTCCGTTCAAACTTAATCAAACTATGATATTTTTCAAGAATCTCATATGGTTTAGTCCAATGGAAGAAAACTCATCAAAAAACAGGTGGGAGCACATGATCAGAGAGACTGTGCAATGGCGGCTGACGCAGGAATTCAACCCACAACCTGAGCTAAAGCCTCATATGCACCAGTTCCCAGACGGGGCTAGCATGGTATGGATCGCTTTAGCTAAGGCGTAGCTACACAACAAACGACATAATTGGACAAGAGAGAACACAGACTCAAGATGACAAAAAGCAGATATAAACACAAAATAATCATCTCTCCAAACTCTGACTTGATGCTGTATTTCCAGTTATGGCAAGTTTATATATTACGCCGATACGAGTCGCAAAATAAAGCAAGAACATAACAGCTGTTTCCTGTTTATCGATGCACGGCACTCGCGTATAAAGATTGACCATATAATATTTCTAGTGGATAATGCATCAAACGTGAGCCAAACTCAGTGTATTCCATTAAAAGACGCTCAGACACAGTGTCGAGCAGGGGTCTCAAACTCAAATTAGCCGGGGGCCACAGGAGGCAGAGTCTGGGTGAGGCTGGGCTTATCAGGTATTCCACAAAAAAAAGATCTGTTAAAATTTTCTCGAACGTCATCGCTGTTTTCAACATAAATGAGGAAATATGCTAATTCTTGTGGATTTTATGGATATACATCGTTATTTGCTGAATCTTTTGCGACGGGAAGACAAAGCGCGAGTGACACATGGTAAAGCCAGACTAACATTAAACTTTCATATTGTCCTGCGGGCCAAAATATATCTTCTCACGGGCCGCAATTGGCCCCCAGACCGCGAGTTTGAGACCCCTGGTGTAGAGGCACGGAAAAGTGGAATAAATGCAATTTACAGAAGTGGTTTTGTGTTTACGCTAGGTTTAGCTCTAACTTTAGCCCTAGATTTAGCCATGTCTCACAGCACCATGGACTCAACGTCTTTTGTGAATTGCTGAAATCTTGAAGTTTTTATAATTATGAGCATAATGGAAATATGATTTAGAGAGAGGAAAGAGAAGGCAAGAAAGAGGAGTGAGAGGAAAAGCAGGGGAAGAGAGAGGGGAGAGAAAGAGAGAGAAAGAGAGAGGAAAGTAAGGGGAAGAGAGAGCGGAAAGGGGGAAGAAAGAGAGAGGAGAATGGGGGGAGGAGAGAGTGGAGAGAGGGGTAAGAGAGAGGAAGAGAGAAAGAAAAGGGCGAGAGAGGAGAGAGAAGGAGGAAGAAAGAGTGGAAAGTGGGGGAAAAGAGTGGAGAGAGAGGGGTAAGATAGAGGAAGAGAAAGAGAAGAAAGGGTGAGGGGGAGAGAAGGAGGGAGAAAGAGAGGAAAATGGGGAGAAGAGAGCGGACAGTGGGGGGAAGAGAGAGTGGAGAGAGGGGTAAGAGAGGTAAGAGGTAAGAGAGGGAGAAAAAAGAGGAAAGTGAGGGGAGAGCGGGTTAAGAGAGGGAGAAAGAGAGAGGGAAGTGGGGGGGAGATGGAAAGAGAGAGGAAAGTAAAGGAAGAGAGAGGAGTAAGAAAGAGGGAGAAAGGAGAAAAGGGGGAGATAAGGGAGGGGAAGAAAGAGAAGGGGGAGAGATTTTATTTTTTAAGAAAACTTTATTAAGAAAACTTTTGAAATGGGGGTGACAGAGAGGGAAGACGAGAGAGGAAAGTGGAGGAGAGAGAGGGGAGAGACAAAAGGGGAGAGGGGGGAGAGAGGAAAAGGAGGGAAAACGCCTCTACCAGTGGAAACGAGGCTTAAGATCATTACATATGTCCCAGTCATTAAAATAAGCCGTAGTCTTATAGTAACATCTGCGTTTGTC
The DNA here is from genome assembly GCF_009829125.3 of Periophthalmus magnuspinnatus. Taxonomy (NCBI): domain Eukaryota; kingdom Metazoa; phylum Chordata; class Actinopteri; order Gobiiformes; family Gobiidae; genus Periophthalmus; species Periophthalmus magnuspinnatus. The sequence continues at coordinate 15,041,079 of NC_047144.1, forward strand.
TCAGTCTGAGACACAGAGACTTGTTGCTTGGAGAATATTATTTTCTGCAGTTATTGTTCACTCTGTTAACCTATAGGCGAGACCATAATGCTATTTTAACTTAATAATAGTATCATTAATGTAACCAGACCCCCGGCTCCACCCTTTCTTTTCAAACTGACCTTTGAAAACGTGACCTTTATGTGAAGCTTGTACAGTGGGTGTGTGCCATTGAAACATATATGCACAAACAAAGCCTCGTTTAAAAACAGTTACGCGTCTCCAGGTTTTCCCAGGAGAACTCGAATTCTTGTGATATGCCACTATTTTCAATATTTCAGTCCAATTTATTTTTGTAAAACCCCAAATCACAGCAGCAGTTGAACATGAGAAGAGATTTAACCAACAGAAAGATAGAAAATCAACAACAAAACAGACACTGGTCAATAACAGACAAACACATTAATCAACAGAAAACTCCTTTCTCCTTCTGCAGGAACCACTGTCCCAGAGCGCCCCCTGTCCTCAGACTCCCCTCCTGCAGGAACCACTGTCCCAGAGCGCTCCCTGTCCTCAGACTCTTCTCAGCAAGATAAAACTAAAACTAAAAAAAAGAGTGGGGAAAAAGAGAAACCTTGAGGAGAACCATAGTGAAGGAGAGATCCACTTCCATGGACTAAACCAGGACTCTCTCCCTCTCCCTCTCTGTGTTTCTCTCTCTCTCTCTGCCCCTCTCCCTGTCTCTCTCTCTCTCGCTCTGCCTCTCTCTCGCTCTGCCTCTCTCTCTCTCTTTCTCTCTCTCTCTGCCCCTCTCTCTCTCTTTCTCTCTCTCTGTCTCTCTGCTTCTCTCTCTCTCTCTATGTCTACAGAGAAGAGAGAGGTGAGAGAGAAAAGCGAGGGGAACAGAAAGTGGAGAGAGAGTGGTAAGAGAGAGGGAGAGAGGAAAGTGGGGAGAAGAGAGAGAGGAAAATGGGCAGAAGAGAGAGTGGGGGAAAGGGAGAGGAGAGACAGGGGAGTAAGAGAGATGGGGAGAGAGAGGGGTAAGAGAGAGGGAGAGCGAAAACCAGAGATAGAGAGAGAGAGAAAGACAGAAGGAGAGAGAAAGACAGAGAGCGGGGGAAAGAGGTGTGAGAAAAGTGGAGGGGGGAAGAGAAAGGGGGGAGAGAGAATGAGAGAAGAAAGCAAAGGGAATAGAGAGGGGAAACAAAGGGGAAGAAGGGGGGGGGTTAAGAAGGAGCTGGGCATAAGAAAAAAAGAAAAGGTTAAAGGGAGACTCACTCACTCACTCGCTAACAGCAGGGATACATAATCCACTCAACCGCCAGGAGTTTTCAAGTGTCCCATCTTTCAGCGGGTCCCTAAACGCACCTCAACGTTGACAGAAGCCACGCCCTCTCCGCTGCGTCACGGCATCCCACGCCGCAGCCGCCTCCTCTCCATTCAGACCCGAGAGCGGAGGATACCGGAGATAGAGCCCGGACAGAGGCGCGAGGAGGCACGGAAATAGAAGCTCGTGGTGGAACGTGCGGGTCTGGAGGGTTTGGTTTGGTTTAATGAAGCACGTGCAGTAAACAGGGACAGAGCGCGTGAAGCTGCAGCGCGTTCATGTGTGTTTACAAATGACATGTTACACAATAATGCACAACGGGTCTCAAACTGTGGTGCTGGTCCCTCTCGTGGTCCACAGGCACCTTTCATCAAGATGTCCTGGAATAGTCCTGGGATAGTCCTGGGATAGTCCTGGGATAGTCCTGGGATAGTCCTGGGATAGTCCTGGGATAGTCCTTAAAACACCTGGTCTTTTCCCATTAAGTTCTGTTCATATGATAAAATCCTTGTGTAAAGCAAAGCAAGTTTATTTGTATAGCACAGTTTGTACACAAAGTAATTCAATGTGCTTTACAGAATAAGAAAGACATTAAAATCACAATACAAATAAATCAAAACATAAATAATCTTCCTAAAATTAACATTAAAAGAGAAGAGTGTAGAACAAGAACCTTTCAGTCATATGCACAGATAAACACAATAGTTTTTTTTCCCATGTTTAGGTGCAAGTTTAGTCCTGGTTTAGTCCTGGTTTAATCCAAGTTCAATCCTGGTTTAGTCCTGGTTCAGTCCAAGTTTAGTCTTTGTTCAGTCCTGGTTCAGTCCTGGTTTAGTCCAGTTTAGTCCTGGTTTAGTCCTGTTTCAGTCCTGGTTCAGTCCTGGTTCAGTCCAGTTTAGTCCTGGTTTAGTCCTGGTTCAGTTCTGATTTAGTCTCGGTTTAGTTCTGGTTTAATCTTGACTCTAGTCACCTAAACCAGGACTAAACCAGAACTGAACCAGGACTAAAGCAGGAGGCCAGTCCCTGAGGTTCTCTGAGTGTGAGATGGTTCATTTGCAGTGATGGAAGGAATACTTTGAAAATGTATCTGTCTACCTCTATCTATCTATCTGTCTATCTATCTATCTATCTACATATTTATCTATCAGTCTCCCTACCTCTCTCCCCATCTATCTCTATACCTCTCTCTTTCAAGCTGTCTCTCTCTCTGTCTTTCTCAGTCTCTGTCTCTCTCTTTCTCTCTTTCTATCTATCTATCTATCTCATCTGTCTGTCTCTTTCTTTCTATCTCTAAACATCTCTATCTCTCTCACTATCCATCTATCTGCCTGTGTGTCTGTCTCTATCTCTCTCTCTTTTTCTCTGTCTCTATCGCTCTATCTGTCTGTCTCTCTCTCTCTGTCTCCCTCTCTATCTAGCTGTCTGTGTCTCTCTCTGTCTCTATCTCTCTAAATATCTCTATCTCTCTCTCGCAATCCATCTATCTGTCTGTGTCTCTCTGCCTATCCATCTCTATCTCTCTCTCTTTTTCTCTGTCTCTCTAAATTTCTCTGTCTCTCTCTCTCACTACTTATCTGTCTGTCTGTGTCTCTCTCTGTCTCTCTAAATATCTCTTATTTCTCTCTCGCTATCTATCTATCTATCTATCTATCTATCTATCTATCTGTGTCTGTCTGTCTGTCTGTGTCTCTCCGTCTCTATCTATCTCTATCTTTCTCTATCTCTCTAAATATCTCTCTAAATATTTCTCTCTCACAATCTATCTATCTGTCTTTCTCTCTGTCTGTCTCTGTCTCTGTCTTTCTCTCTGTCTCTCTCTGTCTTTCTCTCTGTCTCTCTCTGTCTGTCTCTAGTGATGGGATTTTCGGCTCTTGTGTGGGATCCGACTCATTTGGATCCATTCATTTCAAAGAGCCGTTCAAAAGCCACATTTATCTGACAGGAGCGAGTGAGGAGTCATTTTATCTCCAGACTAATGACAGAGAGAAATAGCTCAGACGTGTTTATGTGGTTCGAACTGAGAGTGGAGAGTTTAACCTTTGAAATTCTGTCTAATCAAAATAAAACGTTACACTACGAGAATAATAATAATAATACTAATTTAAAAACTACCTGTTATTATGATCTCAAATGTGTTTTCACGCACACATCTCTCCCTGGCGTCGTCTGCTCTGATGATTCTTGTGCTGATTCAGACTTAACCAGTGTAAAAATGTGTAAAAACTACAAAGAGAAAGATTCAGCTCTTTTAAAAAAGGAGATCCGAGATCAGTTCACATTAAGGAACCGTTCAAAAGAGCCGATTCATTCACAAATTTCACATCACTACTTGTATCTATCCATCTTTCTCTCTATCACTCGCTCTAACTCTATCTCTATCTGTGCATCTATCTCTATATCTTTCTCAATGTCTAGCTCTCTCTTCCTCTCTCCTCTTTCACCCTTTCTCCTCTCTATCTCTCTCCCTCTCTCTCTCTCTCACTCTCTCACCCTTTCTCCTCTCTCTCCCTCTCTCTCTAGTTCTTTCTCCCTCTCTTTATGTCTCTATCTCCATCTCACCCTCTCTCTATTTGTCTCTCTCACCCTTTCTCCTCTCTTTTTGTCTCTCTCTGTCTACCCCTCTTCCCTCTCTCTCTGTCTCTCCCTCTCTCCTCTCCTCTCACTCTGTCTCTCTCACCCTTTCTCTCTCTCTCTCTCTCTATCCATCCCCATAGCAGGCCCGTAGCAGTGCCCCTCTCTGTCTCTTTCTCTCTCTGTCTCTTTCTCTCTGTCTCTTTCTCTCTGTCTCTTTCTCTCTGTCTCTTTCTTTCTCTGTCTCTTTCTCTCTCTGTCTCTTTCTCTCCATCCCTCCATCCTCTCTCTGCACTATCACTGTGTTTGCCTTTAATAAGATGATGTGTTTTTGTGTTTTGTTTGCTTTGAGTGGGACTGAGCTTCATTATGTGTTACCATCATGACTTCACAAAAACAACTCTTTTATTTTTGCCAGAGACTGACTCATGAGCAGTCAAAGAATTGCAGACTAATATTATAACTTATTTTCTTCAAGTTATTTTTCCGTGGAACTGGGTGTACTGGAAAGAAGCAAGTTCATTTTCTATTGATTTGTAAAAAATGTAATGGCCCGTACCTGATTTTTTCCTACGTATTTCAGCAAAATGTGTTTGGCCCAGTACAGATATGTAATATAAGCAGCTCTTCGGAAATTATAAAGCATTATCTGGTTCGACAATCAGGAAGTGTGAAGTTTGCATGCTAGTTGTTGGTAGCTCTACAGTCGCTGTCCTGACCTCTGACCTCTGAAAGTTGAAAAAGTGCTTATAAACTCATGGTGGAAAATAATAGGATGAGGTAAGTGAGGAATGATTTTGGACTGGTTTAATCCCGTAGTTTAGTCTACGGTCTAGTCCCTGGTCTAGTCCTGGTTTCGTTCTTAGTCCAGGTCCTAGTTCAATCCCTGGTCTAGTTCCTGGTTCAGTCCCTGGTTCAGTCCTTGGTTCAGATCTCTTGTTCAGTCCCTGTTTTATCTTGGGTTTAGTACCTGGTTCAGTCCCTGGTTCAGTCCTTGGTTCAGATCTCTTGCTCAGTCCCTGTTTTAGTTTCTGTTTTATCTTTGGTTTAGTCTGTGATCTAGTCCCTGGTTTAGTTCTTATTTTGTCTCAGTTAATTTTGGCTTTGAGTTAACGGTACAGATGACGTGAATGATGCGTACGATGGTGTATTTGGTGTACCTTTTAGTCCCTGGTCTAGTCCCTGGTCTAGTCCCTGGTCTAGTCCCTGGTCTAGTCCCTGGTCTAGTCCCTGGTTTAGTCCCTGGTCTAGTCCCTGGTCTAGTCCCTGGTTTGGTCATTGGTGTAGTTCCTGGTGTAAGTCCTGGTTTAGTCCCGGTTTCAGTCCCTGGTTTATACATGGTTCAGTCCCTGGTCTAATCCCTGGTTCAGTCCTTGGTTCAGTCCTTGGTTCAGTCCCTGGTTCAGTCCCTGGTTCAGTCCCTGGTTCAGTCCCTGGTTCAGTCCCTGGTTCAGTCCCTGGTTCAGTCCCTGGTTCAGTCCCTGGTTCAGTCCCTGGTTCAGATATCTTGCTCAGTCTCTGTTTTAGTCCCTGGTTTATCTTTGGTCTAGTCCCTGGTCTAGTTTTTATTTAGTCCCAGTTAGTTTTGGCCTTGAGTTATCTCTACAGATGAAGTGAATGGCTCGTGCGAGGGAGCAGTTCATGTGGGTGGACTTAAATGCAGTTCCAAATCCAAAGCTCCTCTTCGATTAAAGCCTGAGTCATCGTCATCTGCTGCCTACAGACACCTCTAGCACCATCAGGACTCAATCAAAACCCCAACTATTTTTACAAATGTGAATATAACCCTGGAGATTTCACATTATTATTCATTTATCAATTTATCTGATTTTTATCGTTTTTTGTGGGTCAGTGGGTTTGACCGCTCAATCAACACGTTCATGTCCAAATATTCCAATTATATGTATTTGTAAAAAAATAAATAAATATACAAATAAAATAATAATAATAATAATAATAATAATAAAACAATAAAATAAAATAAATAAATACATGAATAAATAAAATAAATAAATATATAAATAATATAAATTAATAAAATAAAATAAATGTAAACTACATGGTTACTCTTTGCAGTCTTTATTTGCCAATTCTGACCATTTGAGACCAACACTACTAGTCAAACGTTTGGACACACTTTTTTGTTTAGGTTTCTGTTTTCCATTTGACTACTTTCCACTTCCTACACAGCCACCTGGCTCTGAGTGTTTGCGTACACCATTGTATGAATGTGTGTGTATCCTTGATGTAAAGTGCTTTGAGTGACTTGAAGGTGGAAAGGTGCTAAATAAAAACATGACCATTTACCACAGAACTTAATGTGTTTTTATATATTGGTCTGCGTCTTTATTATTATTATTATTAACTTATTTTTATCTAATCATGAGACTGCATTGTGTATTAATATTTTTTGTAACATTTTTTTCTTTATAAATTTAACAACTGAAACTATCGACATAACATTCTAATTGTGTTTTACTTATGTACGACTGTAGTAGTTGTTAAAGTAAATTTAAAAAAATTAAAAAATTCACAACTACAAGTGAATAATATGCAACAGATTATATCATGTATACTAAATTACTAAATATCTATTATAATAATTAGTCTACATGAAATTTAATGTAATCTGCTGCCCTCTTGTGTTCAAAGTCCTGTATTGCATTTATAACACAGATGGAATGATATGTTATGAAACCATTTTATTGAAAAGTGATGTATGCGGATATACACAGTGCTGTTAGCCAAAAATGATGAGTAAACATAATACGTTTTAGGTAATAACCTGTGTCTGAAAGTTAGCAAAAGCCTTTAATTAGCAGCATAGCACTTAGCAGGGAAGTCCCAAGATTTTACATGTATCCATTTTTATATCAACTCCAGGAACAACATCAGTCCAATGAGGTTCATCTGGTCTTTCATTCATTTATTTTAATACATTCCATTTCCAGACCAAGGTTTAGTTTGTTCCTTATACCTGTTTCGACTGCTCACTAGCGCCTCAGAGTGGTCACGTGATGTTACAGTGACGTGTCTGGTCAGCTGATTTAAACAGGTTTTGGCACCGTCTTCCTTTCGGTGGAGACAGGACAACAGCGCCATCTGCAGTCCGACAGTATCCCAGGTGTGAGAGAGTAAAAAGGCCCCTCATCTCGGTTTAAAGTTCCATGGGCACGTTTCCATATTTCGATTACGCAGCATCATGTGACCACTCTGAGGAAGACAAACTAAACCTTGATCTGAAAAAAGAATCTATTAAAGGGCCCATGTTACACAATTTTCTGATCTATGTTATAATGTTTCCTCATCGCAAACAGACCTGGAGTTGTTTTGTTTCATTCACACGTTTAACACACAAACCTGCATATTTTGGCTTCGCTCAAACTCAAAAACACTCTGTTCCACCTTGTGATGTCATGTGGTAATGCAGGAAGTGCTCCACTGTGTTTTTAAACTCCATACAGCTTCACTAGAATCACTTGGATGATTTTAGTCCCCTTCTAAAGGTAAAAGGAGCTGTTAACTTGAAAACTACCACTTCATGACATCATAAGGTGGAACAGAGTATTTTGATGTTTGTAGACAGACTAAAAAGTGTGACTCAAACATGGGTGAATGAAACAAAACACAACTCCAGGTCTGTTTTTGAGGAGGTAACAACATTATAACACGGTTTAAAGATCACACGAGTCCATTTTGTGTAATATAGAAGCTTAAAAATAAAGGAACAACATCAGCTTTATATGGAAATTATGACAAAACAGAAAAAGAAGAAAAATCCTCTGTCCAATATAAATATATTTATAAAAGATTATTGGCACACGTGATTCCTTCTCGAGACAAAAACATGAATCAGGACAATTAGAAGTTAGGAAGGACTTACAAATAGAAATTAATGTGGTTTAGATATAGGCAAGATTTGAAGAGGAAAAAGTTTAGCAAAAGTTTGGGAACTGGTTTAGTCCTGGTTTAGTCCTGGTTTAAGGTTAAGACTGGCCCTGCTTTATGCTAGGATAAAAATCAGATTAGCTGCAGATTTTAGTACAGTAAAGACAAAAAAAATACTTTTCGATAATCTCCAAACTGTTAAAATGGTAAAAGCTGATTTATTTTTGCAATTCAGTTATTAAAATTTCACTAATGAATTGAATTACATTTTCAGATTTATTAGTGAAATTCAAAATAAGAAAACAAAAAAAAAGGCGATGAAAATGAGACAGGATTTGATGTTATACAGTGATTAAAATGAAGATAGGCACATTAAGTGAAGTCACAGATCTTCAAATGAGATTTTTTTTTCCATTAAAAGTCCATTGGAAATCAAAAATTCCACATTGAGCAGTCGACTTTGACAGTTCAATTTTAGAAAACCAAATACAAGATTTAGTACCGCCTCTAAGCAGCCAGCAGCTCACGTTCTGGCTTCTTCCTGGATTTTTCCCGCTCTGAAAACAAAATTAAAATGTGACCATTTTGACACAAAGACGAGAAGGTTACCACAAATTAGGACTGTAACTAGAATAACAAAAACTGACCGTAGCTGTGTTTTGATAATTGTTACCCACTAAAGACATGTCCTGCCGATCAATTAATTAATTAAAAAGGGGGTGTGGCAAAAGTGTTTCAAAACTGACGTATCTCTATGTATTAACCCGCTCTACATGATCCTATGGTCACATACAAACATTTTAAGACCAAAATGACAAGTCTGACAGCAGCAGTAATGGAGTTAGGGACAGCTTAAACTTGTGAATCATAAATTGAATCTGCCTTTTTACATATAAATACCAATTGTCCCATTTTTGTACAAAGCACTTTATATGAAGGAACCACTCACCCAGTCACACACATGATCAACCGATCAACCCAACCAGCACACATCCACTGCTCTGTATTTACTTCGTTCTTCAATTTTATTTTCTTAAACAGTGATACGTGTATGATTTGGCAGCGTCGCGTAGTCATTTTGGAACTTTTTTTTTTTTTAAATCCGCTACTCGCTGTGCAGCTATCCATAGGAGAAGACGACAGCTGTGGCTCTTTTTTGTGAAGATGTTTACTGCGACGTCAGCTCCCACTAAAGCAGACGTCAGCGGACTTGTTTCTTTTATTAAGTCATTTTAGATTAATATTGTGATTTAAAATGTGCAAATTATAGCATAATGATCCAAGGGTGTCACAGATTATAACTATAGAGCAGACACAAGCACAGTATGTCTGCTTCATGAACGAGGAAAGTGAGTAATTGTTCTGCTACCATGCCCATGATCCCGATACCATGATGATAATAAAAAAACACTCTTTCTTTAGACAAGAGAATGTGATTTTCAGCATTAAATGGTAGTACTTTCTTTTCTATTCCCATGTGGCCTTATATCTGTGTAATCCCTCAGTCGTCCAGTAGGTTCCATAGTGGTCCATGGGTGTATACTAGTCTATGTGTCTTATATTGTGAAAGATACAGCTCAAGATCATTCTAAAGATATTCAGGAAAGGTTCATTTCTGTCCTGTGACTTTTTAGTATCCATACCTGCTCAAATGAGTATCTTGTTTTCATACTAGTTTTAGAATTGATTCAACAACCTTACACCCAAATAAGAATCATTGTAATAAAACAAAAGTATAATTTAAAAATATTATTCTGAAAATAGTTTGAACCATTAAAAGACAGAAATCTGACCTGGTCTTTCTTCTTTGGCTGCTGGGACTTCTGGGAGTTCATCTGAGGGCACTTCAGGAAGCTCAACATCTTCCTAAAACACAAGAAAAACAGTGGTTTACTTAAGAATCAGAGAAGGGAGGGTGAATATATGATACAGAGGAGGGATTGTAGGAGATATTTTGACTGCCTTTCATTTGTGCACCTCCAGCCTGTATGGGGCACTGTGGTTTAGATGTTTGGAGTGGAATCCCGAGGTATAAAGGGGGAAAGAAATTAGCACAAGGTGTTTGAATGTGCATGTTTTGAACACGTCTATAGATGGTCCACCATGGCATTGTGGCAAAGGTGAGCAAAATAAATGAATTTTCACTACTACATGGTTACCACCAGGAAATAGTCTTATTACATCCATTTATATGTCCAAACAGGATATCGGCTCAATTGATATTCAAAAGCCGACATACGATACAGCAAATTTTCCAGTATCTGATCTTTGCATTCCCTGTAACGTTTTATGAATTTATACCTGAGTAATGGCATCCAGTTCTGCTAAAATGTCATCTTCATCCTCCTGCGTCAGAGATCCGGCCAACATCTCATCTATTTGCTACAGTAAAAAATAAAACAAAAAGTGTTTATTTCACTGTTAACCATTCATGTTTGGACGTTTAGTCGATTAAACTCACCCTTTGGTACTCAATCCCGTCTTGGGTCTCATCCATAATACGCTCTACTTCTTCAATGGACATAACCTGCACGATAAGATACAATGAGACATGGGTAATACGTCAACAAGATAATATCCCTTTTTTTTTAGAGAATACAAAATTAGAATAATGAGTTAATTACAGCTGCAACAATCATTTTTGTTTTTATAGCTGATATTTAAACTATCACTGAACATTGCCCAGGATCCAGAACACACATTTCTTCAGTATTTTACAAAGATGTGAGTGTGGTCACTGGTCAATCTCGCCGTTTTCACATGGGCGTGATTGACAGGTAGATTAGCCAATGGGGGACATGCATATTGGAAATAATAAAGCAAAAAAGTATCACGTATGAGCAAAGCACTAAACATTGTCAATCTGCTGTGAGAGAAACTTGATTTTATTTGTAAATCATAAGTGACCAATGAGCTACTTCATTTCACAAAATAATCTGATTGGACGATCACATTCGACTGAGAGAGATCATTCTGGATTTGCCAGGTAACACTGAAGTAGGGATTTGAGAAGAAAAAAACACACACATAGAATATTTGTCAACTCACCTCGTGCATTTTCTTTAGACATTCATTTCCAACTTTGAGTCCTTCAAGAACCTTCATTTCAATCTGAGCGAACTCCAGATCCTGAACCTGTGACACAAACAGGAGGCAGCAGTCACATCATGCTGGGGGTTTTCTGCAAATTGATGTCTATGCTGGAATGTTCAGCAGTTACCATGGTGACACAATGCATACATTAATAAACGTTACCCAAAAAATGTTACAGATAGTCTCAAAACTCAAGAAAAAAATACAACATTGATATAAATAACACATTTTCAGAAGCCTCCGAGCGTTCATGGTCGTGTTTAGGAGTTTGATTTTCAACAAAAAGGTGAAAGTGACTAACTGAAAAATGGTTGGCTAATGCTAGCTAGCTTGTGATTGTAATTTCATGTGTGAGGGACGTGTGTAGCAGCACAAAATCAGCTCACCTGTTGTAGTTCCAGCTAAATCAGATCTCTATGGTCAGATTGTGTTAAAATAAATCTCAAATGAAAGTCTAACTTGAGTACGGGAGTTGAGAATTAGCTTTTGCTATAAACTCTATATGCATCACATCAGCTGCAATGTTCATGTTGTAACTATGTCAGATTGCATTGTCCCTGTCAAATAAATATATAAATATATAAATAAATAAATAAATAACAGAGCTTCAGACAGAGTAGTGCCTAAAGTTAGCATCACACCCCCTGGGAATGTTGATGACATGAGTTGCAAAGTAGCAAGACCGATTTTTTAGATAACACATTTTTTTAAATCTCTATTTTCTTACAATTATTAGTGAAAAATTAAGTAATTGTGAACAAAAGCTTAAATCCTTTATAACCACACATTTGAGAAGGCAGAGAATTGGCTTATTCTGCTTCCGCCAATTACATAAACAGACAAAGAGGCATATGCTCTAACTACTGTAGAATAGTGTTGTCATGATACTAAAATTTCAAACTCTGTCGATACTAAGGAATACGGCTGATACAGATTTCGACACCATAATGATAATTTTTAAAACGCTCCTTTTTACATAATAGTAACTTTCATCATAAAATCACAGTGCTTTCTTTGTTATCATGCGATCATCCTAAAACCTTTTTTTCCCCGTTTATGCACTTTTTAAGAATTGAAACTTGATCAAAAGAATATCTAGTTATGATACTTGTTTTAATAAAATGTACTGTCTGATTTACTTTTGAAAACCCTACTGTAGAAATAAGCTATAATTAAGGTCAATTGACCTCATTATAGAGTCTTGAATGGATAGATTAATAAAAAACTCATTCAGTATAAACTCACCATTTGCTCCAAATTACTGATCTGGTTTTCCGTTTTGTCCAAGAGCTGCTCCTGGTATCGCTTCTTCTTCAGCAGCAAAAGGGCTTTACTGTTTTAAAAGACAACATTTCACTTCATGTAATAACAGAGATATTAAAACACTCAAAAAACAGGCTGCTAAATTAGACCTATTATGCAAAATCAACTTTTCAGAGCTCTCAACCGAAGTTATAGATTTCTGCATATTTGAGTCCTCTTTAATCACTTATTTTCAAGACACTATAAATCCCCCAATCCCCATTTTCACTTAATTTGTTCACCAATTTTATTTTCTTTATAGGGGTTATGTGCAGGATTCGCCAGCGTCGTGTAGTGATTTTGGTACAAATTGAAAAAATCTGGTGTACATTGTAAAATAAAGTTGTAGCCCATTAAAAAAATTGAAATCATAACATTTATTAAAGTGGAAAATAAATTCACTTTTTGAAGTTAAATGCATCATTAAACTTAGTTTTACCTATCCCTATACTTCTGTGAATGGGGAAGTGAACTGTCCAATCAGAGCTCTCCTTCAGGAGCAGACTCTGGTTAAACTCAGTGAACTTAACCTGGTCCAGAGCCGGTTTAACCCAGAGTGAGCTAACTGTGACTCGGGGTTTAGCTTCACTCTCTCTGTGAAACTGAGACCTCTGAGGGGCTTCTTTTGAGGGTTACCAAAGTCTGATTTTGGACTAAACCTGCTTCTTGAAACAGGGCCCTTAGCTAGCTTGTTAGCTAACAATAGAGGGAGATAAAGGACACTCCAACTCACCCCACAACAATCATTATCCTCAAAACACAGATTCAGAAACATGTTATTTAAAAAGAGAAAGTTAATTTCAGCTGTGTCTGATCCAAAGTCTGTATCAGTGATGTGCCTGTAGCCTGCAGTGTCCCTGTGGTTTAGCTAACGCTTAACTGGTTTTCTACTGCTGTTTACTTGGTTTTCTTGTTTTAGAGTCAGGTACAAACCTAATATAGATCAGAGCTGTAGACTTTTATATTTCTTATTAAACTGTAGCAGCTCTTTCACATTTTAGGTTTAGTGTTTTGAGCGTTTACAGAAGAAAATGTCATTACCATTGACACTGATGTAATGTTGCCACTAAGTGTTAAACCTCTATAACCTCTATAGTGGGATTGTTTCTTATTTTCTTATTTCATTTATTTGTAAAAGTTACAGCACATATTGATGAATATTTAAAAATGTAAATATGTAAAGATTACAGCCAGCGTGGCTAATTGCCATTTTTTCAGGTAGTGCCTAACAAGGAAATGTACTGGATGCCGTACTGTCTTTGATAAGCGAAGATGTTTCTGTGGATGACATTTTTATTAAACATTCACAGGTGTTTTATGTATCAAAATGATGAGCTTCCATTTCTTTGGCAGTCCATTCTGGCATTCACTTGTTTTTTACTTTCCCCATTTTCATTTTTGGTTTTAACAGAACTTTCCATGTGAAAAAGTAACTTAACTGTATATACTGTTTTATTACTGTTATGATGTACTTACTTTTTCTTTCCATCCTTTAGTAGCTGTTTGGCTAAAGTCCTCTCTTTTTCCAGTTGGAGGTTGATCCTCTTCTGATACAGCCTGAGTTTATCTCTTTGCTGCTTCAGTTGCTGGGAAAATAGGACAAACGTGTTAACCCATTAACGGAGGGGACTATGTGGAGGAGCCTCATAATCTACTTTTCTCATCTACAGTCTAAAAACAAGCTGAACCATGTTTAATATTTTGGTGAAACAGGTCAACAGTTGCATATAAATATACATGGAAATATTTCAGAAGTTGTCTGTCGGGTCAAATCTCAAAATGCATACAGAAAACCAGACAACAAAAACCCAAGACACTGTCTGTTTAAAAAAAAAGTAAAAAAATCTTTATCGGATCTTGCCTAGTAAGGATAAAGATGTACGCACCAATGTGTTTCCGTTAATGCAGCCTTCACCAGGGCACAAGGACAAACCCGGGCCAGAGGTGGGCACTTAGATGTACACCACCATTATATTTACACAATTTGTTATGCTTTTTTCATAGCTATCAAACTCAGTGAAATTGTGTAAATATAAAGAAAGATTTTACCCTGTAGATAACTACTGAAATATTTCTAAGTTAAAAGAAATAGGGATGCACCAATCTGATACTGGTATCAGATATCGACACTGATATGGAAACATTTGTTTATCAGATTGGACACATCAACTGATGTAATAATTTTTATGATCATAGTTGGCCAGGAAAGTCTCATAATGTTTGATTTTTTTATTCATACAAAGTCATTCTGTAGATACTGTGGAATAAATAACTTACAGGAACTTTTAATGCAAGATCTCATGATTTCTTACATCTAAAAACTGAAAAATAGAGAGAAGGAGAGAGGGAGGAGAGAAATAGGTGGAGAGGTGGAGAAGAAGTTTTAATCCAAGATTTCATGATTGTTCACGTCTACAAACTGGCTGCACTAGAACTGAAATGCCACTAATGCACTTTAATAATCTGGTGATAAACATTTATACTCACACCTGCTCCTGTTTTTAATGTTTTCAATTGACTTACGCAGGTATGTGTTGTGTTTCTTTATTTTTGTCTGTATTGTTCTGTATTTTAACAGGAGTCTCGTGTAAAAGAGAGCCTGAGTGATCTCATTGGGCTCTCCCTGTAGAAATAAAGATTAATGAAATAAAATAGAAACCTGACATACAAAATACAACCAAATATAGAGACACAGACACACAGATCTGACAGCCTTTGGTCAGTTTCCTAATGCTAACATCACGCTTTGCTAATATAATGCTAGATAACTGATAAGCTTCACTATTTAAACCTGTATTTGTTGATATGAGGGGCTGAACTGACAGGTTAGCATGCCGGCTAACGTTAGCTTACCAACACAGCTTTGTCTTGTTCTGTCACTCTTGTGCGTTTCTTTTTCCCGAATAAGTTTCCCATCCTGACCCAGCATCCCAGCCTCGGCTCGGCAACACAGATACAAGAGGTTACTAAGCGATAAAACTAATAAACTTAAAGAGTAAAACTAAATCCTAGTCCATTATTTGTGTAGTCATCTGGCTCAGTGCAAAACTCCACACCCACAACAGGAAGCGGGACGGTGGCCGCGCTGGGACAAACGTGACTCAAGGTTTCATGATCTCACCGCAAAAAAAACAAAAAAACAAAAAAACAGCCACTACATACAAGCTAAAAAAATAAATTAAAAAACGACTAAAAAAAAGGTGGAATTTTAGCCATTTGTATGAGCTGTTTTCTTCTTCTCTCGTTACAGTCTAACTTAAAGGGCACGTGACAGGTTAGTGTACTTTTTCCACTAAAATGTAGTTAATATTATGGTAGTTAAGATTTTACTAAAACTGTTGTCTAGTTTTGTTTATTTATTTATTTATTTATTTATTTATTTATTTATTTATTTATTTATTTTGTATTTCTTGTGAAGTTTATATTAATAATTTGAGTAACCTAATCTCCTTAGCTCAAAATGCTCCGTTCCACCTTTTACCTTTTGTTCAGTAGAGATTGGCAATTCCAGGTCTAAAATTATCCAAATGATTATAGTGAAGGTATATTGAGTATAAAAACACAGTGGAGCACTTCCTGTATTACCACATGACATCACAAGGTGGAACAGAGAGTTATTGTTTGAGAGAAGAAAACAGCCTAAGTATGCAGGGTTTGATACTACTCTACTCCTTCCTGAAATTGCTTAAATCTGTTTGTGACAAGAAAATGTTATATTCCATGTCCCAAGTCTTTTATGTTAATTTTGTTTTTATAATCTAAGTACAATGTGCTCCTTTCCATGTTGTTTTTTTTATATGCCATTACCTCTGCAAGATATTGTCACGATAATGTTAAATTTAAAAAAAAAAAGAAAAAAAAGGGTTTAGTGTAGCCAATTCATGATTAAAAATTATGAATGCTTATTTGTGATTTTTATGTTTTGATTTGTTGTATTGTGATTTCAGTGTCTTTAAAACACTTTGAATCACTTTGTGTACGAATTGTGCAATAAATAAACTTGCCTTGCCTGAATGCTAAGCCATGATGGTGGTACAGGAGATTAAAAGTGAAGACCTTTTATTTGGAAGTCTGCAGCTTTTGCACAAACTTGTGATGCCCCAGCAAGTATTTCAAAATGAAACGCATAAATGTCTCCATCCAATGCCCATGTCAACATCGTGAATTGGTGTGTTTGAATATAACAAATCGACATGCTCTTTATGTTTAGTACATAAGCTTAGGCTTCTGCCTATCCCTTTTTCAGACTTTGTATACTTTGATTTGCCTTTGTGGAAATGAAAAGATGATGACTGATACCAGCATCCGTTGGTTACAGTCATGTGAGCAGTCATATTCCCATATCCAGGCTCAGCAAAATCAAACAAAGGAAAACAAAACTGAAAGTACATTTTACAAACAGATGCCAGTTTAGACTGAAGCAGCACCGACGCCAGAGATTCTTTGAGAAAGGTATGTAATACAGTTATTGTTGTTACAGTACAGTTATTATTTATATATGTACTAGAAAAACAATCAGATCATTTACAATAGATTTACAAAATTATTAGCTGAAAAATCTATCCAAATGAATGATCTTTGTGTGTGATTTCTCCCCCCAGATGTTTAGACGCGCAAAACCCCCAACGCCCCCCTCTCCAAAGCGTAAGTTTGAAAGATTTTCTCATTTACAGTTTAAAAGACTGATATTTTCTGTTTCTTAGTTCTACCTGGCAACTGGAGAAAGATACCAGCATTGTAAGTCTTCAAACTCTTTTAAAATATGTTACTGTAGTTGATGATGTAGGTCAGGAGCTTTGAAATCAGCACCCTAACACTGCCTTGAAGTGCACTGTGTGTTTGTTTAAAAAAAACACAAAAAAAACAGCCAACATAAATCACCCAAATTCCTAGGAGGATCAACAATAGGCCTGTACTACTCTCATGCTATGGTCATTTATAATTTATTTCAAGTCAAAAGGTTAAATAACGCATAAAAATCTGTGTGTAGTTGAAGTTAATAAGACAGTGACAGCAGTATACACTGGAGGAATTTTTCTGAGGTTCGCTCCATCCAGAGCCTTCTGGCCAATTTAATAGTTAAACCTGCTCCACTCTCAACACAAAATAAAACTCAACCAGCATCCCACCTGTTGAGCTCTGGTTCATTTGCTTTTTATATTTTTAATAAGCACAATAGACCAAGCTTACAAATAGGTGTTTTGAGATTCAGTGCTGTTAGCGCCTCCCTTCAGACAGATATACCGCAGTGTCAACCTGTCTGTCCAATTGATAGATTTGATATTTTTCTTTTGGTATGAATTAGACCTGGATGACTGAGGGATTACACAGATATTTTTAACTAAACTTGTAAAGCACGTTCCAGAGCCTTTCGTTGAAACGTTTCAATACATGTTTGTGGAGAACTGACAAAAGGAATATTGTTAACCTAATGTTCTAAGCGTCTACTTTTACAAGGGTTCTGACATCAGTGCTTTCTCGCACAACAGTGCTTCACTGAAATAATAAAAAAAAAGTTTTAAAACGACACACGACTTGACTTGAGGGCACTCTGCAGCCTGTAATGAAACAAAGCATAAAGAAACAATGGTCGATTTGTGCCAGACTGGAGAGAAGGCGAGAGGGCGCCAGAGAGCACAGCTCATCTGAGGCTGGCTCACATAGAGAAATCTCATTTTACATTTTTCCTTAAGTAAAAGTACAGATACCAGAGAAAAAAATACTCAAGAAAAAGTATCACCAAGAAAAATCTCCTAAAGGTACCAGTTTTAAAATGTACTTAAAGAGTAAAAGATTTTGAGGTCTTATAAAGCTTCAAATGTAGAGATTTTTCCTAGCTGTTTTTATTTGTATAATTTGTAAAAATAAACCCTTATTTTTAAAAATAAACACTCAGCCTTTTCAGCAGGTCTCCGACTATAATAATAACAAAAACTTTTAGTTTTCACTTCTGTTCAAAATTGTAGTGGAGTAGAAAATAGTGTAATATGTGACCTTTAAATCCCATATTACACTATTTTACTTTTACTTCCCTCTCAAATACAGGGAAGTAAAAGTAAAAATAAAACATATCCTCTTAAAAATGGACTTAAATACAGATACCTAATATGTATACTTTACTACTTTGTTACATTCCACCATTTCTCCCATCCCACTCCACAACTGATGTAGATTGTGTGTTAAATTGTACCATGGATTTCATTTCTAACCTTTCAATACATCATTTTCACCTCACTTTCACTTGGCATTTTTTCTTACCAGGGAGAAGGATGATTATCTGCAGTACATTCATGATTATGAGCCAGTCCAAAAGGAAGTAGAACACCTCAGGATTTTGCTTCATGGGCCAATTAACGCTGGCAAGTCCAGTTTCATCAATTCAGTGGAGACGGCTTTACGAAATCGAATGACTGGGCAGGCTTTAGCTGGAGTCGGCCATGACAGCTTCACAACAATGGTACAAAAGAGAATCATTAAAATACCTGTGATTTGACCTACACCTGTGTTTGAGTAACCCTTTATTATTAGTCTGTTATGATCCACCTCTACCAGAGTTAGGGAAGCAACAAAAAAAAAATGCAGGGTTTGTGTGTTAAATATGTGTGAATGAAACAAAACACAATTCCAGGTGTGTGCCCTTTAACTGATTTAACGATTTGTTGACAGTATAAAACACACAAAATACAAAAAAGAAAACCTGGGAATTTCTATCCTTTTGTCTTCAATGACATCATGGGCCTGGAGAAAGATCAAGGCATCTGTGTGGACGACATTAAACTGGCCATGAAAGGACACATGAAAGACGGTTATGTGGTAAGCGTCAAAAAACACATTGTTTCTTTTCATTCGTCTGTTGTAAATATATTCACTATGTCTTGTGTCTACAGTTTAATCCACATTCTGCCTTTACAAGTACAGACCCGCATTATAACCCCACCCCCACTCTCAGCGATCGGGCGCATGTGCTGGTGTGTGTCGTCTCTGCCAGCACCCTCACTCTCATGAGTGAAACTGAAACCATGAGCAAGATGAAACAAGTCTGAACTGCAGCAAGAGACTTGGGTAAGATGGATTTTATTATGACATATTATTATTAGATTATAAGATATTACATGGTCTTGTAAAATGAGCCATATTCACATTACTCCTAAGGGATTCCTCAAATGGCCATTCTTACTAAAATTGATGAGGCCTGCCCTGAGGTCCAGGATTACATCGGGAACGTCTACAAAAGCAAGTTTATGAAACATCAGGTATGAACCAGTTTGGTGAGTTTATGAGCAGTGTGCGACACAACTGCTTATGTTTACTCTTGTTTTAATTCAGATGGAGAACCTAAGTATGTTCCTGGGGATTCCTCTAAACTGTATCTTCCCTGTGAAGAACTACCACTGCGAGATCTGCAAAGACGATGCAATAGAAACACTTATTCTGATGGCCCTGAAGCAAATGATTGATTTTGGTGATGATTTTGTGAACAACTGTAACCAGTAACTAAGCATAACATGAGGTCTCCAAGTCTGCACATCCAATCATATTATTTTTGTAAGAAGTGAAACTGCTTTGTCATCACATCCTGTGCCTTATTCTGTTATTTTTGCATTTGTGTCATTTTGTTGATCAGTTTTAAATCATCTTATCTTATATTCTACCATCTGTAATTAGATTAGCCAATTATTCAATGTCTGTAGAGGAGAGGTTCCTAAAGTGGAGGTCACGTGGGAGGGGGCGGAGGACATGAGATGATTTCCAGAAATCCTTATATTTTAATAGGCTATATTAATACAATGATATATATTTTCACTTTTCTTCATGTAATAAAATATCATTTTAATGATGTGTGTAAATCCAGTATGATTATTGAAATAAATAATAATAATAATAATAATAATAATAAATTAACAACATTATGAATTAGACCACATGCATCAAACTCAAGTCGTGGGCCAAATGTGGCCCGCCACATCATTTTATATGGCCCATGACAAGGTAAAATGTATGACTGTTTTAAAATGTCAGTTTATCAGGAGATACATAGTTACAGAGTCATATTTTTACATTTATGCAAATGCATATTTGTAACCTGAGTAAGTAATAAGTACAAAAACTGTTAATTAACAAGTTAAAAAGTAGTTAGATTTATTTTACATTATATTTGGTTACATTTATTCGATTTTATAGTTATATCTGGCCCTTTGAGGGCAACCATTTTGCTGATGTGGCCCCCAGTGAAAATGAGTTTGACATCCCTGATTTAGACATTAAAGGATTTTTCAAAGTGAAATTTCCATAGTCTGGGTCCACAGTAACTGAACACTCCGAGACAGATCATGAGTTTATTGTGGGGACTGTCAGGAGGATCAAAATCGGCCAGAATGTCTTTGAGGTGAAGGCAGCGCCATTGAGCGTTTTTTACAGATACGGTCATTGTTTTTATTTTGCAGAATTCTCGAGGTCGAGTTTTGTATCAGTTGGAGTTTGTGTGTGAATTACATGAATCTGTCCTGCTGGAGGTGAAGGCGTGTGCCAGTTTATCTGAGTCCCACTTCTAAGATGGTAGATGTTTTTGAGACATTGTTGTATTTTTGACAGTTAAGGTCCAAGTGGAGAAGAAGAGCACACACTGTAACACGTTTCAGGTTTTCAGAACATTTACATGTAAAACACATGAAACATGAAATGGATAAACCTGCCTGCATTGATCAAAAATGTTTTGTCGGTGAGTGGGAGAGCGCTTAGGCTCATAACCAAAACACAGGACCAAAATATTATTTCAAACTTTCCTTTTTTCACTTGACATCCTGTGACTGGCTGTTTGAAGGTTTATAAACCCTTACACTGCACGGCAGTGAAAATAAAGAATAATGGGACATAGATTTCTGTAGCTACCCTGGTTTTCTTCATTAAAAAAAGGACTTCAAGCTCCATACTGATGTTAATGTGTGTCAAAATAAAGCCCCGGGGTCTAAACATGGCCGCCCTTTGAAGTCAATGGGCCGTGCTCAATGGTGCATGTTGGGAGTTTAGCCTTTAGTAGCTGGGTACATCAGGTTCTGCCCATGAACCATGTGCAATTGAGCTACTCTCCATGAGACTTTGACCGATGAGAGCGAGAGGAGAAGAGTGGCCACGAGGGAGGCAAGGGAATAATACATAAATCACAAATTATAAATGATAATGTTTGTGCTTTCAGGAGCGTCTGGACTATGTTCTAAACCTGCGGCTCGTTCATATCGCTCACATGCTCGTTCATGTTGTACCATGTGACTGCTCTAACTAATCAGTGCTCGAGTTTAGCTAGAGTGAACATCAAGTGCAGCTGAAGCTAACGATTAAAACACTTTTTTAAGACAACAAATGGATTTTGTTTCTGTTTAACTTCCAGGGGAAAGCATATGGAATCGCAGTAAAGGTTGTTTTTTGTTTAACAAATAAAAGGTTTAAAATTAATAAAATAAAAACAGTAGTGTTTTTACACATCTTGATGATTTGAACAAATATAGAACAATCATTTTCAGACTGACTTCTGACTGTTATCATGAAATATACTGACATATTATCATCAGCTACAGTTTCATATAGGTTTAACCAAGCTCCCTTGTGTTTTCAAACCAGTCTGTCCTCAGGTCTGTAAAGGACGATATATCCAGCTCTACTTCACAAGGCGGATTTTTATGCCGATGGCCTTCAGAGAGTAGTTTTCTCCGCTCCAGTGTTCCCACAGAACACCAATTGCATACAGGGTTTTGTCTGCGCCCCAGCGATATGCTCCGTTTGGGTTGGCATCGTGACAGTTTCTGTACCAAAAAGCCCCAACAAACATTTTAGTGCAGTTGTCTGGATAAATGTCCTGGTCGTTGTCAAAGGTGGAGAACTTCATGCCGTTTTGAACAGATGGACTATTTCCTAAAAAATTGTAAAAATAAAAACAATCTATTTAAGTGTACTAGCCTACGTATTTTTTCTGGTGGGGAGTCCACCTGCTTGTCTCCATGGAGATGTTATTGCTTTGCCTTGAAAGTTCCACAGTATGGCATTAAACATTTGTTTCCATGGATACAAGCAGGTGATGCCACCAATTCAAGTTACAGGTCAGATCTGCATAAAAACAATAACAAATGGTTAAAACAATAAAAGCAATTGAAATGAATGAACACAGAGGATCACACAACTCTCACGGTGTGAAAAGCCAGAGAAAAAAATGGATCTTAAAGTCCCATATTACACTATTTTCTGATCGATGTTATAATGTTGTTTGACAGAGCCAAGAGTGAATCATACCCAGGTGACATCCATAGACTGTATATATAAATGGACATAGCCAACCTGCTAGTCGCCACATTCCAAGTAGGAAGTGTTCATGGGCGCACTTCCAGCTCCATCGACTCCAGTTCACTTTACACCTAAAACTGTGGCCCCTCTCTCTGTAACTGCTGCTGTCAGGCTAATCATTTTGGTCTTAAAATGTTCGTATTAACCCGTTCGACATCCTGGGATTTTTATTTTGCCATTTTGTCTGTGATTCAAGATATAACATTAATAACAGACAAATCAGGTGTCTTCTTTCCCCCCGGTCGCTCCTGCAGCTTTGATTGACAGTGTAGCTAAACACCCACCTCCTGCTAAACCAGCGGTGTGGACAGAAAAGAGCGTTGCCTTCAACAGCTTCGCTCCAGATTGGCTCTTTGGTTGCTTTGATACTCGCGGTTGGAATTAATTCAGTGTGAAGAGCTAAAATCAGAGAAGACCATTAGGATGATCATACTAAACTTAATTGTTGTGTTTTAGTTATTTTAAAGGTGTGCCCACATTTCTGATGGCAGGACCTGTCTCCATGAAGCGGTTATTGCTTTGCCTTGAGTGTTTCACAGTATGGCATTAAACGCATCTATATTTTAACAGGTGTTTTCAGGGCTTAAAATTACTTCTTACAGTTGGCGGATTTGCAAAGTTACAGATCTGACCTATAACCTAATTGATTAGAGGTTGGGTTTTTAATAAGAAAATCCATAATAAAATAAATGCCTCACAGTAGAAAGAAAAACTCAATTCTATCAAATGGACAAAAGTTTTAGAGTGAAGACATTTCGCTGCTCATCCCCATGGAGACAAGCAGGCAGCACATCCGCCAAAGTATATGAACGGTGGAACAATATATATTTTAGGTTACTTTGACTACAGAATAAGATTTAAGCCGTAAAAGTTTGAATTAATCACTTTGAGTCATTACAGATGCAAACAAATGACTAAAGTGTTTCATTCTGCCGTTTATTTACTGCAGTTCATGATTTTTAATACTGCAGATTTAAAATAGTTTAGTGGTTTAAATCTGCTCTTGGGTTTTTGTGTCAGAGGCATAAATTAGTTTCAATATTATCATTTATTGTCCATGTTTACTTCAGCGATATATCAAAATGTGTTATCGTGACGGGCCTTTTACCTTCACTAGAATCATTTGAATAATTTTAGTCCTGGAATTTCCACATCTGTACTGAACTAAACATAAAATGTAGCCGTTAACTTGAAAACTACCACTTCATGACTTTTTGAGCCTTGTGGATGTAGACAGAATAATAATAAAGTGTTACTCAAACATGTGAATGAAACAACAACTCCAGGTCTGTTTTTGATGAGGTAACAGCTTTATAACATGACCTAAAGCTCACCAGAGTCCATTTTGTGTAATATAAAACCTTTAAAGAATCAGAGCAACGCCTTGTGCAAGTTCATCTTTGTATCTCTAATTTGCAGGGCGGATTTTCATGCTTATGCCTTTCAGGGAGTAGTCTCGTCCTTTCCAGCTGTTCCACTCCACATCGATGGCAAAGATGGTTTTGTCTGCGCCCCAGCGATAGATTCCATTTGGGTTGGCGTCATGGCAGGCGCTGTACCAAAAAGCCCCAAGGAACTTTTTAGCACAGTTGTCTGGCCACGTGTCCTGGTCGTTGTCAAAGGTGGAGAACTTCATGCCATTGTGAGCTACTAGACTGTTTCCTAAAGAGAATGAAAACATGATTGAAAGCTCTTTAAAAAAAAGGTCCTAAACTATGCAAAATTTACTCTTGTGAGCCCTGAGCCATGTTATGTTGCAACCTGGTCAAAAACATACCTGGACTTGTGCTTTGTTTCATTGACACATGTTTGAGTAACCTTTTATTAGTCCGTCTGCATCCTTAAAGCTTAAAAATGCCCTGTTCCACCTTGTGATGTAATGAAGTGGTAGTTTAAGTTAATAGCCCTTTACTTCAATAGAGATTGGCAATTCTAGGACTGAAATGATCTAAATGATTCTAGTGAAGGTGTATGGAGCACTCCCTATATTTCGTCATGACATCACAAGGTGAAACTGTTTTCTGTTTGAGAGAAGAACTCAGTAAATATACAGGATTTGAGCGTTAAACATGTGTGAATGAAGCAAAACACAATTCCAGGTATGTTTTGATGAGAAAACAAAGCTCAGAGAATAGAGTAAAATGGGCCCTTCAAACAACTGATCTGCCGTGAGCCTCACCTGCTCCTCCGTCAGTGAACCCCGACACCTGCAGTCTGTACCCATCACATTCAGAGGCTACGGAGAAGGATGAGTAGCGAGCGGAGGCGTGCCTCCCCTCAAAGTCCTCCATCTCCACCAACAGTTCATGTGGCCGTCGACTGGACAACATGTGAATGAACTCCAGTCCTGAAAATATTTCAAACCATTGAAGGATATGAACACAAAAGCCAATTGATACAGTGGACTCAGACTATTGACCTTATTCGGCCCCACACTTTGTGGTGGCACTTCCGGGTTAATGGAGAACTCCATTCTTTTCAATGGCAAATTTGGGAAAGTTTCACCTCAAAAACATGATATTAAATAGTGCTGATTTGAGTAAAATGTTCTATGTTCATGTGACTACAACACCTCAATGATTCTCTGACAGCAAATAAGTTCTATATGCACTACAAAGGCTTGGCTCCCAAAGTTGCTAGCCCCATGCAATATACCACCCAAAAGATGATTGCAGCATCCACAGCAACTAGACTTTAAAGCAGCTCTGCTTGTGTACAAGTCTCTCCATGGATCAGCACCAACATGTTAGTGCCATATCAACCATCTCACTCTGAGGACTTCAGGGACCGGCCTCCTGCTGGTGCCCAGAGTCAGGGCTAAACATGGGGAACCAGCATTTCAGTTTTCTGCAGCTAAAATCCTGGAACAGTCTTCCTGATGTGAGTCAGGCCTCTACTTTGACAACAGTTCTGTTTAGCTATGCATACGACTGAAAGGGTTTTATTCTGCACTCTTGTTTTAATGTTAATTTTATGACATGTTTTGATTTGTGTGATTTTAATGCCCTTATTATTCTGTAAAGCACTTTGAATTACTTCGTGTACAAATTGTGTTATACAAATAAACTTGCCTTGGCTATATAGGCCACACACATGCACACACTCATGCTTCATACATACAACGCTTAGCAACGCTGTCAGTCAAACCTGCTGCTGATGCTAATGAGAACAATAATCTGGCAACCCCGTTTGCCTTACCCAGCCAGTGCTCTCCATCAGCTTCACCAAAGCCAGTCTTGTACTGATTCCAGGGTCTGTAGAAGTTCACGGTCCCATCCATTCTCCTCTGGATCACCTGGGTGCACAAGAAACTTTAACCAAGGGCACTGCATATAGTAAAAAAAAAAATTACGAGTAAAATAGTTTTTAGACATCAAAATATATTCTCAGTCGGCTAGTCATTTTATCTAGATTACATGGCTTTATGTGGGACAACAGCAGAAAGGAGTGCGTGAGTAAGCTGAAGTTTAGGCATTTAAATGTATAAGGGCAGGTTAAACCATAGACTGAATATATAAATGGACATAGCTAACCTGCTAGCTCCGTCACTCCAAAAAAGTGAGCATGAGCTGCACTTTGGGCTCCATCGACTCACTTCATATTAGAAAACTGTGACCCCTCTCTCTGTAAATGCCACTGTCAGACTTGTTATTTTGGTCTTAAATTGTCCCTATACCTGCTCTACATGATCCAGGTGTTTTTATTTTGCTACCGTGTCCATAAATAAAGATATGAACAAAAAACAAATTAGCTGCCTTCTTTGCCTGAGGTCGCTCCCACTAGCCTCAACAGGTTTGATTGACAGTGTTGCCACTCTGCTAAACCAGCCATGTGGGCGGAAAGGGGTGTCACCTTCAACAGATTGGCTCTTTGGTCCACTTCTTTAGGCAGTTTATGGATTAAATTTAGACTCCTAGAAAATTGAATCTGCCTTTATGCAAATACATTGTTTCCTAGTATTTTTTTCATAAACTCCCCCTGCTGGTGTAGTCTTGTGACACAAAAAAGGTACATAATAGTTTGGAGAGCTTTTGCCACGTCCCCTTTTAGACATTGTAAACTGAAAATCTTACCGTCCAACCGCCCCCATCTGTTGTCATGTCACAGAACGCCTGGAAAAAAAGTACACTAGTAAGTTTTGTGTAGGGTCCCAACTGTTTGTGTCCATTGAGATGCGTTTTCCTAATGTGCCATGTTCCGCAATATGGCATTAAACTTATTTGACAAGCAAGTAAATGGTCATAGGTCACATTTTTATACAGCACTTTTCCACCTTTAAAGCACTCAAAGCGCTTTATCAAGGAACCACTCACCCATTCACACATGGACGCAGACACTGGGGGCGAGGTGGGTTAAGTGTCTTACGCAAGGACAATGGGATTTGAACCACCAACCTTCGATTCTGAGGACAAACACTACCAACTGAGCAACTGTCGCCTCCGTAGGCCAGGTTACAGGTCAGATCTTTGGAGAACCTGTGCTTGGTCAGACTCCATGTTTTTCAATGCAGTTTTAATTGAATAAATGCAAGGTAGACACTTTAATGGGATACTGTGGGACATTCCAAGAACATCTCCATAGAGACAAGCAGGGGGCAGACCCTCAAGCAGAAAGGTTACTCGCTTTACTTTGAAACACTGCCATTACCTGAATTCCAAACTTCTCTCCGAAGGGATAGATGGTGTAAACTCCACTTTGTGGGGAGCTGTTCTTGTAATCATTGCAGTCGACAGGTTTACGTACAGCTGAACAGCCCCTCAGCAGTGAAGATAGAAACAACAGCACAACTTCCAGCTGAAATGTATAGAGATAGAGCTACGTTAAAGGTGCTGTGCCTGATTTTTATTGTCTTAGAAAACGTGGAAAACAGAATTAGTTCATTTTAAACTGTTTGCAGTACTCCAAAGTTATTCCTCACTTACCTTATGCATTCTGAGCGTCCTGATTATTCGCTGCGGAAGTGGTGGAATGGAACGATGTTAAAGTACTAAAATACTGGATCCTGGTCTGCCATGCCTTGTTTTGTCCTATCACATGTCTGAGTCTAGAGCTGGGGCGGAGAGCTGGGCTCCTCCCGTGCACACCAGGGTCTAATCGTCAATCAGCTGCACCTGGGGACAATAAGAGGAGCCATTGAACCACTTTGAGACAACTGCACTGAAAATTACACACTGCTTCGAATCATTTGACAGTCAGAAGAGCGACATCTGCTGGATTTGTCTGTAATGCATTTGTGTGGATGTGAGGTAAAGCTTTTGTGAACCTCGCCCCTTCCTCTAATCCGCGCTCCCCTTTTCTGTGACTTTTATCTGAATGAATTTTATCACTTCCATTTTATTTTTATTCTCTTATAACTTATTCTCCTGTCTATTATGAAATTGTTTTACATTATTTTGTGTCGACTTGTGTTTAAATTAAGTTGCTTTTCCCTCTTTGGTGCAACTTTTAAATGTGCTATACCAATAAAATGGCTACTTTCTATGGAAGCCCGTTTCCGCCATGAAAAAAAAAATAAAAGCCCCACAGAAAGTCGAAATTACGAGTTTTAAACTCGTAATTATGAGTTTAAAACTCGTAATTATGAGTTTAAAACTCGTAATTATGAGTTTAAAACTCGTAATTATGAGTTTAAAACTCGTAATTATGAGTTTAAAACTCGTAATTACGAGTTTAAAACTCGTAATTTCGACTTTTAAAACTACTAATTATGAGTTTAAAACTCGTAATTAGGACTTTTAAAAGTATGAATTATGAGTTTATAACTCGTAATTTTGGGAATGTAACATTTACAAAAAGTGAACCTTATCAATTTTGATTAAATGAATTTGGTATTTTAATAATTTCCTCAATAAACCAGCGGGGTTGTGACCAGCTGGCACTCTGCTCAGACCAGGAAAACGAGCGCTCACAGACACAGAGCACAGCTCATGAGTGGTCAGAACAGCACTCAGGGCCCACTGATTTGTTCAAGACGCCAGAAACTTTACTGGAGCTTAATTTATTCATTTTTTAAAAGTATGTAGGTGATAAACATAACAGTCCTCCTCCTGTCTCCTCTGCTCTGTACACTCAGTTGCAGTGTGCTACAAGCTCAATTAAGACTTTAAAAGTTCTAATTACGAGTTTTAAACTCATAATTAGTAGTTTTAAAACTCATAATTACGAGTTTTAAACTCATAATTAGTAGTTTTAAAAGTCGAAATTACGAGTTTTAAACTCGTAATTACGAGTTTTAAACTCATAATTACGAGTTTTAAACTCATAATTACGAGTTTTAAACTCATAATTACGAGTTTTAAACTCATAATTACGAGTTTTAAACTCATAATTACGAGTTTAAAACTCGTAATTTCGACTTTCTGTGGGGCTTTTACTTTTTTTTTTCATGGCGGAAACGGGCTTCCATAACTTTCTAATAAAAAAAAACAAAAAAAAAACTTTTCAAACTGGTGTCTTTGTGTCCTATACTTATATGTATGTATTAGTTCTACTCTGACTTGGCCAATTAAAGAGTTTGCAGCTACAGAGGCATTTTAAACTGGAAAAAATTGAGAATAAAATGATGTGGTTAAGCAGCTGGGATAGTGATTGTGCAACTGTAGTTTTTCTGAAATTGGAACATTTTGGGAAAAGGTGTCGGGGATGTGAGTGGGGGAAATGTGAGATACGGTATTTATGACATTTTAAAGATTTTCTCTTGAGCACAAATCAAACACTTGACTTTATATTAAGTCACAGTGCTCCCGTGCATATGACCGTGCTCTTTTTGGTGGCAATAGCTGTCCCTCCATATCTCTTCCTCACTGTCTCACTCACACTCTCTTTCAACCACTCAAACTCACTCTCAAGACTTACCTACCACTTACCTATATCACTTACCTAAAACTATGACTATGTGTGTTATATAGGTCTAGGTGTATGTTGATGTGAATCTGTGTATGTGGTGGAGTGTATCTTGTGTTACGTAATATGTCACCAAGTGTATATAAATGTATCTGTACAAGGTGTCATCTATTCTTACCTGTTGTATCTTACCTGCTTTAATACTTTCCCTTATTGAATAACTAGTATAGTGTTAGAAATGACGTCAACAAAATCTCCTCCTCTCAAAACCCACAATTCTTCGGGGGATTCAGACTCTTTTAAAGCTCTGACACAATTACAAGCCGCCCCCATCAAAATTCCCACAAAGCAGCTTGAAACTGTAGCTCGACACGTATCTCTGACACTTGTGATGTAACGAGGCCTCGGTTTGACTGGTCACGTGATTTTTGGCGTAATGAAGCACGTATCGAAACAATGGCCGTGTCTCAATTCACCAAATGCACCTATTGAATGGTCCCTTCGAAGTTCCCCTTCAAAGTGTAGTTGGAAGGTTCCGGACGAGAATCTGCCCTCCTCAGTGTAGCTGCCATCTTGCTGTGATGGGACAGGCCTACACCACGGACCGCACTTTCACTGCTGTCTTTGAGCGTACGATACGTACATTACGTACATTATTTTTAATTATTTATTATTTAATAGAAGAAAAGTCAAGATGTCGTCGTCACAGCCGTTTCTTTTTGTTTAGATTGAATATCAATAGGCAAATATAACGTTCAAGGGGATTTTTTGCGTTGAAATGGGACAGCCCTTGTCGCGCCAGAAATTTTGTAACTGCCCTTCGACGCACACTTCGAATGGTGATTCTAAGGCCATTTTGGCGAATTGAGACACGGCCCACGCTCGGCAACACTTCCGCTTCATAGGGTTGGTACAGTGTCGAGCTGAGAGGCTCGAGCGTAACATCTCTAGACCTGACACTCTGCGCCAGATCGTCCGCGTACCTCCGTGGTATTCCTCGCTTGGCTCTGTTTGTGTTTTTACCTTTTTTGACCTCGCTAAACTGGATACTTTTGCTTCCTCACCAGATCCTGCTCCCTGGACCCGCTCAGCTCTCTCACCTCCGACCCAGCTCTTCACTACCGGTACAGTCCGTCCCGCCTCAGACTCTGCTCCTCACGCTCTGCCCCTGGACCACGGCCCACGCCCCACTCCCGACTCACCTATTGACTCTTGTTCACTTTGCACTTTGTAAATAATCACTGTTCAATTTTCCCCGAGTTCTGTATCTTTGGTCCCTTGTGCCGAGCGTTACTACATTAAGTAAAAAATGTAGGTATCTGTACTTTACTTAAGGACATTTTACTGTGGATACTTTTTACTTTTACTATACTACATTTGAGAGTAGATATCTGTACTTTTTACTCCACTACATGTTTGAACTGGACTGAAAAGTAAAAAGTATTTTTCACATGATTTGAGGGGTTATTTTTACCATGTTTGTGGTAACATCCTGACTCAAGTTTTTGAGTTTGAGCTGTGGCTTTGAGCAAACAAAAATAAATACACAAAATTCATAAAAAAAACAACACACTAAAATAACATGTTTAAACGGGCACTTAACGGGCCATATTTAATTTTTTTTTTTTTTACTTTTACTTGAGTAACTTTTTACCTTTGTATCTGCACTTTTACTTAAATAACAAAATTGAGTACTTCATCCACCACTGCACCTCGGTGAGTTTATGAACGCTTATCAACGCAATTTCCACATCTGTACTGAACTACCACTTCATGACTTTTTGAGCCTTGTAGATGTTACAGACTAATAATAAAGTGTTACTCACACATGTGAATGAAACAAAACAACTCCAGGTCTGTTTTTGATGAGGTAACAGCTTTATAACATGACCTAAAGCTCACCAGAGTCCATTTTGTGTAATATAAAACCTTTAAAGAATCAGAGCAACGCCTTGTGCAAGTTCATCTTTGTATCTCTAATTTGCAGGGCGGATTTTCATGCTTATGCCTTTCAGGGAGTAGTCTCGTCCTTTCCAGCTGTTCCACTCCACATCGATGGCAAAGATGGTTTTGTCTGCGCCCCAGCGATAGATTCCATTTGGGTTGGCGTCATGGCAGCCGCTGTACCAAAAAGCCCCAAGGAACTTTTTAGCACAGTTGTCTGACCACGTGTCCTGGTCGTTGTCAAAGGTGGAGAACTTCATGCCATTGTGAGTTACTAGACTGTTTCCTAAAGAGAATGAAAACACGGTAAAACGCTCTTTAAAGGTCCTAAACTACGCAAAATTTACTCTTGTGAGCTCTGAGCCATGTAGCCTTGTCAAAAACATACCCAGAGTTGTGTTTTCTTTCATTCACGCATGTTTGAGTCAATTTATTATGTCTGTCTGCAACCCCTAAAGCTCAAAATGCTCTGTTGCACCTTGTGATGTCATGAAGTGGTAGTTTTCAAGTTCACAGCTCTTTTTACCTTTACTTCAATAGAGATTGGCAATTCTAGGACTGAAATGATCTAAATGATTCTAGTGAAGGTGTATGGAGCACTTCCTATATTACGTCATGACATCACAAGGTGAAACTGTTTTCTGTTTGAGAGAAGAACTCAGTAAATATACAGGATTTGAGCGTTAAACATGTGTGAATGAAGCAAAACACAATTCCAGGTATGTTTTGATGAGAAAACAAAGCTCAGAGAATAGAGTAAAATGGGCCCTTCAAACAACTGATCTGCCGTGAGCCTCACCTGCTCCTCCGTCAGTGAACCCCGACACCTGCAGTCTGTACCCATCACATTCAGAGGCTACGGAGAAGGATGAGTAGCGAGCGGAGGCGTTCTTCCCCTCAAAGTCCTCCATCTCCACCAACAGTTCATGTGGCTGTCGACTGGACAACATGTGAATGAACTCCAGTCCTGAAAATATTTCAAACCATTGAAGGATATGAACACAAAAGCCAATTGATACAGTGGAATCATAGACTATTGACCTTATTCGGCCCCACATTTTGTGGTGGCACTTCCGGGTTAATGGAGAACTCCATTCTTTTCAATGGCGAATTTGGGAAAAGTTTCACCTCAAAAACATGATATTAAATAGTGCTGATTTGAGTAAAATGTTCTATGTTCATGTGACTACAACACCTCACTGATTCTCTGGGAGCCTTGAAATGGCTTTGTAGTGCATATAGAACTTATTTGCTGTCAAAGTTGCTAGCCCCATGCAAAATAATACCACCCAAAAGACGATGGCGGTGCCCACAACAACATCAGGAAAAAGGTGAATAATAAAGTGGACTAAGGGAGTGTGAGGTCACTCACAGCGTCTGGCTCCAGTCAAATGAAGCTCATCAAGGCCAACGAGGGGGGCATTTGGAACCAAGCTCCATCTTTGGAATTCTGACCGTGAGTCTCATACCAACCAAAGAGCCAATCCCGAGCCAGGCTGTCGAAGGTAGTCAATGATCGTGTCCAAATTCGACAAATGCACACTTTGTCAGTGCACTTACGTAACTTCCGACTCGACAAGGCCCGTCCAATTTTATGCACCTGAAGAATGTGGGCAAAAATGTGCCCTGCATCATGCACTGCACATGACTTCTTCTACAGGAGAAACAAGGTATATTTTCTTGTCTCCAGTAGGTTAGACTACTGTAACAGTCTGCTCACTGGTCTCTCCAAATGGGCATTAAAACAGCTCCAGTAAATCCAAATCACTGCTGCTCGGGTCTTGACTAGAACCAGGAAGTACGTCACACATGTGTCCTGTGGCTCAGGTCTCTGGCTCCTGTGGCTCAGAGAATAGACATTAAAGCAGCTCTGTTTGTGTATAAGTCTCTCCATGGACCAGCACCAAAATACATCTCCAACATGTTAGTGCCATATGAACCATCTCACACTCTGAGAACTTCAGGGACCGGCCTCCTGCTGGTGCCCAGAGTCAGGACTAAACATGGAGAATCAGCATTTCATTTTTATGCAGCTAAAACCTGGAACAGTCTTCCTGAAGATGTGAGACAGGCCTCTACTTTGACAATGTTTAAATCCAGGCTCAAAACAGTTCTGTTCAGCTGTGCATATGACTGAAAGGTTTTTATTCTGCACTCTTCTGTTGATGTTAATTTTATGATGATTATTTGTGATTATTTATGTTTTGATTTGTGTGATTTTAATGTCTTTCTTATTCTGTAAAGCACTTTGAATTACTTTGTATACGAATTGTGCTACACAAATAAACCTGCCTTGTCTATATAGGCCACATACACACACACACGTAACATATACACATGCACATTTACGCACTCGTGCTTCATACTGCATACAAGTGTATACTGTACACATACATTTCTGTTTACTTATATGCTGTATGCCAGTATATAAGTGACCCTGTGAAAAACATGGACCCCCTAAGAAGCTAAGTAAACTTATGGAATTGGGTCCAATACCAACGCTGCTTCCCGCCCGCACAACTGGTTTAGCAGGGAGCGAGCACTTAGCAACGCTGTCAGTCAAACCTGCTGCTGATGCTAATGAGAACAATAATCTGGCAACCCCGTTTGCCTTACCCAGCCAGTGCTCTCCATCAGCTTCACCAAAGCCAGTCTTGTACTGATTCCAGGGTCTGTAGAAGTTCACAGTCCCATCCATTCTCCTCTGGATCACCTGGGTGCACAAGAAACTTTAACCAAGGGCACTGCATATAGTAAAAAAAATTACAAGTAAAATATTTTTTAGACATCAAAATATATTCTCAGTCGGCTAGTCATTTTATCTAGATTACATGGCTTTATGTGGGACAACAGCAGAAAGGAGTGCGTGAGTAAGCTGAAGTTTTGGTATTTTTTGGTATTTAAATGTATAAGGGCAGCTTAAACCATAGACTGAATATATAAATGGACATAGCTAACCTGCTAGCTCCGTCGCTCCAAATACGAAGTGAGCATGAGCTGCACTTCGGACTCCATATTAGAAAACTGTGACCCCTCTCTCTGTAAATGCCACCGTCAGACTTGTTATTTTGGTCTTAAATTGTCCCCATTTACCCGCTCTACATGATCCAGGTGTTTTTATTTTGCTAGATATGAACAAAAAACAAATTAGCTGCCTTCTTTCCCTGAGGTCGCTCCCACTAGCCTTAGCAACAGGTTTGATTGACAGCGTTGCTAAGCGCCCACTCTCCCACCCACAGATTAGCTACAGATTAGCTCTTTGGTCCAGTTCTTTATACAGTTTATGGATTAAATTTATAGACTCATAGAAAAATGAATCTGCCTTTATGTAAATACATTGTTTCCTGGTAGTTTTTTCTTCATAAATAGTATTTTTTTTCATGAACTCCCCCTGCTGGTGTAGTCTTGTGATACAAAAAGGTACGTAATAGTTTGGAGAGCTTTTGCCACGTCCCCTTTTAGACATTGCAAACTGAAAATCTTACCGTCCAACCGCCCCCATCTGTTTTCATGTCACAGAACGCCTGGAAAAAAAAGTACAGTTTAAAAGTGCAATAGTAACTTTTGTGTAGGGTCCCAACTGCTTGTGTCCACTGAGATGTGTTTTCTTAATGTGCAATGTTCCGCAATATGGCATTAAACTTATTTGACAAGCAGGTAAATGGTCATAGGTCACATTTTTAAGTGTCTTGCGCAAAGACAATGGGATTCGAACCACCAACCTTCGATTCTGAGGACAAACACTACCAACTGAGCAACTGTCGCCTCCGTAGGCCAGGTTACAGGTCAGATCTTTGGAGAACCTGTGCTTGGTCAGACTCCATGTTTTTCAATGCAGTTTTAATTGAATAAATGCAAGGTAGACACTTTAATGGGATACTGTGGGACATTCCAAGAACATCTCCATAGAGACAAACATGGGGCAGACCCTCAAGCAGAAAAGTTATTCACTTTACTTGAAACACTGCCATTACCTGAATTCCAAACTTCTCTCCGAAGGGATAGATGGTGTAGACTCCACTTTGTGGGGAGCGGTACGTGTAATCCTTCTGTTGAAAAACGGCATTGCAGTCGACAGGTTTACGTACAGCTGAACAGCCCCTCAGCAGTGACGTTAGAAACAACAGTAGAACTTCCAACTGAAACGTAAAGAAATAGAGCTATGTTAAAGGTGCTGTACCTGATTTTGTCTTAAAAAACATGAAAAACAGAATTAGTTCATTTTAAACTGTTTGCAGTACTCCAGAGTTATTCTTCACTTACCTTATGCATTCTGAGCGTCCTGATTATTCACAGCGGAAGTGGTGGAATGGAATGATGTAAAAGTACAAAAATACTGTACTTATGTAAAAAATGTAGGTATCTGTACTTTACTTAAGTACATTTTACTGTGGATACTTTTCACTTTTACTATACGACATTTGAGAGTAGATATCTGTACTTTCTACTCCACTACATGTTTGAACTGGACTGAAAAATAAAAAGTACTTTTCACATGATTTGAGGGGTTATTTTTACCATGTTTGTGGTAACATCCTGACTCAAGTTTTCAAGTTCAAGCTTCGGCTTTGAGCAAACAAAAATAAATGCACAAAATTATAAGAAAATGACACACTAAAAGTATATTTTTAAAAGGGTACTTAAATACTTTTTGAAATACTTACTTTACTTTTACTTGAGTAACTTTTTACCTTTGTATCTGCACTTTTACTTAAATAACA
The DNA here is from genome assembly GCF_009829125.3 of Periophthalmus magnuspinnatus. Taxonomy (NCBI): domain Eukaryota; kingdom Metazoa; phylum Chordata; class Actinopteri; order Gobiiformes; family Gobiidae; genus Periophthalmus; species Periophthalmus magnuspinnatus. The sequence continues at coordinate 15,077,079 of NC_047144.1, forward strand.
AAATTGAGTACTTCATCCTCCACTGTTTATGAGCTTTTCACAACTTACTGAAGCTAGAGTGGAGTTTTTTGCAGTCACGGTGAAGCTAAGAACAACTAGCATACGAACAGCACACATCCTGATTATGGGACAATAAAGGCCAAGCTATAATTGGGGCGAGTACAAACACAAATACATGCAGTTGATTACAGCAATGCACTCTCACTGACAAGAAGTCTTTTAAAAAATGTTCTTTGTTTTGTTGGAAGGGCAAAGGAAGAAACACAAAATAAAAATAATAATAATTAAATAGGGTGAAATGATTATATGCGTAAGTGGCTCATTCAGCTTACCTTCATTTTCAGATGTCTATTGCAGCAGATGTACATTATTCACTCACAAAGCCAAGGAACGTTTTGTAAGTTTGATTTTTAGATTCGGCTGTTAACCTTCTTTTTTATTTGCTTATTTCCTCAGCAGTAGTGGAAGTGAGACATCGATCAACCAATCAGAATCAGACTTCAGCATGTTTGTCCAGACGGTCGATAAATGACTAAAGGGCACAGTTTTCTAGTGTTTTTAATTCAAAATAAAAAACAACTGTTATTTACACAGCAGAACATTGTATGAGTTCCAAAAGATTATATCCAGAATCTTTTTTTGAGCATTTCTATGTTAAGATTATCGTATTTGTATCAATGTTTGAGAGGGTTCTGGTTAGTAATAAAATTATACTTAAAGCAGATCTATTGTGCTTGTGTTGCTCTATAGTTATAATCTATGACACCCGTGGATCATTATGTTATAATTTGCACATTTTAAATTACAATATTCATCTAAAACGACTTAATAAAAGAAATAAGTCCACTCATTTCCACGTTAGCTGGAAGGGAGCTGATGTCACCGTGAGCATCATCACAACAAAGAGCCGTGTAGCTGTCGGCTCCTCCTATGGACAGCTGCGCATTTATTTTTATTTGTACCAAAATGATTACACAATGCTGCCAAATCCTTGATGTATGACCCATTAAGAAAATAAACTTGAAGAACAAAGTAAGTACAGAGCTGTGGGCGTGTACCAGTGGAGGTGAAAACGGGGTTTGATCGGCAAAATGGCTTCTTAAAAATAAACAATTAAAGATTGCTTTGAGAGTGTAAATGAAAAGGAAACACGGTTAAAAGCTCTGAAAAGTCAATTTTTCCTAATAGGTCTGCTTTAAAGATTCACTATGTAACATTTCTGGTGGAGGGGTTGTCACCTGTTTGTCTCATGTTATTGCGTTGCCTCGAGAGTTCCACCACATATTCAGCTAGTGCCAAATTGCCAAAAAAAAAAAAAAAATACAAAAAAATACAAATTCCCCAAAATGCTTGGTTTGCTGTTGTCACCTGCTTGGTAAGATTACTAAGTTGTGCATGGAGATTACTAAGTTTAATACCATTTTATGTAACATCCAAAACAAAAAACAACATCTGGGAAACATGCAACAACAAAAAAAAAGAATTATGTCACATTTCCCCACAGAGTGATTTAATGTTTATCCAAAGCAAATACATTACACCTAAGGTGATCTGTTTAAAATATAATGTTAATTTAAATTCATTTGTTAATAAAAAAAAATAAAAAAAAGAATGTAAAAAAAAAAAACACCCAAGAAAACAAACAAACATTTATTTCTATATTAATTTAGTGTATTCTATATTCTATTTAAAGAGGTGACCTAATACTTTAGACACCTGTAGTTGCACGTCCGTAGTGGTCTGCGAGTGCCTTTGGATGTTTTGTTTTCCCGGTGTCTTTGTGAACTATGTCGACGAGGTTGAGAAAGGAGCTGATGTCTTTCTCCTTCAACACTGGTGTCTGACTCTTGAAAACGCACCGAAGAAACGCAGGACGGCTTAGACACGTGTCCACCAGACTTGACGCCCCTAATGCCACGGTCTGTACGCAGCATAAGTGAGTGTGACGTCACCCACAGCGTTCGGCTCCAGTCAAATGAAGCTCATCGACGCTAGAGCAGTTATAGGGGACAATTTGGACCCGTGTTTCATGTTTCAAATTTTGACCACGAGTATCATAGCAACCAAAGAGCCAATCCGGAGTGAGGCCGTTGAAGGTAACCCCTTTCTGCACGCTCTCTGATTTAGCAGTGAGTGGGCAGTTAGCAGCGCTGTCAATCAAAACTGTTGCTAACGCTAGCAGGAGCGACCTTCGGGAAAGAGGAAAGGGCCTGATTTGTCTGTTATTAATGTTCATATCTTGATTTACAGACACAATAAAATAAAAATACCAGCATCATGTAGAGCGGGTTAATACAAACATTTTAAGACCAAAATGACGAGTCTGACAGCTGCAGTTACAGAGAGAGGGGCCACAGTTTTTCAATAGAAAGTGAGTTGGAGCCAGAGTCGATGGAGCCAGATGCGCGCCCATGATCACTTCCTATTTGGAACCTGGCAGCTAGCAGGTTAGCTATGTGCTTTTATGTACAGTCTATGGTGTATTTGAGCAATTTGTGGCTTTTGCTGTCATTTGTTCACATTAGCAACTCAATTCAAAATGGCCGCAGGTGGTATTTTTGTCACATGACTCTAAGCTTCCTGTTATATGCAACATTTAGAGGACTTTTTCCCATTCAAATGATATAATATTTAGCTTCATATTATTAATCAACAGTCCTATTTTGTCCTCATTCTGAAATCCATAGATTGGACCTTTAATTACAAGCTTTCTGCCTTCAGTCCCATTTTACCGCCCAACGCTGATGTTACAGACTTTACAGCTTGGATCTTTCTTAGCGTTTGTCGTGGATAAACTCATAAGTTGATGTCCACTGATTTGCGTTACTATCCCCGAAGCCAAATCCACCGGCTCCGTAAAAACCACTTCCAAAATAACATCTTGGGCGTGTTGGAAATGCAGAGAGCCGTCCTCCATCTTGGTACAGGAGAGGAGAGGGTTGGAGGAGCGGTCCAGAAGAGGCAGGCGTTCCTTACAAAAGAGGTCCCCTTTGGATCCCTCTGGGGCCAGGACTACAATGACGTAATGGTAGGAGGTGTACATGCAATAGAAGTCACCGAAATAAAGATTGGTGTTTTGGTTGAAGAGGAGGTCGGCTTGGATCTGTGGGCAGTCAGGACCAAAATTAATAAACTACTGAAAATAAAACTGGTATTGCATTTCTCTGCAGTCCAGTTAGTATGTAATAAATAAACCATAAATAACAAAAGATGAAGTTCAAATCTGTTGACTGGACAAATTGTTGTAGGAGTGAAGACGTTTCTCTGCTCATCCAAGCCGCTTCTTCAGTTCTGCTTCAAATGCTGGTGAACACTGCCTTATATCTATTTGAAGAGAGGGGCCAAGCTACACTGAAACTGTAAACATCTCATTGTTTTGGGTCTGAGGATGGAGTTACAGATGAGGGAAAGTTTATGTCTAAGGCCCCTATTCCTGTTTAAGAAAGGATTCTCTTTCCTAACAAAAATATCTTCTTTAACTCCTCTCTCAGACCATTTCTTTTCTATGGCTAAGATCTGAACGTCACTATTTTCAAAGGAGTGGTCGGAGGAGTGGTTTGAGATGGAGATTTACAGCGGACTGGGGTCCAGAGCAGCTCTCACGCCGGTGTTGGTACATCCTCATATGGAGTGGCTGTTTAGTTTCTCCAATATAAACCTCACTGCACTCTTCACTACACTGAATGGAGTACACCACATTACATTGTTTGTGGCTCAGGGTTTTGTCCTTAGGGAAGATCAAATTTTGTCTTAAAGTGTTTGTAGGTTTGTAAAAGACATGAATCTTGTACTGTCTGAAAAGTTTTTTAGACACACCAGAAAAATTTGAACTTCGTCTTTTGCTATGGATCAGACCTGGATGACTAAGGGATTACGCAGACAAACCATAAATAAGTATACATTTGAACATAGCATAAGAAAATACGATTCTGCCAACTGGACAAAAGTTTTATAGTGAAGACGTTTTGGCGTTCTGGTCAAATCGCTGCCTTATATATATATATCTATCTATCTGAAGGAGGAGCTAACTACACTGAAACTAACACACCTGTTTGTTTACAGTTTCTGTTTGTTGGCTTGGTCTATTGAACTACACTGTGTGAACTGTGTCTGAGTCATATTTTGCACAATCGTTCAGGCCCTTAATAGCTGTTCTCACACCTGTTAGCATACTGGCTAGCACTATTGTTTTCCTAGTTTTGATTTAGGTCTGAGGATGGAGTTGTGAATAGGAGATAAGTGCGTCTAAGCCCCACATTCCTGTTCCTTCACTGTAAAACCAGTTTGTCCAGTTGACAGATTTAACCTGGACAACTGGGGGATTACAGACATACATTTAAACATTTAATTTATAAGGAAAATGCCATGAGTAATATTTTTAATAGTAAGAGTGAATTTTTAAAGTTCAGACTCGTACCTGGAATCTGTATGGCCCATAGGGGGAGTCCTGGGGAGGCTTTCCGGTGTTGAACTCGGTGTTGCAGCTGAAGAAGATTCCCTCCAGTTTGCCGCTGATGGGAGATCCGTGACTTCCACTGTCGTCTTTTACACATGGCAACATTCGACCACACGCTGCATCTCTGGAACAAAACAAGGGCCTGGGGGAAAAAATGCACAAAACTATATTCTGGATTCAAAGTAATGTTTTTTACACAAGAAATTCCTTTGAAAATTGCCTGGATTGAGACTGCAACACACCATTTCAGAGTCTTTCACGGTTCAGTGGAACAATACGCCAATATAAACTATCAGGTGCAATATTTGTGGATTTTCTTTTGGATGTATGTTTTAATAAAATACAAATCAGCTGTGTACTGTCTGCGTATTTTATTGTCCAATAATCAGGAATTGCACTGTTAGCATGCAACTTGTTAGCATTATCGGCAAAATGTATGTTTCTCTGAAAGTTGTAAAAGGCACTTATAAACTCATTGCAGTGAATAATTAGGGAGTTCAGAATGCATAAGGTACAGCTGTAACCAGAAGTTTACATACAATATATAAAAAGACACGTTTTTTTCTCACTGTCTGACATGAAATCAGACTAAACCTTTCCTGTTTTAGGTCAGTTAGGATTACCAAAATTATTTCTATTTGCTTAATTAGAGTAAGAATAATGAGAAATTGATTTTTTGGACAATTTTCCCATTACAATTACTTTTAAATTGTATGACTTGGGTCAATCCTTCTACAAGCTTCTCACAATACTTACCATACTGGAATACTAGAATTTCGGCTTATTCCTCCTGACAGAACTGGTGTAACTGAGACCGCCTTGCTCACACGTCTTTTCAGGTCTGCTCATACATTTTCAATAGGATTGAGATCAGGACTTTGTGATGGCTACTCCAAAACATTGATTTTGTTATCCTCAAGTCACTTTGTCACCAGTTTAACAGTATGCTTCAGGTCCATGGGAAGACCCATTTGTGCTCAGGCTTGAACTTCGACATAATGTTCTTTTCATGATGCCATCTACGTAAGTGAGGCATAATTTTGGACCAATGCAAACTGTTTAAAATGAATTAGTTCTGTTTTTGATGTTTTCTAGACATTAGTATACTAGACAGTAAGAATCTGATACTTTAACTCGAACATTTTCTAACAACTTCCACCATCCAAAGCCTGACCTCTGCTCTAAACCACATGCTTGTACTGACACAGGATTGGCTGTAGACATTTCCATTAAAAAAACTGATCATGGACGATTAGAAAGGACTGAGTCTTAATTGCACAGCTGCCTCAAACACATACCCTTTCTCTTCAAAGTACGCCCTCTGGTGGTTTCTGTAGAAAACAGTGAAGGGGAGCATCCTGCCTGCCAGTGCCTCGGCCTTCTGCAGCAGCTGAGTGAGGTGGACCAAGGAGTAATCTGGAACATTAAAGAAGACATTGTGCTTGTGCCTGCTGTATGGTTATAATCTGTCAGCCGTGGAGCAGATCTATAAAATTGACTTTTCAGAACTTTCAACCATGTTATAACTGTTTCCCCTCTTCATTTACTCACCCGAAGTTATATTCGGAGATGACTATACAATTTTATTTTATTAGTAGGTGATAGGATTTGGCAGCGTCACATAGCCATTTTGTTACAACTGAAAAAAAAATCGAAATGATTTTTTTCAGCGACGTCAGCTCCCATTGGGCAATGGTGCTTTCTAACATGCAGGTCAACTTTTATCAAGTCATTTTAGATAAATGTTGCGATTTAAAATGTCAAAATGATAACATACTTGCACTGCATCAGCCATACATACATTCTACTGTCGATACAATACAATATGATATATTTAAAGTCCATTTGATACAATTTGGGACACTTAATGATTAACTCCATTTTCCCAAAAAATAAACATACATTAAAAAATATATATATATATTTATCTTCCATTTATTGAAGATGAAAGAACATAACAAAGTGCATTTTGTTTTTGTGCATTTTACCAACAAGAAAATATCTGATTGTTACATTGGCCAGTATTACACATCCACAGCTTATACAAGCTCCACATTTACATGTACAGAGACGTGCAGTTTAACTCTAAAGAATCACAACATATCTACTAAAACAACTGTGATACTAAAAATCTTTGTTAAATAAAAGTTAATATGAAATAAACCTGTTTTAATGATGAAAACAGTAAATCAAATGTTCTGCATCAATGAGTTTCTTTCCTTTAAACAAGCCACACCATTGTAGTACTGGGACAGAATCATTTTGTAAAATACACACAGAAAAATACTCTTGGTGATATATATCGATACAGCAGCCCACAATATCGATGCTGTATCAAGAAATGAAATGATACGGTATTTCAATTTTTGCACCCCCCAACCCAGGTATCTTAAATTATAGCTATAGAGGAAACAGCACAATACGTCTGATTTAAGTACCAAATGTCACAATGTTAAAGTTGTACTTTTGCTGTAGCTGTACTGACCTGCGGTGCCAAAGTCCACACTGGCGCTCCATTTGGACACTGTGTAGTCTCCATCCGGGCGTTTGGCTGCCGTCTGCACTGACAGAGTATACTGCGTCCTGGGGCTCAGGAACCAATGGCCCCGCACCGTCATGGGAAGTCGCACTGCTTTGGCCACCAGCTTCGTCGGGACGTCCTGAACACGACCAACGGGATATTTAATGCCACTCTATGTAACTTTTAATCCGAAAAACAGACTGAAATAAAAGGATGTTGTTGTGTTTATGGCACTGATGAGCTTGGGTTCTTACTCAAGCTTGCATTTCCACAAACCTGACTCTACGTGGCCTGGGACTGACAAGGCAAGTATATCTTGCCTTATATATCTCCATGGAGAATGTTCTGAAGTGTAGTTTTAACTTCCTATTTCTATAGAATCATGCAGACGACTGCCACCTCCAGAAAGTTACATAATGTACCTTTAATCATGCATCATGTTTTAATGTATAGGTTTGGTTTCATGGTTATTTTTCTATGCCAAATTATAAAAATGAGCCTCTAAATCTAAATTAAAAACTAACCCTATAACCCATAAAGTATAAAAATGTAAGTATTGTAAGGAAACGCACCATATTACTCGTTTATTTTCTGAAGTATAAAAAAGTGGACTGAGTGAGTGCGACGTCTCCAGAAAAACAGTAACTGATGAAAGAAATTTAACATTAACTTGTCGGCATAGCAACCAGTGTCACTTACAAAGGCATTAGTTTAACAGCAACACATTAATAATTGCATAACAACATCATTACAATATGTTCTTTAAAAAAACATCATAAACTCCTTCTAACCTTGTGTTTAAACTTGTTGGAGTCGGCGTTCTCCTTCTTGTTGAGGTCAATGAAATAGTGAGTGATCCTGTCCCGCTCGCTGCCCTCCAGGTCCCAGCCGATCTTAAAGGAGTCGCAGGTGATGTGGCTGATGCAGATGTGCTGTGGGACGGGCAGTTCCTCTCCGTCGTCCACCGAAGACTCCAAACCTACAGGGAATTGAGAGGGGAGACACATGAGCACGGTTGCCATAGCGATTAAAAATATATTGTCTCGTTTGGGTGATTAAAAGTACTCAAAATGGTGCCTGTGAAGAGGAAGGATGACTATGAGAATATGAAGTTTTGTTGCCATTGCTCGTGAACATAATTTGAAAAAACATGTTTAAATTATTTTCATTCTGAATTTCCACCGGTGAAATTTTAAGTGTGTGTTAAGAAAATTTTAAATAAATAATTCACCTTTTAAATATCCAGACGACCTGTCACAATAACAAATTTTGAAGCATGATATATTGCTACAGATAAATATTGCGATAAACAATAATATTGAAACTACTTTATGCCACTAATTAAGATTTAAAGAAGTGGACAAAGAGAGCGAAAGAAGTAAAGTTAATTGGAGTCAGAGTCGATGGAGCCTGAAGTGCGCCCATGATCACTTCCTATTTGGCACACACACAGGTTAGCTATGTCCATTTATATATACAGTCTATGAGGCGACTGTTTCCTATTGGCCTTTCTCTTCTGCGGGGGCGGGGCTTATAATTAAAGAATCAAAGAGATGAGGTTTTGATGAGGCTAATTCTGACCAATCAAATCAGCAGCATTTCCTGGTCAGATCGACTCACTTAGGATACATTGTTTTTGCTTTGACATCTTGGTTTGGACACGCCCTCTCATTCAATGTTTTTTTTTTTTTAATTTTTTAAAATTATTATTATTATAACTATTTTACACCACATGTGTCAAACTCAAGGCCTGCGAGCCAAACGTGGCCCTCCACATCATTTTTTGTGGCCCTCGACAGGGTAAATTAAAAGGTATGATGGTCTTAAAATGTCATTTTACCAGGAGGACACATATATTACACAGCCAAATTTTTACATCTAGGCAAATTCATATACAATATTTGTAACTGGAATAAATAATACATACAGAAACAGTGAATTAACAAGTTAAAAAAGTAGTTAGATTTATTTTACAACTGGCCCTTTGAGAGCAGCCATTTTGCTGATGTGGCCCTCGGTGAAAATATATTTAACATCCATGTTTTACACTAAAGGTAAAAGAAGCTGTTAACTTGAAAACTACCACTTCATGACATCACAAGGTGGAACAGAGCATTTTGAGCTTTGGAGATGTAAACAGACTAATAATAAAGTGTTACTCAAACATGTGTGAATGAAACAAAACACATCTCCAAGTACGTTTTTGAGGAGGTAACAACATTATAACAAGGGTTAAACCTCACAAGAGTCTATTTTATGTAATATATAGAAGCTTAAAAAGTTAAAGTACACAACTAAAAACACATATATTTTTCGACAAAGCAAAGACTAGCCACTTTCAGGATCTTGCTTCATATATTTGATGTCTTCTGTATGTGTATAAAATGCAAAAAGTGGTAAAAATTGAGAAAAAAAACACTGAACAAGAGGGTGAGTCCAAACCTTTGACTGGTAGTGTATGTAGGACACTTAACATTAAATTCTTGGTGTGCTTTGGGTGAGACACTGGCTCTTTGTCTGTTGTGCCTCAGTTCCTGTCGATAAAAGCAGGAAGTGCAGGAGGCATTCACTCTCAGTGTGGAGGTAATTATCCACAGTCAGAACAAGGCCATGAGCCAGGGACCAAACAAGCCCCCAATGTCCTCCTAACTCCACGGGACACTCAAAAACAACTGCAGAAATACTCACAACCTATGCTAGAGTTTTGGCTATTAAAACTATATTATATAAAATTGACTCTTGTGAGCTTTAAGTCATGTTATGATGTTGTTAGTTCTGAAAAAAACATACTTAGAGTTGTGTTTTATTTCATTCACACGTTTGAGTAACCCTTTATTATTAGTCTGTCTACATCTCCAAAGCTCAAAATGCCCTGATCCAACTTGTGATGCCATGAAGTGGTAGTTTTTAACAGCTCCTTTTACTTTTTGTTGAATAGAGATTGGTAATTCCAGGGTAGAAATCATCCAAATTATTCCCATCAAGTTGCATGGAGTTTAAAAACACAGTGGAGCACTTCCTGTATTACCAATGACATCACAAGGTGGAACAGAGTGTTTTCAGTTTGGGAGAAGAACTCTAAAAATGCAGGGATTGTGTGTTAAACATGTGTGAATGAAACGAAACACAACATCAGGTCTGTTTGTGATGAGGAAACAACATTAGAACATAGATCAGGTAGTGTAATATGTGTGATTGTATGTAATGTATAATTATTTGGCAACAAAACACCTCTAATTCTTACTTGTTCTTAAAGGTGCACTGCATAATTTTTTCATGCCAACTTGTCTCCATGGAGATGTTATTGCTGTGCCTGAAAGGTTCACAGTACAGCACTATGTCCATGGACACAAGCAAAACACATGTATTGAAAAAATAGTGTTATTTTTAATGCCATACTGTGGAACATTTTATTTGAAACAACAACGTCATGGAGACAGGCAGCAACCAGAAAAGTTTCCCAGTGCACCAGCTGCAATGGATAAACACCTCTCTCACTATAACATCTCCTTAAATACCAGCCGCGACGTTCCAAATAGAAAGTGACCATGGGCACCTCTGGCTCCATCAACTCTGACTCCAGTTCACTTTCTACTGAAAAACTGTGGCCCCTCTCTCTGTAACTGCTGCTGTCAGACTCGTCATTTTGGTCTTAAAATGTTCGCATTAACCCGCTCTACATGATCCTGGTGTTTTTATTTTGCTATTGTGTCTGTAAATCAAGATATGAACATTAACAACAGACGAATCAGGCGCCTTCTTTCCTTGAGGTCGCTCCTGCTAGCATTAGCAATAGCTTTGATTGACAGTGTTGCAAAGTGCATGCAGGTAGGGGCATTACCTTCATCAGCCTCACTCCGGATTGGCTCTTTGGTTACTATGATACTACTCCAAATATGAACTCAGTATCAATCTGGAAAATATCTGTTTATGTATCTGTTTGTTGGTTTGTTATTCCAGTGCACTGTTGTAATAGTATTCTCACTTAGTTTGTTGAAATAAACGCAATGTAAATACAGATGGAAATTACTTACAAAACAAGACACTCCTACTACCACTACTACTACTACTACTACTACTACTCCTACGACTACACCCAAACAGCAGTAGTTCTTCATATGACATGATACCAAACCACTTGAAACCACTGGCACAAATAATTCTTTTCAATTTAATAATATTTTTGAGTTAGGGTAAAGTGATTGAATACCAGCTGGGTTTGAGGTATTTCAAAGACTTCATTTAAGATTTTAGGATTCCCCATTCAAGATATGTGATATGTGTTGTTTAATTTGTTAGTTGCTATGACTACGCTATTGAAACCCACAGATATACCGAGACTAATATGCCCCAAGAAAAGCGAAAAAGGCTAGAATAATACTCGATATGACATTCAAATTTCTCCCTAATGTTTTATTTGAATTATACTGTTTAGATCAAATGTACTCGTTATTTTTGACTTAATTTACTATTCATTAAAGAGGTGGTGAAAAGTAATGAAGTAAAAGTATTAAAGTGCTGCACAACCAATTTGAAGCATCTGTACTTTACGTGGGTACTTTTCACTTTACTTCACTACATTTGAGAGCAAGTATCTGTACTTTTTACTCCACTATATTTTTGATCTGTACTGGGAAGTAAAAGTATTTGTTATTATAGTATGAGACCTGCTGAAAAGACGGAGGATTGATTTTTTTATCATGTTCATAACTAAAGCAAAATATACAAATAAAAACAGCTGGGAAAATGATTGATTCAGTCGTTTCTGTTGAACAAAATTAAAAACTCACAAATCTTTATCAAAATGACTGCATTTAAAGCCCTGTAAGATCTCAAAATATGCTTGAAATATTTTTACTTTTTGACTTTTAAGTACATTTTAAATGGGTAATTTAATACTTTTACTTGAGTAGATTTTTTTATGTGATACTTTTACTTTTACTTCAGTATTTTTTGGCCCTGGCATATGTACTTTTACAAGAAAATTTGAAGTACTACAGCAAAATCAAAATAGATATTGATTTCACACTGACCTCTGGAGTCGCTCTGTTGTCTGCTTTTTAAATCCAGTAAAGGACTGTCCATGTTCTTCACAAATTCACTTTATAACTTCAATAACTTCTATAAATATACCTCAAGTACTTCCAATATATGTCTAAACCGTAGTATCGTGCTGTCCAGTCTTGGTAGCCTTAAGATAGTGAGGTAGAAGCAGCATTGAAGAGTGATGTCATTCTGTGGGATTACTGCGTGCTGAGGGAGGAGGATTTACATGGACCGAAGGCAAAAGTGAATTAAACCAGGGATTATATAAGGAGATTAGCGTCCAGAGGCAAAACACCCTGCGTTCATTCAAAGTCCTATTGGAAAAAGCACAACAGGTCCAGGGATGAACGTTTCAATGGAGGTTTATCAGCAAAAAACACAATACCTACTTTGTCTTACATAACAGGACGACATGGTCATTTTAGTTCATTTACTCCTCTGTCATGTTTCTGCTATGAATTTACTGCTTTGACTAGAATGTTCCTCAGTACTGATGGTTTCCAGATTTCAGAATATGATGACACCATATAGACCACGAGTATCATAGCAACCGAAGAGCCAATCTTGAGCGAGACTGTTGAAGGTAACGCCTCTTCCTTAGCAACGCTGTCAATCAAATCTGTTGCTAACGCTAGTGGGAGCGACCTCAGGGAAAGAAGGAAGCTGATTTGTCTCTTATTCATGTTCATATCGTGAGTTACAAACAAAATAACGAAAATAAAAACACCAGGATCATGTAGCGCGGGTTAATACGAACATTTTAAATTGAAAATGACGAGTATGACAGCAGCAGTTACAGAGAGAGGAGCGACAGTTTTCCAGTGTGAAGTGAAAAGGAGCCAAAGTCGATGGAGTCTGTATATCTACAAAGCCTTCATTTCATTGAATAACATGCATTCTTACTCTAACCTTTCCACAGATCTGAACTGTGATTTTGCCTGGTGGCACCGATTGCATGTCTCTATATTAGTGATAACATCTCCATGGAAACGAGAAAGCGCCAGAAAATGTCTCTAGTCTCTTGAATGTTTTTTAAATTATTTTCAAGTATTATCATATATTTAAATTTTTTCCCCTTGGTAAATAGTCACATTTTCCACCTTCAAGACATTCAACGGACACATCAACGAACCACTCACCCATTCACACACACGTTCATACACCAGTGCACACAGACACTGGGGGTGACGTGGGTGAAGTGTATTGCCCAACAACACACAACAGTAGCATTCATCTGTGGGAGCTGGAATCGCACCATCAACCTATGAGTCAGTGGATCTGATCGCTCAACCAATGATGTTTATGTCGAGAGCGGGATTCGAACCAGCAACTGACCTACCGCCTTGAAGTAACAAAAGTAACTATAATATTGTTACCCAGCAGCAAAAAAAACAATTAATATAATAATAATACTGAAATAAATGAATCAGATAAACATGCAAACTGGGGTTAGTGGAAGAAGTACTCAATTTTATTACTTAACAAAAAGTATAGGTACCGCAGCGAAAAAAATACTCAAGTAAAAGTATCACATGAAAAAATGTTAGAAAGTATTAAAGTACCTGTTAATAAATGCACTTAAAGAGTAAAAAGTAAAAGTATTTTGCGCAGTTTGAGATCAAATAAAGATTTTGATAAAGATTTGAGTTGAATTTTGAAACAACTGATTATTTTTCTTTCTGTTTTTATTTATATATTTTAGTTTTACTCAGACTATGAACGTGTTAAAAATAAACCCTCAGCCTTTTCAGCAGGTCTCAAACTATAAAAACACATACTTTTACTTTTCAGTCCTGTTCAAAAATGTAGTGGAGTAGAGAGTGCAGATACTCCCTCTCAAATGTAGTGAAGTTACGTTCCACTGCTGTTTGGGTGTGTATCAGACTACATACTGTATTTAGAGAAAACTGGGAGACATTTTAATGCAAAAATATTTATTCAAAAACATATTACAAATTCATCGGGCATGCCAGGTTTGCACAACACGAAACATTTGAGCTGAGATGGCACATGCACAGAATGACCAGCTTCAGATTTGAAAGGCTTTTTTTTGCTTCATACACAGTTGTACAGACACAACAGACGAATACTTCTATCTCCCATCAACACACAGAAGTTCTGGTTACATTTTGAATCAAGCCCTTTTTATTATTTTAATATTACACAATTCTGACATTCAGTTGTATTTACACAGTTTATAGTACTGGGCAAAAGTCTTACGTTTTGAATGTAAATCGATGTTTTTTCTGGTAAATATAAATGAAAATCTGAACAACAGGGGAGTCGACTGGTGGGGGGGGCTGTTGTCCTGGGCCCCAGTGTCTTAGGGGGCCAGAGCTGGACCCTCCTCCCCCTAAGGTCCTATATTACGCAAAATTGATTCTTGTGAGTGTTTAGCCATGTTATAACACGACTTAAAGCTCACAAGAGTCAATTTTGCGTAATATACTATCTTTAAATACATCCAGTTGTCTTTTTACAATACCCAACTTTAATACAACTGATGCAATATGAAAGGAATTGTATAAGATCTTAACTCCAAATCCCATAAACATGACTTAACTGTCCCCAGATATGAGTAAACATGTTCAAATTAAATACTGCTTTTTGATGCTGCAGAATGAGCCTCACACGAGTTTCTCCTTTGGGTTGCCAGTTTTAATGCTGAAATCCAGTAAGTTAAATCTAAAAAAAAATGTCATCTGATCTGAATGGTCCCTACCCAGCACCCCGGCTTTCCATATATTGAAAAAAACAGCTTTATCTGCAGATTTAGGCACTGGCAACACAAGATTAGTTAAGATTGAACTGCCATTTTTAAAGCGCAGGGTACATGGTGAGTGAAGCGTTTTGCCCAAAGACACAAGGGCAGTAAGAACTCGTCAAAACTGAGATCAAACCAGCAACTTTAAATTTGTAAACTGTGCTCTTATAGTCAGGGGCACTGTAGAATACTTCATCTTTTGGCCAGTACTATAGATGCCATCCATGTTCATGAGATCTCACACATAAAGCCATTGCATAATACATTTTACACTTTGGATAAAAAATAAATTCCCTTTTAACATAAAGTGCTGATGTGACCGGTCCCTATTCCGCCATTTTGAAAACATTAACTTACAAGAAACATTCGCTTCACAAACTCATAACATCGTCCATTTTGGATTTTTATAGACCAGTGATTCTCAAACTGTGGTTCACGTACACTTGTTTGCTAGTACCCAGGTGTATATCAAAAAGAGACTGTTTAATGTGTTAGTCCTACTTTGGTGGAGTCTGATATCTAGTCCTACTTTAGTCCTGGTTGGGATCTGGGTAGAACCATAGACTGTATATATAAATGGACATAGCTAACCTGCTAGCCGTCGCGTTCCAAACAGGAAGTTCTTCTGGCTCCATCGACTCTGGCTCCAATTCACTTTCTATTGAAAAACTGTCACCTCTCGCTCTGTAACTGCTGCTGTCAAACTCGTCTTTTTGGTCTTAAAATGTTCATATTAACCCGCTCTATACGACCCTGGTGTTTTTATTTTGCTATTGTGTCCGTAATTTAACATATGAACAATAATAAGACTTTAGGTTCTGTCCTCGCTTTTCTTAGTTTAATCATGTGTTAGACCTGGTTTGACACCTGGGTTAGATCTAGTTTAGTTCTGGTTTAGACCTGGATTAGTCCGCTTTTGTCTATATAGAGATTTTAATTATAGTCCTTCGAAACCAAAATATTTCCCAACAGTTTGAAAAGAACCGGTCTAGAAAATTTAAACCATAATAAACCTGCTTAAATCAAATTTTGACACAACAACAAAAGTATAGTTCAAGATGCAATTTGACGACCAAAGTGAGACCACCAACAAGGCATTGGCCCATTTTTGCAATAATATAATGGACTAAAACAAAAACATAGCTCAGGTTAGAGATCAAGATTTTTCAGTTCCAATACCGATACCGATATTAGCTGATACTGGTACAGGGATGTAAACTGGCACTTTATTACACAAGAAGAGATCCAGTTGTGTTATATAACCATTATTTCTTCCTCAAATAACTACTGAACAGCTTCGTACGAATAAAAGTTCAAACATTATGAGACGTATGAGCCGGTAAATAGTCCACTGACTCACACATTAGCACGCTAGCTAACTCACTGTGTCTCAAAGCTAACAGTCACTTTCATTAAAATCTGAAAACATAAAATAAACACCCTTTTTAAGTTCAAATTAGTTAAAATAAAGACTAAAACATAATTATTTTTATATATAGAATCAATTATAGAATCAGTTGTTTTAATTTATTATGCCTCAAAATTAGACACAAACATGTAGTTTTTAACATGTTTTCAGTAACATCCACACGCAGCTCCCTGTCCACTGCCTGAGCTTTAAATATTTATTCATTTAGCGTGACTCTGCAAAAACTTCATAGAGATACAGTTGGACGGGAAGTAGTGATGCTAACAGTGAAGTTGTCAGGCGCAGTTGTGCACAAAGTCAATTAAAGCCCAACCAGGGACACATAATCCAGCTCTTTTTCCATTATCAGCCCCGACATTCAGTATTGGAGTATTGGTGCATCCCTAATTCGAGGACCCATGCATTTTTGAGACACAGAAACAGAATTATGATTAAATTTAGGATGGAAATTACCCAAAAATAAAATAAATAAATGAAAAAGCAGGTTTATTATAGTTTTGTAGTCTTTTTGTGTGTGTTTTTTTAACTAGCAGCAACAGTTATGATCCTCTTGACAAACATATTAAAGTGCTTTCAGCTTGGCACAATACGACTCACTCAACAATACTTTAAACTTCACTCAAGTCCTTTGTGGTTTATGCTGATGGTCATAGATGCTGGCTTATTTACATCGAGTTCACATATGAGAGAAAAAGGCCATGTTATTTCTGTATATATATATATATAATCTGATTGTACAGTACAATGGAGAAGTATATAGCAATTATAACATTACCACTCCTGCCTAAGATATGCCCCACTGGGAACAGCAAGTTTTTTCTTTCCAAAACTAGAGGTAACACTTTATAATAACTACATGTCCTTGTATTTGAGCAAAATGTGTCTTGCCCCAGTACAGATATACTGATGTCAATGTGACCGCTATGTTCTTTCAGCATCTAATTATGAAGCGTTATATGGTCAGGAAGTACAATGTCAGCATGCTAGTTGTTGTTAGTTTTACCGTGACGGCAAAACTGTGGTGCCTGTCATGGAAAGCACTTGTAAACTCATTGTGGTGAATAGTTAGTTATGTTCAGAATGCATAAGGTCAGTGAGGAATAACGTTGGACCACTGCAAACTGTTTAAAACAAACTACTTCTGTTTTTTTTTATGTTTTTAAGGTCGAAAAACCCCGGTACGCTAACCCTAATTTCTTAATTACGTAGTTACTGAGCCTGAATTCTTAATAAACAATTTGTTCATTATGCATTAAAGAAGACATATTGTGCTCGTGTCTGTTCTATAGTTATAATCTCTGACACCCGTGGATCATTATGTTATAATTTACACATTTTAAATCGCAACATTCATCTAAAATGTCCGCGTTCAAAAACTGCGGTGTACAATGGGAGATGGCGGAGACGACGGATTTTAAAATATTTGTACCAAAATGACTACGCAATGCTGCTGAATCCTGAGTGCATCACCGTTTAAGAAAATAAAATTGGAGAACGTCACAGTGGCCATGTACCGATGGCAGTGAAAACAGAGTTAATCGGCAAAATGGCTTCTTGAAAATGAGCGATTATAGCTTGCTCAAACATACACGGATCACTCCAGATACACCTTCAGAGGGTAAATGAGAAGGAAATAACTATAACATGGTTAAAAGATCTGCAAAGTCCATTTTGCAGAATAGGTTTGCTTCAAGACTTTATTTACGCTTTTTTAACGCTATATACTAACACTACTTAAATGTAGTTATTATAAAGTGGTACCAAATTAGTATTAACTAACAGTAACTATAGTTATTTAGAGATGTTTTCACCCAGTTGCCTGGCTACCAAAATTTGTCAAACTTGCTCAAAGTCTGTCCTGTTTCTAGCTCATAGCTCTAGATCTCTTTGGCATACTACAAAATCAACAATGTCCCTCCAAAACTGTGGCATAAGTTTGGTAGGAGCAAAACGATTTCTCTGACTCCGTTCACTTACTTGTGAGGTTTAATGTAGGATTATAAGAGGCAGAGGCAGATGACAAGGTGTTTTAAAAAGTCACATGGTTTTGGGGACTTCCTGTTTACTCAGTAGCACTTCCAGGAGGCGGAGCTTAGCCTTCAGCTGCTTGTATTCCTGGTACTCGTCTTTCATGGGAGAGCGATCTTCTTTTTGGCAGATTCTGTTGTAAAATCAAGATGAAAAGTCAATTTTAGTGTTTTATATAAATGTGTCTTTTACTCATAGATTGTATACAGAGTGCGACATCACCCATAGTGTTCAGCTCCAGTCAAATGAGGCTAGCAGTTATAGGGGCAAAATGTGGAGATGAATTCCACATTTGTAATTCCGACCGCGAGTATCATAGCAACCAAAGAGCCAATCCAGGGTTAACACGAACATTTTAACATTTTACAACCAAAATGACAAGGCTCACTGCAGCAGTTACAGAGAGAGGGGCCACAGTTTTTCAATGTAAAGTGAATTGGAGCCAGAGTCGATGGAACTGGAAGCGCGCTCGCTCAATTCCTATTTGGAACGCGGTGGCTAGCAGGTTAGCTATGTCCATGAGTATATACAGTCAATGCTTTTACCACATAAATCTAGTAATGCACCTTAAGGACATTGGCTGGAGCTGTGATTGAACTAACTGTATTCATTAAGCATGTGTTAGTGTTTGTTGTTCAAAACACATCCATCACATTTAATGTTTTGGGCACATTTCCTCAAACTTCTTGTGCTCCTCCTGTCTTGACTCTGGCCCAACACTTTGAGAAGCTCCGCAATCCAATCAAACACAACTAACTTTATGTATATGTAAACGTAGGGTTGATGTTACCTTCCAGTTTGTCGGTAAAACTCGTCCTCAAACTCTCGGAGCACTTTGCGTCTGGACTTCTTCTCGGCTCTGGTCTGACGCAGACACTCCAGCAGCTGGTGCCTGAGGTTCAGAGGAACACACGTTATAGTTTAAGTTTAAGTTCATTTATTATAAAATAACAACAACAAAAAAAACCATTATTGCATCCATATAAATCCTTATTTATATTTTGGGCTGATCAGTGACTGGGTGGACAAACTTGAGTAATAATTATAAAATTTACTCTGATACTACAAATGCCATTTACTGCAGGTATAAAACTACAACTTTGCCAATAGTCGGTCTTCTAGTTTCAAAAATTTCCAAGGGAACCGACAATGCATTAGTTCTTGGTGAGGCTGGGGGTCCCCCTGTTGGAGTCTAAAGGTATTGCATGGAAGTTTCAACACGCAACTGAATTTGAAGTAACGATTAAATACTTAAGTACAATTATTGCTTTGATTGGTCTTCAACCAGCTTTTCTTTTTTGTGACATTTTACAGAAACTTTACTTTTAAAATATCTGAAAATGCAATGCAAGTCATGTTATTTGGTTATGTGTAGGATTTTATTTGTATACTCTTGACAAATAGGAAGTAATCGTAGTAGTTGTATTAGTTGTAATAGTTGCAGTAGTAGTAGTAATAATACCTGGATGCCTCATGTAGGTTGCTCATGTTCAGGGCAGGTCCATGTCTCACGGCTTTGACTTCGTCCAGGGGGGAGACAAAGGCTGGGTCACTGTCCCGGTCACTGTCCTCCTCCACGGGGCCTCCCAGCCTGCAGGGGGCAGACACGGGCCGCTCCTCCACCGAAACAGAAACCTCCATCGAATCTTCATCTGAGCCATCCTCTTCCTCTTCCTGACAGAAAACAAACGAACATTTACCTTACTACATGCACTGTTTCATTTTGTTTAATTATAATGTTTCTTGAACAAGTGGTGAAACATATTCACCAGTTGGCCAGTTTTAGCTTATAAATAAATATGTTTTAGGACAATGAATCAGGTGGTAATATGCATTAGAACACCAATTAAATACAAGATTTATTTTCTGTTTGTAGCTGAAATTACACTGGCCTAATAACTGCATCCTTAATTAGGAAAATGTATAAAAGTGTAGATATAACGCAGGATTTTATGTTATGTCATGTTAATATTTTCTTTAATTTTTACAGGTTCCATTTTCAGATAGCTGCAGTGTAAATGAACAGATGTGTAATCTCACAATTGTCCAGAAGGTGGGGCTGGTGCACAGGAGGTGTTTGATCATCTGATATCTGTCGTACAGCGGCTTCACCAGGTTCTTCTCCTGCTTTGTGCCCTGAAAGACACACAACATGAGTACAGGATATGGTAACTTTACACTGTCTTATTAATGTTTATATTTATACTTAAATACTTAAATATTAATACAAAATAAAAAGAAAAAGAAAAGAAAAGTTCAATTCTCGTCACGATCATCTGTGCACTATGTCTGCTTGTCTGTCAGCTTGTCTCCATAGAGATGTTAAAGCAGAACTAGGTAACTTTCAGTGATGGAGCTCCCCCTGCAGGTCTTTTATGAGAATATACTGTCATACACTGTTGCTTTTCATCTCTTTTTATTTTTTTATTAAAATAATGTAGTATAATCATGTACAAAAAGCCAAGGTTTCCTAGGAGAATGATGTTTTTTGGTTTAGTCCTGGTCTAGTCCTGGTCTAGTCCTGGTCTAGTCCTGGTCTAGTCCTGGTCTAGTCCTGGTCTAGTCCTGGTCTAGTCCTGGTCTAGTCCTGGTCTAGCCCAGGTCTAGCCCTGGTCTAGCCCTGGTCTAGCCCTGGTCTACTTCTGGTTTTATTCTGGTCTGGTCCTGGTTTAGTTCTGATCTAGCCCTGGTCTAACCCTGGTTTAGTCCTGTTTTAGTCCTGGTCTTGTCCTGGTCTAGTCCTTGTTTAATCGTGGTCTGGTCCTGGTTTAGTCCTGGTCTTGTCCTGGTCTAGTCCTTGTTTAATCGTGGTCTGGTCCTGGTTTAGTCCTGGTCTGGCCTTGGTTTAGTTCTAGTCTAGTCCTGGTTTCAAACTCACCGGTCGCCCATGGAGACTCTCAAAGTACAGGAGACATTTCTGAAGAGTGATTTTCTCCAAAACCATCTGCGCCTGTGTCATCTCCTGCTCAAAACAAGACAGAAAAATATTCAAACTCATCAAAAAGAAAATATGTTTCTCATAAGATAGAAATTATAATAAATCATGTGGTCAAAATGCTGTTAAATCAAATACTTACAAATGCACAAGTATTTTTTGCTCTCTGTTATCTCTCTTGCTATCTGTACTTTTACTCAAGTTACAAAACTAAGTACTCCTTCCACCACTGGTTAAAAGTTAAAATGCAATGAATTAAAGCAACAAAACAACAAAACTGAATGACTTTTTCATGTTGCGGCTGCCATTTTGGGGACTTGACCATTCAAAAGATAGTATTTTGTTTTGTTAACGTTCAGAATTGTTCATAATTGTGTGTCTGGACAGATTCCTTATTATCTTACCATAACATAACTATAGTTCATCAGCCAGTTTCGTTTTAATTACATTTTTAAAAATACAAACCTTCATGTTTTCAGGCAGTCCAAGGCTCTGTCTCTTTTCTCTTAATCGTCTGAACAGAGACTCCACAGTTTCATCCAGGGTGGGTTTGTGCTCTGTCGCCCCCTGCTGACCATTACCATACCTGCAGCCAGATAAAAACAACTCCATTCACTCTCAATTTTGGACAAAGACTTTTCTGTTTTGTTGATTATTTTTGTTCATATCATACAAATTATACTAACATATGAACATATATAAAGTTAGTGCTATTAAAGGTGCATTATGTAACTTTTCTGGTGAGTGTTATTGACATGTTATTGCTTTGCCGAGAATATTTCACAGTATGACATTAAACATATCTATCACAATTACAATTACAATTACAATTAGAGGCAATTTTTTCCCTCTAAAATGTAATATTTGAAAACTTGTCTCCATGAAAATAAGTTTAACATCATTTTAATGCCATACAGTGGAAAATTCCATACAATCACAGCCTTAGATGTTTTTTCGTCCCCCAAATTTGATCTTTACAAATTATGCTCTATAGTCACTTAAAATTTCTCATCATTCAAGTTGTTTTAAAGTAGTTTTGAACAAGAATTAACAACATTTCTTTCATTAATTTCAATGTGGGTTTTACCTGCAGACATCACCACTTTGCCCCTCATCTTCCTTTGACTCAAACACTGACTGTCTGAGGCGCAGCTCTGCAAAAAAAACAAAGATTTTGTTAAAAAATTCTCCATATTAAGATTTTTCACTAAAACAAAATATTAAACTTCACCTTTGAGTTGTTTCCGAGCTTTGGCCAGTTCGTTCATGACTCCCACGATCTCTGGGTTGGAGTATTTGTCATTGTGAGACGGCTGCAACAAAACAGAAACATCTTATAGAATTTTTTGTCTTATAGAATTTTTTTTGTTTGTTTTTCTTTTACATTTGGAGAAGACTTTTTTGGCTGCTGTATAGTTATAATTTACAATACGCATGGATTATTACTTTATATTTTGAACATCACTAATCTCAGACTGGGTTGAAATCTGCTGAGTGGATTTCTGCCTGTCCCATTACAGGACGTCACTATAAACTAGGGATTCATAACATTTTAAACTGGCATCTTTAGTAAGTATCTTGACTTTAATCGCAATTATTTTGGCCATTATAATCATGACACCATATTTCATTATCGTCCCATGCCTACTGAAAAAATCGTCACAACTAACTGATGGTGGCTGCAAACAGTACTTTTTTTTTTTTTTACATTTGTGCCGAAATAGCTACACAATGTTGCTGAACCCAAACATGGATCTATAATAAGAACTGGATAAGACATTCCCCCTCTGGCCGCTCCAGGTACTGCAGCCCCCAGGAGCTTCAGGCCAGAAAGAATTCTCCTCAGCTTTCACAAACGTCGGACCCGGTCTCCTGCTGGTGCCCAGGGTCAGTATTTTAGTTTTATGCAGCTAAAACCTAGAAGAGTCTTCCTAAAGATGTGCAACAGGCCTCTACTTTGACAATGTTTAAATCCTGGCTTGAAATTGTTCCATACAAATAAAGAAAGAATACGACGCCATCTTGGGTTCACCTTCCAGATCTTATTATACGTCCAAGAACCCAAAAGAAAAACAGGGCACAAAAAAGAGTGTATGAAGGATGGAGAGAAACTGATATTCTCTGAGGAATGACATCTTGATTGGATGAAAATTAATGCTTGATTCACTCTTAATACAAATGTTAGTTCAACTTGTAAGGCCAGACAGTGCTAATACAGAAACTACTTTTATTTTGTGTTGAAAATTACATTCTATTGTATAAAAATAGTCTTATTGTCATTTTAATATCAAAATTGGTATCAACATCATAACGGAAACCCAATACTTTTGAACCTTAGTACAGATATCACCTGTCGTTAAAATGTTCAAATACTCACCTTGTATTTCATCTCCTGCTCAAACTGCTCCTCAAAGCGTCGGACTCTCCTCTTGAGCACTTGAATGTGTCGCGTGAGAAACTGGATGGAGGGTGGCCCGGAGTCGTCATGGACCTCGCTACGACCACGACTCCTGAACGAGAAAGGGTAATTTAAGGTAAAGTTTTCCCATGAGAATCCCATTCTTTTCAAAGGCAAAAAGTTTCGATTTCTCCAGCCCCACACAAAATAATACAACACAAATGACGATGGATGAACAGACCTCGGGATCAAATGCCAACTGTCTAAAAATAAGACTGCAGGTAAGAGTCAATCCAAAGTCAATTTATATATACAGTCTATGATCTAAACTTTTGACTGACAGTGTAAACGTAAAAACACAGGAAAAAAAATCTTACAAGGACGAAATCAAGACTGAAATTTGAGCATCATCGTCATGACAACATTAACTGTCACTCACAGCATGTACTGTTGGCTGCAGGGGGGCGAAGGAGCCATGTCAGGGTCCGAGTTGAACCTGAGGCTGTGTGTGAGACTGGAGCAGCGTGGAGACGGCATCGGACCTGGACCTCCAGCCAACTGCTGCAGGAGCGCGCTGCCCCCCTCCTGAGGACTGCTCCTCTGGGACAGGGGTGAGGGGTGGGGGCTCAGAGCGGCCTCGGTCTGGATACAGGACAGAGGCTGGTGACGAGGAGAGGAAGAGGGTCTGCATACCACACTCAGCAACTCTGGGGAATACACAGAAAAAACAACATTAGTTTATCAAAGAAGGCGTATTCTGCTTGTGTCTGCTATATATTTATAATCTATGACACCCTCTTTCACACCTACTAGCATCCTGGGTAGCTCTGTTGTTTTCTTTGTTTCCTTTGTTTGCTTTGGGTTTGAGGATGGAATCATAGATGACGGATAGATTATGTCTACAGCCCCCATTACTGAAGAAGAGGCTTTGATGAGCAGCAAAATGTCTTCACTTCTACAACTTTTTTCTCAGTCGACAAATTTAAACTTCGTCTTTTGCTGTGGATCAGACCTGGACGACCAAGGG
The DNA here is from genome assembly GCF_009829125.3 of Periophthalmus magnuspinnatus. Classification (NCBI taxonomy): domain Eukaryota; kingdom Metazoa; phylum Chordata; class Actinopteri; order Gobiiformes; family Gobiidae; genus Periophthalmus; species Periophthalmus magnuspinnatus. Next base: position 15,101,683 of record NC_047144.1, read on the forward strand.
ATTACACAGACATCTTCATCAGAGAAGACATATTGTGCTTGTGTCTGCCATATAGTTATCTCTCTGCATCATTATGTTATATTTTGGGCATTTTAAGTCAAAAATATGGTACTACTCCAGAACTAAACCAAGATTCAACCGGAATACACCTAGCAATCGTTAAAAATGCATTCATGTCAGACTGTTCCAGGTTTTAGGTTTTGATTCCCCATGTTTAGTCCTGGTTCAGTCCTGGTTTAGTCCTGGTTTAGTCCTGGTTTGGCCCTGGTTCAGTCCATGCTTAGTCCTGGTTTAGTCCAAGTTCAGTCCTGGTTCAGTTCTGATTCAGTCCTGGTTTAGTCTTGATTCAGTCCTGGTTTAGTCCTGGTTCAGTCCTGGTTCAGTCCTGATTCAGTCCTGGTGTAGTCCTGATTCAGTCCTGGATTAGTCCTGATTCAGTCCTGGTTTAGTCCTGGTCTAGTCCTGGTCTAGTCCTGGTTTAGTCCTGGTTTAGTCCTGGTCTAGTCCTGGTCTAGTCCTGGTTTAGTCCTGGTCTAGTCCTGGTCTAGTCCTGGTCTAGTCCTGGTCTAGTCGTGGTTTAGTCCTGGTCTAGTCCTGGTCTAGTCCTGGTCTAGTCCTGGTCTAGTCGTGGTTTAGTCCTGTTTAGTCCTGTTTAGTCCTGGTTTAGTCCTGGTTTAGTCTTGTTTAGTCCTGGTTTAGTCCTGTTTAGTCCTGGTTTAGTCTTGTTTAGTCCTGGTTTAGTCCTGTTTAGTCCTGGTTTAGTCCTGTTTAGTCCTGTTTAGTCCTGGTTTAGTCCTGTTTAGTCCTGGTTTAGTCTTGTTTAGTCCTGTTTAGTCCTTGTTTAGTCCTGTTTAGTCCTGTTTAGTCCTGGTTTAGTCCTGTTTAGTTCTGGTTTAGTCCTGGTTTAGTCCTGGTTTAGTCTTGTTTAGTCCTGGTTTAGTCCTGTTTAGTCCTGTTTAGTCCTGTTTAGTCCTGGTTTAGTCCTGTTTAGTTCTGGTTTAGTCCTGGTTTAGTCCTGTTTAGTCCTGGTTTAGTCCTGTTTAGTCCTGGTTTAGTCCTGTTTAGTCCTGTTTAGTCCTGGTTTAGTCCTGACGTCCTCAGAGTGTGAGACACTTCATATGGCTCTAACATGTCAGCGATGTCTTTTTAACAGTTAAGTCTTGTTCATTTTGTGAGCTTAAAACATGAGTCAAATCCACTTTATCGCTAAGTCCCGCTGCACAAAAATAGTCCATTTCAAAAAAAAAAAAAGTGATGCGTCACCAGTTTTGCCAGTGCAGAGCCAGACTGAGCTCACGTGCTGCACTGTCTTTGAGCTAAAAATAGAAGCAGAGAGGAACATGGAGAAGGCACGCCCGCCAAAAACCCCAAAACCCCAAAAATCCAACGCTACAGAAACTTGACAGGGCTCAAATGTTTTAACGATATGAAGCTGGGATGAGCGATTTATCATTTCAATTATCGGTTTCCCCATATATCGCATTAGGTTGATATCAAACACACTGATTATCTGTGTGTCTGTGTGTCATTCCCAGTTTGTCCTCACTCTTTTTGAACAGACCCATGAGTAAAAATGAAAATAGAGCAGCAATTATGTTAAATATATGGCTGTAAAAATAGTATTTAGTATTGTACTGGCAAATATCAGTTATTAAATACAGCAGAAGACAAATAATGGATGCCAGTCTGAGCCCAAAACATTCATATGGCCCATAGACTGTTTATATAAATGGACATAGCTAACCTGCTAGCTGCCGCGGTCCAAATAGGAAGTGATTACGGGATGCGCTCTACATGATTGTGTCCTTATTTCACTATTGTATCTGTAACTCAAGATATGAACATTAATAACAGACAACTCAGACGCCTTTTTCCCCCAAGGCCTCCCCCGCTAGCATTAGCAACAGGTTTGATTGACAGCGTTGCTAAGCGTCCGCCCCCTGTTAAACCAGTAATGCGGACAGGAAGAGGCGTTACCTTCAACAGCTTCACTCCAGATTGGCTCTTTGGTTGCTATGATACTCGCGGTTGGAATACAAAATATGGAAACTGGCTCCAAATTCGCCCCTATAACCGCTCTAGCCTCGATGAGCTTCATTTAACTGGAGGTAAACGCTATGGGTGACGTCACACTCACTTGGTTCACTTCTTTATACTGACTATGGTTCATTCACACATTCTGTCCCCATCATACGTCCAATATTGTAGGATTAGGACACGAATGGAAAGGCGCGCTGCTGCTAAGATTAGCTGAGCGGCCAATATCTCTGTCGAATCAGCATTAAGTTTAACGCGGCTGTGAAATAGTGTCTAGTTAAAGGAGCTACGTAGCCTAAGCTCTGACTGTTTTAAAAAAGGAACAAGGGTTTCTCAGTATATGGACTTGCCTCATATGAAAGCTCAGGACCTCCAGAATTTACTCACTGAGCTGTAAGGGCTGCGCTAGCACTGATTCATGACTGGCTGCAGGTGCTGGGGTTTAAATAGTGATTATTCAGATCAGAGGGAGGTATTTTAGGTTTAAACCAACTCATTCTGCATTCTCATTCGATTATCGGATTGACAAAAAAACATCAAATTATAAAGAAATAAATGAGAGATCGTGTCCAATGTTTTTATGTTTTAAGAATAAGTCCACATTAGAGTTGTTATCAGTAAAAGCTATTTGATTTTAATGTGTTGACCTCGTATCTTTGGACACAGATGGATAGGACAATCAGTACAAACAGTGCAAACGTACAACTAGTTTATATGAGCGAACTGTTAGACTTGGACTGAAACAATGTTCTAAGTTTGCCTGGGATCCAGAACACACACTTCTTCAATACTTTATGAAGACGTGAGTTCGGTTAACAGTGAATCTCCCTGTTTTCAAATGGGTGTGATTGACAGGTGGATTAGCCAATCAGGGACAGGCATTGGCCGTCTGTATTGGAAATAATAAAGAAAAAGAATGTCACAGGGGGCTGAAAAACATGGGGGAATTCTGCAGAATCAATGAGCAAAGCACTAAACTCTGTCGAGAAACATGATTTTATTTGTAAATCATAGGTGACCAATGAGCTCCTTCGTTTCACATGTGTCACTGAGATAAACAGATCTGATTGGACGATCACGTTTGACCAGGCTTCTACTACACTACGGGCGATAGTAGCTCAGTTGGTATTTGTTTGTCCTCTGATCTGAAGGTTGACAGCTCTCTACATAAACATTGTTTGAGTGGTCAGATCCATTGACACACAGGTTGGCGGTGTGATTCCAGCTCCCACAGATGAATACTGTTGTTGTGTCTTGGGCAAGAAACTTAACCCACCTCGCCCCCAGTGTCTGTGTACACTGTTGTGTGAATGGGTAAGAGTTCCTTCTTGTTAAACTGCATTTTCTATAAAACTAAAAAGAAAAATTCAATGAAAACTGTAGGCTGCTTTTGTAACAAATGAAAGCCTATAGTGATTTTACATTTGATTCATTTATTTTAAAGATAGTCTGGTAAGATCATGCAGCCTACTCTATTTTAATCACTAGTACGCAACCCACAGCTGACGTCAAGGTGGCTTATCTACGTCCACGTTTTAGATACAACGCCACCAGACATACATCAATCTGTACCAAAAATACCGAGAGAGATCAGTGTGGATTTGTCATACAAGCACAAAGTGACAAATGTAAATGTATTGAAATTGGATACACAGTTCGAGAGCAGCATTTTTAAGACTCCAAATGTGGTTGTTTCCATTACATTACAAATATTTCTGGATCTTATTTATAAATTTCACGTTTGGCTCTGGAAGTAGCTGGTGTGACTGGGTAAGTAGGTCACCAGAACACTCATTTTCACCATGTCAGATTTCGAGATCGTGATACCAATATTGATACTTTGATGTTATTGCTTTGCCTGGAATGTTCCACAGTATGGCATTTAAGTTATCTCTCTTCATAGAGACAAAGAGGCTCCATCACCTGATCAAGTTACAGGTCAGATCTGCAGCGAGACGACCCCACTCCCAGGAAGAATGCATGCTTTTCAACACATTTTTGACCAATAAAACACTCCAAAATAAATGCTGAATAGATATGTTTAATGCCATACTGTGGAACATTCCCTCTGTTTCCATACAGTAGATGTTTTTTTACCTGGCGGGCTGTTCTCGTCGACGCTGTGGCACATCGCGATGGTTTTGCCGTCCTTGACCCCTCCCAGCTCCACCACGGGGCTGCAGGGACTCTTCTGTTCTTTGCTGCCCAGAGCGGGAGGGCTTTCCTCTGGGGACGGACCCAGCGATGTCCCCCCCTCCACATCCAGCGCCTGGAGCTTGAGCAGTGAACTTTGCAAACAGAAGCAGAACATGCCAGAAGTACTGACCCAGAGATTAGCCAGCTCCCAAGACGGTTCTACAGGCCTTGAATGGCAATCCGCGTTAATAGTGTCAGTAAAAAAAAGTTCAGTTCTTTTAGAGGGTCATTTTATCTGTTGGCAACTAGACACTGGCTCCAGGTATATTTCATTCAAAAAAATGTTTAAAAATCCCATGTAGTCTATACTATGTGCGACAGTAGCTCAGTTGGTAGCGCATTTGTCCACTGATTGGAAGGTTGGCGGTTCGAATCCCACTCTCACCATAAACATCATTGGTGGTGATTCCAGCGATTCCAGCTCCCACAGATGACTTTTGTTGTTGTTGTGTCCTTGGGCAATACACTCAACCCACCTCGCCAGCAATGGGTGAGTGGCTCCTTCTAGTAAAAATGCATTTCTATAGAACTAAAGAAATAATTGTGCTAAATATTTTAATGCAATCAGTGATTTTACATTACAACACATGGGTCAAAGTAAAGTAGTTTTTTTTTTTTCTTTTATCAGCCAGTAGGTCCAATCAATGTTCAGTGTTGTTTTACCTTGACTGGACAAATATATTACTTGTAGTAGCTCATTATATCTACAAAGATTACGCATTGATTTGATATTCTGGTAAAATCATGCAGCCTATCCTATTTTAAACACTAGTACGCAACCCACTGCTGACGTCAAGGTGGCTATCTACGTCCACGTTTTAAATACAACGCCACATGCAGGTAAAAAAACACACCACAAACACGATTACACAGGAGAAAAAACTAAAATTCCGCTTATATAGACCTTCAAACGTCTTAAAACGAAGCTTATGTTGCTCTCCAGGAAGTAGCCGGGTACCATTCTGTTGCAGCCATGCCGCCTCCTTCTTGTGTCGATGTTCTCCAGAAAATAGCCCGCGCCGAGGTGGAGGGATAGCCCGTAATTGGCAATGCGAGCTGTTCCATTCGCTGCAGATTGTAATCTTTCAATGCATCGCAAGTGGTGTTGGGGATTTTTGTCGTGAAAAATGCCAAAAGCTTCCACGTCTGACGGTTGGAGTCTGGAGCGCTGTGGTCCTGAGGCTGCGCGCGGATGGATGGAGAGGGTGTGTTTTGGCACGGCCCTAGTTTCGGCGGATTACTCATCGGGTCCTCGTGAAAAAGGGAAGGGAGGGTGGGTGGGAGCGTGTGTGTGTGTGTGTGTATGTGTGTGGGCGAGAGGGAGAGAGAAAGAGAAAAAGAGGGAGGTGGTGCTGGTGGAGGGAGGTAGAGATAGGTTATTGCTCACGGGGTGCTCCTCTCTCTCTCCGTTCGCTCTGTTTTCTCTCTCTCTCCTTCGTCGTGAGGTTTTTCCCGCATCACTGGGGGTGGGTCTGGCGCTGACGTCACCCGGGAGCGTGTGTCACAGCTCATTCATAAAAAAAGAAGAGATTAAAAAAAAAAAAAAGGGAGAGAGATACGTGCTCGTGCTCACACAGACACTATTTAACCCTCTGATGGTAAACAAAACAATCTGTATCCAATCTGTGCTTGCCCTCAATCTGTTTATAATAGATTCTACCATTTGGACGTGTTTATTTGGGCTAATTCTGATCCACACTGAACTGATCTGTCTATGAGAAAAGATAGTAATGCCACCAGTGCAAGATACAAGTCAGATCTATGGAGCGGCAACCTCACTCATTGCAAAAATATATGTTTTTCAAGTAGTAAAAAGACCAGTTGTTGAATAAATGTCATATAGATAAGTCATGGAGTCCAATACTCAAGGTAAAGCAATAACATCTCCATAGAGACGAGAAAAAATAGACCCAACGCCATAGTTACCATACGTTTTGCCTATCCACAATTATTCCTTCCTTACACAATTAGTCCCACATTGCACAAAACTGACTCTTGTGCGCTTTAAGTCATGTTATTATGTCGTTTCCTCCTCAAAAACAGACCCGGAGTTGTGTTTAGTTTCATTCGCACATGTTTGAGTCAAGTTCTTATTATTAGGTGGAGATGGGCGGAGCTAGTCTCGTCTCGTTTCAGTCAGACAAAACATTTTCATCATTCTGAAGAAGTCAAACTAATGCAGTTATATCTGAGGCCGAGCTGTGAGCGAGGATCTGATTACTCAACCAACGATGCCTAACATTGAGAGCGGGATTTGAACCACCAACCTTCTGATCCATGGAAGCTGGGGAAGAACCCGACCAACCCTTCTACCAACTCTACCTCTACAGCTGCTTTCAACACAGTGGCCTATGACTTTACTATACTTTGCCAACAGGGTCATTCATTTTAATTAGTCAAATGTTTTCTGCTGTGGCTTTAAGGTTGCCACTGACGGCTCCATGACCAATGTTCCCTCTAATTTTTCACGAGTCTGAGCAAACACGCAAACTCCCTGAGTGGTCCCATGGACCACTGTGAGGGACATCAGACGTGTGCACTGTGGTCATGCTGCATCACATCCATCCAAGTTAAATGGTTTATTAAAGAATCAAATTACCGCATTTACATTTCTGTTATAAGACTTTTAATTAAGTGCTTTAGCCACTTATACAATGAAAATGACAAAAATCTTGCTCATGACCTGTGTAGTATGTTAATGCTATTGGAAGTATAAATATTTAATTTTAACTATGGCAAAACATGAACTTCTAATCAAACCAAGACAACTGTAAACTCCAATGTTGAAAACACACTTAACATTTTTATTATAAAGCTCTGACTTGTATTATGAGTATAAGCCATTGTGTGAAGCTTTTGCTTGATTTTTACAACTCATAAACTAGTGACAGTCAATGACCAATACACACTGAGAGGAATCTGTATCTGCACAGCTGCTCTATTACTGTACATTTACATAACATATTAAAACACAATATATACTGTGTATTTGTATAAAAATATAGTCAAAACAAGTGAACAAACACACACACTTCAAAATGTAAACAAACACACACTGGAAACTAAAAATACACTGTACATGTGACAGAGGTTGGAAGATCGAGTCCCGCTCGGGCCAACTTCTGTCATTGTGTCCTTAGGCAAGACACTTCACCCAAGTGGTGTGTGCGTGATGATTGGTGGTGGTCGAGGGGGCGCAGATTGGCATTAGCTAATGCTAATGATTACACATAATACATATTTGACTCACAATTAAGTCTATAGCAGAATAAACCACGCTTACCGATCAGGAACAGCATCCAGTCCATCAAAACATCAGATCCTCTGCTCCTGAGTCCATCATGAGATCTTCACTCGGTTCCACGAACCGCTCCGGGTCCGAGATGCCTCTAGTTTAACTTGTACAAACATCCACAGTGTCCTCGGTCGCATAGTTCCTTTGTTTCGTCATGTTTAAAATGCAAAACTGCTGCAAAAAAAAAAAATACACACAGATCTTTGCATCCAGTCTCCTCCTTTTACACACACTGTAACTGGCTGTAAGGGGAAAACATCACTAAATGTGTATAATGTAACTGATTCTACAAGTGGGAGAGTGGGGCGTACTCTTTCAGTCATCTGTAGTCACTCATTCATTGCTCCACTAACCCACAGCCCCCACCTTATTGGCCAACTTTGGTGTCAATCACAAGCTAACAAGTTTGTTTTGCACTGAGGAACAAAGTCGGCGCTGTCAGAAGTTTATTATGCTTGAAATCGACAAAAGAAATGCAAAAAAGTGACCTGCAGCAGATTGGACATGGAGGGTCTAACTTCTTTTGTGGACATAATTTCTTGACTGGATTATATTCTTTGGACCTTTACGGAACGAATGAGACCAACTTTGTGTGAATATGTTGATGTTTGACAGAACCAGAGCGCTCAAAGGTAAGTGAAGTCCAAATCCACATTTCTGACTTCTCTGTAAAAACGTCTTTCCTGTCAGCACTGTGGTGATTACAGGTGTAAATAGTTTACATATTCAGAAAGAGGAGAGCCGTAGCTTTCATTTGATGTGTAGACTGTTTGTGTGGGTGACACAGAAATATACGTACATTGCTGTAAAGTTGTAACATAAGGCGACGGGCCGAGGGTGGGCCGTCGGGACGTTAAGGGGTTAATACAGATGGGGGGCAGCTAAAATTGACATTGCTCAAATGCTAAATTATGTTGTAAAACAGTGAGTTCTTGGGTCTAGGCAGTAACTGAAAATATCAGAGTCAACATTTGTAGATTTACCTTTTGGATATTTAATGTCAAATAACAATGTAAAATAAAATCAATAGGGAAATGTGGCTCATGTTGTCCATCTGGGAGTATGACATCATCACATTCTATAATTTGAAAACTAACAAAAAGATCTGTCGTCATGGCAACCACATTGGTGATGTTGTAAAGCTTTGTGCTTTGTGCTTTGTGCTTTGAGTCTGTCCTGTAAGAGGTAGTAGGGAGCAGAGAGCAGAGAGTGAAAGAGTAGAGTTTGACATTTTTAGGCAAAATGGCAAAAGTACAGAAAACAAAAATGGGCCATATGGAGAAAGCACTAAAGGCTGCTTTGGACAAAATGGCCAAGCTCGAGGAGGAAAACGCCACAGTGAAGGAAGAGCTTGAGGCGCTGATAAAAGGTCATATCAACAAGAAGGAAGAGCTGATAGAAAAGAAGCGAGAGAGCGCGGCTTGTAGAAACCTCTCAGACATGTTGAGGTCTGAGAATGAGAGGCTGAAATTGCGCCTAAATGATCAGATCAGGTCCTACAATCAGGCGAAACATCATATAAGGACTCTGGAAGATCAGAATGAGTCTCTGAGTATGACCAGGACCACCCGGAAGGAGCAGCAAAGGCCTCAAGCTCGACCGACCAACAGCGACGCTTTGACACGTCAAGATTCAGAGGAGAGCTCTCCTACCGAAGTGAGAAGGCTTCAACGGCTCCTCAATGAGTCCAAGAAGGACTCAGAAGTTTTGGTGAAACAAATGCGAGAGGAGATCATTAAACTTAACCTGGAGAACAGGAAGCTTAAAGAAACCTCCAGGGTCAGTCGGCAGGAGCAGCAGACCATCACAAATACTTCTCGCCAGGATCAGGCCAAGAAGGATCGACAGAAATATGATATTGTCCTTAACGATTTTAACAAGGCGAAAGAGGAGATTAAAAAATTGCAAAGGACAAATAACATATTGATCTGCACCAACCAAGACCTAAAGAAACAGGTTGAGGACTTGGAGGGCCACATTTCCGACCCTGAAGGAGTCCCTCTAATCAAGAAGGAGAAAGTGGAGCAGTGTGGACAGTGTGAGAAGACCTTGGATTCAGTGAAAGAGCTCCAGGACCAGCTAAAGCACTTACAGGAGGAGAAGGACTATTATAAGAGACGCCTGGTTCAAAATGTCCACGAAGTGAACAATTCTACGGCCACCATAAACAACGACATTGAGGAAAATAATGATCTTAAAGATTATATCCGCAAAGTAGAAATGCGTCCATCAAATGACGTAAAAGGACTCCAGGACGAGGTCCAACAGGCTCAAGAAAAGTCCCGTAAACTCCTGGTCGAGAAGAAATCACTGGAGACGTCGCTGGCAAAAGTGAGATCTGAGTTGACCCAGCAGCGAAGTGACAATAACAACAGAGCGACAAAGGTCAAAGAGCTCGAGAGGAGACTTGAAGACGAGCGAGCAGTTTTCAAGGTCGCCATCGAGAAGTGCTACGCTGCCTATCAGAAGCTCACAGCCAAACTTCAGTAAACACACAGACACACACACAGACACATGCACATACACGTGCACATACACACACAAAATCTAAATATTTTGTGTGTAACCTTGACCCCCCCACCCCCCCAGTAGTCCAGTAGTCCAGTAGTCAAGCTGCCTTGACTACTAGAACTTGAGTACTGGGAGAGATTATCTAATTGAAATGTAGATTAACCTGAGAGTACAGAGTGTGGACCTTTAACAGATTTACGAGCTGTACTGGGATCAGGAGCCAGGAGTCTGGCAAAACAAAATCTACTCCCAAATCCAAACAAAACAATTTAGATAAGAGTCGGCAGCAGCTTTCTTCAATCCATTCCACAAAAAACAAAAATAAAACTTACAAAAAAAAAAAAAAAGATTTGTATTTGGCTTTTATTCAGTGGTTTTAATATTTTACTTGTTGTCTTGGACAGTGTCCTTGGTTTTGAAGGCAGTTTTAAAGGAAATGTGTTATTATCTACTACACACCCTCATTTTGCTCCGTTCTCATTGAGTAATACATTTTATTATAAAAAAAAAATAACCATCAACATTGTATTGTATATTTTCAGTGGGATTATTTACAACTCATTAATATGTAGAATTCCATCTGATACAATGGCTGTTCTTGGTATTCCATTCTGCATCACAGTTTTATAGTATTATACATATTATAAAGGCGTTATTGGAAAGAAAATAGAACAAATAAAAGGTCATCTTTGGGGTCTTTGTAAAGGTCACACCCTATAGTTTTATCCACAGGTGTCAGAATCACTGTGAGTTTGTCTGCTGAGTATTTATACACTTTGGAACACACATAAAAAATATTTTTTCTCATCCTCAACTAAATGTTTTTGTGAAAATGAAGGTGTAGAAAGCTGCAGTAGGGAGCTGGGGCCAAAAATACACTATATCTCAACTGAAAATCTTGTTGACCACTTACATTTCAAATTTGAGGTCAATACTTATAAAAATGAGAGTTTTACACTCATTTTATCATTAGTAAGTCCAGGCCTCTCCAAACGTTCTCCAAATGAAGACATTTGGAGAACGTGTGGAAGAAATTCAGTAACTTTTGAATGTTTCAACCCACAGACATCAGTGAGGCTCTACTGAAAACTCACACAGAGGAATCTGTATCTGCACACACAGCTGCTCTATTACTGTACATTTATATATCATATCAAAACACAGTATAAAATGTGAGATTGGCATTAGCTATTTCTATTCTATGATTACACATGATATATTTGACCCATAATTAAGTCAATAGCAGAATAAACCACACTTACAGATCAGGAACAGCATCCAGTCCATCAAAACATAAGGTCCTCTGCTCCTGAGTCCATCATGAGATCTTCACTCGGTTCCACGAACCGCTCCGGGCCCGAGATGCCTCTAGTTTAACTTGTACAAACATCCACAGTGTCCTCGGTCGCGTACTTCCTTTGTTTTGTTCTTCATGTTTAAAACGCAAAACTGCTGCAAAACAGTGCGTAAAATTGCGCAATTACTCGCGCATAATTTTACGCCCGAGGGCGGGCCGTCGGAGCGTTAAGGGGTTAAACACTTAGAATCATTAGCGAGTTTTCACTCCACGTCGGCCACGTCGGCTAAAACAGATAGCGGCCCATGAGGAGCCTGTCAATGACGTTGCGCAAATACGTACGTGAATCACATAATTGTCTGGAGCAGCTCGTCCCCGGTCACACTCACTGGCTGTGTCTCAATTCGCCAAATGCACCCTTCAAGGGTCCTTACGAAGTACTCTTCAAAAGTGTAGTTTCAAGGTTCCGGTCGAGAATCTGCCCTCCTCAGTGTAGCCGCCATCTTGCTGAAGTGGGACAGGCCCACACCACGGACCGCACTTCCACCGCTGTCTTTGAACGTACGATACGTACATTACGTACGTTATTTTTAATGATTTATTATTTAATAGAAAAAAGTCAAGATGTCGTCGTCACAGCCGTTTCTTTCTGTTTAGATTGAATATCAATAGGCAAATATAACGTTCGAGGTGATTTTTTTACTCAATTGTAGCTACTTCATAACTTTAACAAAATAAACCTTGTGAAAACGTAATAACAGAGACAGAGGTAACAATATCATTTTGACATTCATAGTCTATAAACCAGAGACACTGATTAGTTGTACATATAGTGGGATATTCCAGTTTAATGGTTCGGTATTTTGGCCAGTGGCTACACCACTTTAATACAGTAGAGGGCGCTGTTTCCCTTCTATGCCGTGCCAGTTCTTTTCATCTGATTATTATAAGGTATTTTCTAGCAGTGCAGCGCTACATCAAGCTAGTGTCTTGATTTACTAACACGAAGGTAAATGACACGTGCCCACGAGGGGCGCAGACCTATGGAATGTACCGGAACTCATGAAGATTTTGTGCACGTCTCAGGACTCTGTTCTGGCCTTTCCTCAGAGTCCGTTGCTTCATTGTTCACATTACCTGTGTGGATCATTAAACTCTTCTGACTTTATGTTTCAGTCTCTTGGTCTTTGACGCTTACAATAGAAACGAAGATTCTTACATTATTCTTATTGCAGTAATAATTTTTAATGATAATAATGTCTCTTATTGTCTAGCAATAACTCCACATTCGTTTATTCCATGTAACTCTCCTCCTTTTTAATCATCAAACACACTGTACAGATCTTTATTCAGATTTAACAGTTTCATATCGCTCTGTTGTAGATGAGGTAAACCAGTACGAACATTTGAACGTGTATTGCGCAACGGACTCCATTTTCTTCTTTTTTTTGCGTAGCCGCGGTGCATGACGGGATATAGAAGTGCGTGAAGTGTGCACGGATGCAGGCTTCGGTTACGTCCGATCTCCATGGAAACGGTGCAAAGGGAAGGGCAGGTTTGTCGGGCGCATTCAGTAGGGTGGGTTGAAATGGGACAGCCCTTGTCGCGCCGGAAATCACGTCACTGCCCTTCGAACCGCCCTTCCAATGGTGATTCTAAGGCCAGGTGGGCGAATTGAGACACAGCCACTGACTCACATTGAAAAATAGCGCAGGATGAATTGTTGTGTGTTTATTTTATTTTCAACTCCGGTTCAATTTTTTGTGCGCAGCACAGATTTTTTGTGCGCGGAGACTGTGTCAGCAGTGCGCAATGGCGCACGCGCGCAGTTTGGAGGGAACAGTGTCCATGACACTTTTCTAATCTAGTGTTTTAAAATAAGCCTCCCTCTGTCTGTCAGATTCTCTCAGTCTGTAGTGGATGAAGTACTCAATTCTGTTATTTAAGTAAAAGTACAGATACAGAGGTAAAAAGTTACTCAAGTAAAAGTATTACATGAAAAAAATCGACTTAAGTAAAAGTATTTGTTAAAAATGTACTTTAAGCGTAAAAAGTATTTGTTGTTAAGTGTTGTTAATTTGTCAAAGTGTTAAATGTACTGATGTTGATTAAAATGAGACATATTTTGGTCAACAGAAACAATATAATTCGATTTCTTAATTTTTCTTAAGAATTTTGTGTGTTTATTTTTGTTTTCCTCAAAGCCGAAGCTTGAACTCAAAAACTTTAATCAGGATGTTGCAACGAACATGGTAAAAATAACCCCTCAAATCATATGATCAGTACTTTTTACTTTGCAGTCCTGTTAAAAAATGTAGTACTAAAGCTACTAAAGTACTAAAGATTCACTTTTGTTTTTGAATCTGAGTCTCCTGTGTCTTTGCTCTCTGTGCTAAGTCACTCCACCTGTGCTTTCACAACAGTCAGCGTGCATCCTGAGTTGTGTTTTAGTTTTTGCTCGAGTGATGCAGAAAAGAGGGAGCCACTGTCTTTATGTTAGTTTTGTAGAGTAGAAACTAGACACTGCTCGCAAATGTAGTGAAGTAAAAGTAAAACGTACCCACTGTAAATGTACTTAAGTATAGTACAAATACCTTAAAAACGGACTTAAGCACAGTACTTTATGACTTTTACTCCGTTACCAAGGTCCACCACTTGTTTTCTTGTTCTTTGCCTGTGTCTTATTTTGTGTATGTCCGTTTTTATTAGTTGTTGTTTATGTGAAGCATTTTGTCCAGCTTAAGTTGTATTTTAAATGTGCTATAAACATAAAACTGAATTATTGAATAAACAAGACGGCGAGTTGTGGCAGGAGAGTTTTATTAACAGTCATGCCGATAAAGCTATTTTGAACTGGAATCTCTTTAGCTACTGGAAGCCACTTTAAAATCATCATATCATAGACGTAAAATAAAACTACAAAACACTCACTATACCTCAATTATATACAAATATTACCTTCACACAATTGCAAAAATATACAAGTTGTCAATTCATGCAGAAAAACACCGTGTATCTCCACTGATTCAAAAATATGGAACACCGTAAGTCACTTGAAAGCAGCAGTTTGGGCGTCAATACAAAAAAATCCACAAAAGTTACAACATGGTCATTTAAAACGCATCAATTTGGCACAATTTCACAATAAAACGTTTTGAAAAATGCAGCAGTCGTACAAAACTCATGCACGTGTATCGGTGTCCGTGTGTGCAAAGTTATAAGTGATATGTCTATAGGTTGTGGAAGTATATACAAAAGTTCTGGTAAAAGCTTCACAACGTCTCGAATAATACTAAAGACTCACTCTGGAACTTTTCCGGTGGAGGCTCAGAAAACCTGCGTTCCTCCATGTTGTTGAGGTGCTTTGCCTGGGTTATTTCTCCGTTTTGGCGTTTGACTTTTCTCTATCCGTGGAGACAAATAACGGTCGGGTCAGGTCTGTGGAGAGGCAAGCCCGCTCATAGTAAGTTAATAGGCATGATTTCCAAAGTATTTCATAAGCAGTAAACCAACTTGTAAATGTGAAAAGTGAAATAAGATCGTTGAATGTCATACTGTGGGACATTCCAGGCAAAGTAATAACATCTCCATGGAGACAAGTCAGAGGTCAGGTCTGTGGAGAGGCAAGCTCATTCATAGCAAGAATGCGTGCTTTCCGAGGTGTTTTCTAATCAATCGAAAACCTGTAAATGTTTAAAGATAAGTTGATCGCCATATTGTGGAACATTCCAGGCAAAGCAATAACATCTCCATGGAGACAAGCAGCTGTTGTGCGCTCCACCAGAAAAGTTACATAGTGAACCTTTAAAGAAGTTTGTTTTTTGGGTTAAAGCTTAATAGAGGCTTGGACAAGGCAGTGAGGTGACCCTGGATTCTGGGTTCCTGTAAGAAGTAGTGATATTTCTTGAACTAAAATGATCAAAAAGATGATGTAATTGATCAGGTTTGATGATCTGATATAGGCCACAGTTCCTCCAATCACGCCAGTCCTACATTACACAAAACTGACTCTTGTGAGCTTTAACTCATGTTATAATGTTGTTACCTCCTCAAAAACATATCTGGAGTGGTGTGAATGAAGCAAAACACAACTCCAGGTCTGTTTGTGATGAGGAAACTACATTATAACATATCAGACAATAGAGTAATATGGGCCCTTTAATTTCTCTGTAGCTATTGGGCCGATCTACATGAAACAAAAACTGGCACAAAGTTCACAAAGTCTTCTCCGTCACCGCAAAAGCTTAAAAAAGTGATACCATTATTCAAACATGAAGGATCTACCAAAAGCAGTGAGTCTCCCATAGAGTTATATAGACCCTATATTTGAATTCATGACATCATCAAAGTCTCAAAAAGCTACCTGTTGGTCAGTTCAACAAGGACTATATCAGGACTATAAAGATCCTAACAAGAACCAGGACTAAACCAGGTTTTTTCAAGTCCAAACCAGGTCTAAAGTAATGCCTCACCATAGCATCTTCTCAAGCATTTTTAACTGCTTTAAACTGGTCTAAACGAGGACTAAACCAAGACTTAAGTAAGATGGGGTCTACATTTGACTACTGGATCGATCTCCGTTAAGCTAAACTCATTTAAACCAAAACTCGAGCTGGAAATAGCTTATGAGTACCAGCAGAAATGCCCTTACACGGCCTCATTACAAAGTCAGAGCTTATGTTGTAGTTTTTAAATGCTAAATCTCTCTCTACTTTTTAGACATAACTTACGGTAGCATTAAAAGTTTAATCTTGAAACCACGTCACCTCCATAGACTGTATAAAGAAGTGGACTAAGGCCTGATTTGTCTGTTATTAATGTTCATATCTTTTAGTTACGGACACAATAGCAAAATAAAAACACCAGGATCATGTAGAGCAGGTTAATACGAACAGTCGACAGCAGCAGTGACAGAGAGAAGGGCCATAGTTTTTCAATAGAAAGTGAATTGAAGCCAGAGTCGATGGAGCCGGAAGCGTCCATGTTCACTTCCTACTGCTGCTGCGAGCACGTTAGCTATGTCCATTTATATATACAGTCTATGGTCACCTCCTAGCTTATAATCGCTTCAAATATTGTAATTATGCTATTGTTTTTTTTTGCTTCGTGTTAAAATTAAATTATACTAAAAGTGTACTATGGTGTTGCAGCTTTTGATAAGGGCTTTGTACACGTTTAGACATTATTCAAAAATATTATCTGGACTGGAAGTTAAAAGATTGGAAGATCTTGAAGAGCTTAAAAGTCAAAAATACCAATTTAAAGTCGCTGTACCTGATTTTTACCGTCTTAAAAACATGAAAAACAGAGCTAAGTTCACCTTACGCATTTAGAGCATCTTAAATATTCACCAGGATGATTTTATAAGTGCTTTTCACAACTTTCAGAGACCAGAGTGGAGTTTTGCAGTCACGGTAAAGCTAACAACAACAACTAGCATGCTAACTGCACACTTCCTTATGATCAGACAATAAAACAATTTATAATTAGATGCAGGCAGTTCACAGCTGACATATTTTGACATCAAGAGCTGCTTATACAATATATCTGTACTGGGGAAAGACAAGTTTTGCTCAAATACATGGGAAAAATCAGGTACAGGCCTTTTAACCTATGAAGACCACTTGAAATCATGTTTTTTCAAGGTGCTTTAGATTGATGAAAAATACTTGTGTTTTTGTTGAATCTATATTGAAAAAAAAACCCCATTAAAAATCATAATCCCAGCCGGAGTTATCGTCTGGTGGGGGGTCGTCAGTGTCTTCAGGAAAACTGTCAAAGTTACTGGTGTCAGTTGGAGACGAAACCTGCAAAAACGAAAATATTTCAGTCACATTTTAATCGCAAGAAAGTATTTATTATATACATTTATGAATTAATTTTGAGCTGAGTGTTGAGTCTCACATCGTTCATTTAAATAGGCCATCTGATTTAATGAAAAGGGAAAGAATATTAAATAAATACAATTATTCAGTGTCTACATAATGCAAAACGTACCATCTATACATGAAAAATACATGCAAAATTTGGAGAAAATAGAACGTATGAGTTATATTTTAAGGAATATTCAAATATATTTTATTTTTAGGATTTTTTTTGTTCCTTATTATTATATAGTTTATTAGTAATGCTTTTTTATACAGAAACATTTAAATCTATTTTATTTTGTAGATTTTTTATTTTTTTGTTCTTTATTATGACATAATTTATTGATAATGTTTTTTAAGAAATAATTTAATCTGTTTTATTTTGTAGATTTTTCTCTTATTTTGTAGATTTTTTTTTTTTTTAGGATTTTTCTTTGTACCTTATTACGATATACTTTATTAACAATGTTTTTTAAGAAATATTGAAATCTATTTTAGGATTTTTTTTTCCTTATTCCAAGTTAAACTTTTTTTGTTTAGTTTTGGTTTTACAACAATACAAACTACAATATTAATATACTTGTTCTTTCCAGTAGGGGGCACTGTTGAGATAGACATCCAAGGTTGTGTGCACTTACATTTGGTTGTATGGGAGGAGTCAGAGTTTGCTTCTTGAGACCTTCCCAGTTAAAACCTTCAAACCACCTTCAAAACACAAAAATATATTTAAAATTTACAATACAAATATTTAAAATGTACAATAAAAAAAAAACCCTGTAAAAATAACGTTTTGAGTCATGCTGTTATTTCGTTTCAGGTCTATTTCTTACTTGTGCTTTTGAATGTCCTTAACACCATTTTTCAGGTTCCCAAGTCTTTCTATAGGATTGTCTCTGTGAAAAAAGATTGTAATCGTAATTTAGTTCATCTTTTTGATTCATATTAGACCGCTGGTTCATTAGCGCCCCCTACCTGCAGAGCTTTTTGATGAGGTTGCCTGCGTTCTTGGTGACCTTCTTTGGAAACTCAATCATATCGATGCCCCTCAGAATCACATTGTAAGTTTTCATTGGGTCTGGGCCTGTGAATGGAGGACTGAAGAGAGAAAACGTGTTAATAATAATAATAGTAATAATAATAATTCACACAGTTCAAGACAAAACACAACAATAATCGTATTTACAGGATATATGTGTGTTTACCTTCCAGTCAGCAGCTCGTACATCAGGATTCCCAGGGACCAGTAGTCTGCGGACACATCGTGGCCTTTGTTTAAGATGATTTCTGGAGCCACATACTCCGGAGTACCGCAGAACGTCCACGTCTTTTTACAGTAACCGATTTTCTTCGCAAATCCAAAGTCCACCTTCAGACAAAACCAAAACAATTACTCATTTTCTTTAGAGACATATACAGTATTTAACAATTTTATGATTTAAAGATGCACTATGTAACTTTTCGGGAGAGTTCATCAAATATATAAAATATCCCTGAATGGCTTTTTTTTTCAACTTAACAGCAAAGATCTATACAAAGATTTTGCCTAAGAGTACAGACTTGCTTTGAATATTGTCTGATCAAATGTGGTAAAATGCACATACAAGTTTGGCGTATCCCCTTCGGTCCAGCAGCAGGTTTTCGGGCTTCAGGTCTCTGTAGATTATGCCTTTAGCGTGGAGATAAGCGAACGCTTCAACCACGCAGCCAGTGTAGAACCTGGTCGTTGTATCGTCAAACGAACCTCTGAAAGAAAAACACATGGAGGGAGTTCACTCAAGTGCAACCAGATCTAAACCAGGTCTACAACAGGACTATTCCAGGTCTAATCCAGGGCTGAACCTGGTCTATAACAGAACTATTCCAGGTCTATAATAGGACTATTCCAGGTCTAATCTAGGGTTTAAACCAGGTCTATAACAGAACTATTCCAGGTCTAATCCAGGGCTGAACCTTGTCTATAACAGAACTATTCCAGGTCTATAATAGGACTATCCCAGGTTTAATCTAGGGCCAAACCACTTGAAAAATGTTTTTCTATGTAAAAGTTTATATAAACATACTACACTGAAAAATCCAGACTGGTGAGGACTAAACTAGATTAAAACTGGGTCAAAACTAAAATAATAATAAAAGGGTCACCTCTTTAGCCAAAACTCCTAAATCTTAAAGTTAACTCACCTGTCTCTGAGAATAGTCCAGAGCTCTCCCCCGAGGCAGGCCTCCATCAACATGTACAAGTATTTGCTGTCTTTAAAAGTCCGATACAACCTGATGGCAACACAAAAACACCGCTCAGTACTTCAAGTTCAACAGATGAATTTAAAGGTCCTATATTATAAATGTCCTCTGACTTCTCACCTGACCACGAAGTCGCAGTGGGCGTCGGCCATGATCTGTTTCTCCGCCCGGATGTGCTCCTGTTGTCTGGTGTCGACAATGTGGCGTTTCTTCAGGATTTTCATGGCGAAGGTCTTGGCCTCTTCATTTTTGAGTTGAACCTGAAAAAGATGAAATTTTTGCTGTTTAATGAAGACAATAAAAAACTGAGGAAGTTTGAATGTACAGGGTTAATTAAGTGTCTGCTCTATAGTAATAATCTATGACACTATGGATCATTATGTTATAATTTGCACATTTTAAATCACAATATTCATCTAGAACAACTTAGTAAAAGAAACAAGCCCGCTGACTTCCACGGTGCCCAATGAGAGCTGACGTCGCCATAATCGTTATCACAACAAAGAGACGTGGCGCCCCCTATGAGAAGGACACAACTATAACATGTTTAAAAGCTCTGAAAAGTTGATTTTGCATAAAAGATCTGCTTTAAGAAGTATATCACACAGCATAAGAAATGTGTCCGTAAATATCATAATTCAATTTTACAGAAAAATCTATGCATTTAATAAAAACTTTACCTCAAATATCTTCTGCAGTTAACGCCATAAAATTAACACTTTCTAAAATAAATACTTTTAAATGCGCACTTCGTAACTTTTCTGCTCGGACTTTACCAATGCTGGTCTCGATGGATTTGTTAATGCTTCACCTTGAATGTTCCGCAGTATGGCATTAAACCTATCAGTCTTCATTTATCAATTACAGATGTTTTTATTGCTTTAAAATACCTTAAAAAACACGCATCCTTGCTCAGATCTAACTTGTAACTCGACCTGGTGGAGTCAACTGCCTGTCTCCATGGCGATAAATAAAATAAAGTTTAATGCTACACTGTGGACCATTCCAAAGTCATAGCATTTGCACAGAGATAGCAGGTGGCAGATGCTCTATTAGAGATGTTACAGAGCGTAGCTTTAGAGGAATGGTAAATATTGGTTATGCTAAAGCTTGCTAGGCTAACTGTTATGCTAGCCCTTTTGCCATGTGTTCAAAATAACATGTACGTTCCCAAACACAGCTGTCGATCAGGGGTAGAGTAAAAGTCATCCCTTAAACACTTTCTTAAGGTATCGTAAATAACACATCGGATCCAAACGTGCTGTAAACACTTTATATATAGATGTTTACAACTTGAGACACTGATACTCGATTCCTGTGTACGTTTTTGGGGTGTGCGAGTAGTGACAGGAGGAGGAGCTGGTCAGGTGTGTGAGTTGGACTGTGTGATTGGCTCCGCTCATGTTCTACAGTCTCTATGGTTTAAAACGGAGCTGGAGGACAGGTCAAACTTTTATCAAAAACATCAACAGATCTGCAGTTTGACAGTTAAACAGCAAATTCGAAATATTCATATTAACCCGCTCTACATGTTCCTGGTGTTTTTATTTCGCTATTGTGTCCATAAATCAAGATATGAACATTAATAACAGACAAATCAGGCGCCTTCTTTCCCAGAGGACGCTCCCACTAGCGTTAGCAACAGGTTTGATTGACAGCGTTGCTAAGCGCTTGGTTGCTATGATACAGTTTTAAACTATAGGGATTGTAAAATGTTGTGATCACAGCTTCATCAGCCCTGTTGTGTAGCCTTTCCTTCTACAGTGTATAGTCTGTACTGTGCCCCCTATAGTAGTAGTAATAGTAGTTATTATAGTAGGAGTAGTAGTAGTTGTTGTTATAGTAGTAGCAATAGTATAGGACTAGTGGTAGTAGTGGTAGTAGTAGTAGGAGGAGGAGTAGTAAGAGTAATAGGAGTAGTAGTGGCAATAGTAATTGTTGAGTAGCAGTGGTAGTAGTAGTAGTAGTAGTAGTAGTAGTAGTAGGAGGAGGAGGAGTCAGGAGTAGTAGCAGTGGTAGTAGAAGTAGGAGTACTAGTGGCAGTAGTAGGAGTTGCAGCAGCAGCAGCAGCAGCAGCAGCAGCAGCAGCAGCAGTAGTAGTAGTAGTAGTAGTAGTAGTAGTAGTAGTAGTAGTAGTAGTAGTAGTAGTAGTAGTAGTAGTAGTATTTAAGTAAATATAGTGTTTTTTTCTTTGTACTAAACATTTTCCTATTATCATATTTGACTCCTTACTTAAGATCATTCAGACTTTTATTAAAATCCATCGACCTTGGACGTTCTGAACATAAACAATAAACATTTTTAATCAGTGCCATTTAACACACAAAATAGTCAAAGTTCTTCCTCCAAAGTTTGAACTCTTCTCTAAACCACATACTTCTCCCGACAGAGGCCTGGCTCTACACCTCTCCCTTAAAAAGCTGATGATTAACGATTTGAAATATTTCAGAGCACACAGTTACTTAATACTAAATAATAATGATAAAAATACTCGTGATATAAAGTCCTAGAGCAGCCTACTGGAGCAAAAGTATCCTGTTCCCTCTACACACTGCTGGTTATGTATGAGCATATCTGAGAGGTCGAAGGTCAGCTCTTTCCTTAGAGGTGAAGCTTCAGTGAGTCACCGGTTATAAATAGCCCCAAGGCATGATGGGAGATCCTGAGCGGGGATTCCTTCCTGTTTTTGGGCAAACCCTTCGAGGGCTTCTCCAGTGGCCTTTAGTGAACCACCGTGTCCCGCCTCTGCAGCAACGAAACCCGAGCGCTAGCTAGCCAAACCGCAATGCGCCAAGCTAACACGTCTAGGGATCTGTGGGTTTTACAGTGATGAAAATTTGCAACGTTACCATAGCAACCAACAAGTCAAAACTAAATATTACGTCTTTTGAAAAGTCTACGACGCCTGTAATACGTGGAGATGTTATTGCTTTGCCTGGAATGTCCCATAGTATGGCATTAAACTGAGCTATCTTGCATTTATTCGATTGCAGGTGTTTTTATTGTACTGAATACCTTGAGAAATATAGATTCTTACTGCACATCTCTACAGATCTGTCTTATGCCTTGGCTTCATGATGTTGCTAGCTTGTCTCCATGGAGATAGATAGGTTAATGCAGACTCTCCGCCAGAGAAGTTACATAATACAGCTTAATTGTGAGACTCATACTGTATAACTGTAATTTATCTGTTTTTTTCATCATTTTAAAATTTAAACAGAAAATAAAACTGCTTTACATTACTTGTAAAAATGTTTTATCTCCACTTATTTGTTTCAAGAATAACTGCTCTTGTAATATCCGGGTCTATGCTGTTGTTGTGTCCTTGGGCAAGACACTATGGTAGCAACAGAAAGGGCATCTGGCGTAGACAGTGGAATGTCTAATGATGTGGAAGGTCTAATACCACACAAAATGGATTCTGTGAGGTTTTAGTCATGTTATAATGTTGTTACCTCCTCAAAAACATATTAATTTGCATGTTTGAGTAACCCTTTATTAGTCTGTCTACATCAAAGCTCCAAAGCTCAAAATGCTCTGTTCCACCTTGTGATGTCATGAAGTGGTAGTTTTCAAGTTAACAGCTACATTTACGTTTAGTTTATTAGAGATTCAATTGGTGGAGATTCCAGGCAATTCCAGGGCTGAAACGATCCAAATGACTGTGAAACTGTATGGAGTAGAGCACTTCCTGTATTACTACATGACATCACAAAGTGGAACAGAGCGTTTTCAGCTTGAGAGAAAAACTCCTAAATGTGCAGGGTTTGTGTGTTAAACGTGTGAAAGAAAACAAAACACAACTCCAGGTCCGTTTGTGATGAGGAAACAACATTATAACACAGATGAGAAAATAGCATGATATGGGCCCTTTAAAGTAACAAACTACTTGTAAAGGTCCCCGTGTAATATTAGAGGAGGGATTTAGGCATTAGTCCAGTTGTCCCCTATGGAAACGCCTGTCCTGGTCAGTGCAGGTCCCTCTAGACCAAGATCACAGGATCAGAACCGGTTTCAAGTTCCCGAGCCGAGACTTCACTGGAAACTTACTCCAAATAGCTCCCAGACACACACACCATAGGACAGGACGTTCAAACGGGCACATTTAGATTCAGAAATTAGGTTATAAGATCAAGTATACACGTTTTTACTACCAGTGTCATAATATGTACTCAGAAAGTAGGTTACGGAAAGGTACCACAACTGCTACAACTACTACTGCCATTACTACTAGTACTCCTACAAGGCCATACTACTGCTACTACTGGTACATTTACAAGGCCGAATACTGTATTAAATAGGACTATGACATCAAGTAAGTAAATGTTGTTGTATTTTTAAGGTTTAATATGTACTAAAAACTAGGCAACTGGAGGATACTACCACTACCACCGCTATATTTTCTATAGTACTACTGCTACTACTGTTACTACTACTAGTACTTCTACAAGGCCAAATACTGGCTTAAATAGGACTAAAAGATTAAGTATGCACTTTTCTTATTTCCAAAGGTTTAATATGTACTAAAAAAACTAGGCAACTGGAGGATACTACTACTACTACTACTACTACTACTACTACTACAACTACTACCATTACTACTACTACTGCTAGTACTTCTGCAAGTCTAATTATTGCCTTAAATGGGACTATAAGATCAAGTGTACACTGTTCTTATCACCAAAGGTTTAATATGTACTAAAAAACTAGTTAAGTGGAGGATATCTGAGGATAGTACTGCTACTACTATTACTACAATTACTACTCCTGCTTCTTCTAGTACTTTTAGAAGGCTGACTACGGCACTGTAGTTTTAAAATATATACGAACTCAAATACCAGGCAACTGAAGGATACTACAACTGCTACTACTTCTACTATTACTACTACTACAAGGCCAACTATTGTATTAAATAGGACCAAAAGGTCAAGTAAGTAAATGTTTTTTATTACCAAAGATGTAATATGTACTCAAAAAAACTACTGGGCATACTTCAACAACTACTACAACTATTACTACTACTGCTACAACTACTACTACAAGGAATAAGTCTGGACTGCTACAAATCGTGTAAAATGAACTACTTTTGTTTTTCAAGTTTTTAAGACAGTAAAAATCAGGTACAGCAGTGTTAGATATTACAAAGTAGTTATTATTCTTAAAAAAAAAATCAAACTTCAAAACGTGTACAGCGTTGTGTCATGTGACGCGTTTGACTTTTACCAGTTCAACTCGTCCAAATCCTCCGACTCCCAAAGTGTCAATGATGTTGAAGTCTGTGAGCTTCAGGCTGGAGAAGAAGGCGTTTTCTGCTTCGTATCTACAAAACAATGAGACAGAATAAATATATATACGATATTTTACTTTAAACTTGATTTTAATGCTCCAGAAATGATGCTTTGGATACCACAGTACAAGACTCATTATTGACAATAGAATGGAATTTTGGAATTTTCAACTCAAAATAATATGCGTTTCTTATTACCATGCAGTTTCATCTGAGCTCTGATTTTGACCAAGACTCCGTAAAACTGTATATAAACTATAAATTTTACACTTTTTTCAGTAATGGTACTAATTGCTCCCCAAAGAACTATAAAGGTTAAAGGTCCTTCATTACACAAAATTGACTCTTGTGAGCTTTATAATCATGTTACCTCCTCAAAAACATACCTGGACTTGTGTTGTTTCATTCACACATGTTTGAGTCACACTTTATTATTAGTCTGTCTACATCTCCAAAGCTCAAAATGCTCTGTTCCACCTTGTGATGTCACGAAATGGTAGTTAGCAGCTACTTTTTACCTTTAGTCCAGTACAGATTTGCAACCCCAGGGCTGCAATCATCCAAATGATTCTCGTGTAGGTGTGTGGAGTTTAAAAACACAGTGGAGCACTTCCTGTATTACCACATGATGACATCACAAGGTGGAACAGAGTGTCTAAATATGCAGGGTTTGTGCGAATGAAACAAAACACAACTCTGGTCTGTTTGTGATGAGGAAACAACATTAGAACATAGATCAGAAAATAACGTAATATGGGCCCTTTAAAGGTGTGCAAGTTAGTTACAGGTCAGGTCTGTGGAGAGGCGACCCCCGTTAAGAATGCATGTTTTTCAATGTATTTCTAGCAGTAAAAAACACATGCAATAGAATACATGTAAGACGTTTAAACTCATACTGTGGAACACTCTAAGCAAAACCATAACATCGCCATAGAGACAATCCGATGGCAGACCCTCCACCAGAAAAGTTACACGGTGCACCGTTAATTTGGAAAAACGTCTTGCACAAATACCAACCCCACTTTTCCCGTATTTAAAGACACATTACAGCATATTGTTACGATTTAATGGCTCAAACCTGGAGCATTTGACGACATGGAAGAATGGGAACTTCTTGGAGGTGTGGATGGAGTAGGACACGATGGGGAGGGGGTGAGAGGGCAGTGGGTGAGGGGGCAGGGGGGCAGGGAGGCTGGTCAGGCGGTCCCTCTGCCTCCTCACAGCCGGGATAGGGAACAACTCTCTCATCACTGCGGGGTATAAGGCCAAGGAACCAAAATGCCAATGTTTCAGTCCAAAAAAATGAGTTTAAACCCAAAAAAACACGATTCTTCAGATACGTTCAGATACGTACACCAGATTGTACTGACACAAAAGTTCTTCAGTATCTGAGATGAGTTGTCTTCAAATTTTGCAGAATAAGAAGAAAAAAACAGTTCAAATATAAGAGATTTTGAGTATTTCTGGTTTAAACCCACTAAACTTAAAAACAAAAGCTGATTTTTAATGAGAAAGTTACTAATCTTAAAATTTCATGAGGTAATTTCTAAAGGAAAAAAACAAAAGCAATAGTACTTATATAAATGGGGAATGTAAAATTTTGCAAAACAACTTGGAAAGAGAAATATTAAAATAATCTACAGCTTTAAATGCGGTTATCTTGGTCTCTTCCTGATCCAGTGCAAACAAAAAAAAAAAAAAGTATAAATCTTCAAGAAAATGTCCGACACAACGTTTGCAACAAGGCTGTTTCAAAAGAAGAGGTGAATTTCCAGTCTACATGATGAAATTTGCCGCTATCTGGCCAATGGTTACTACGGCGATGGTGGCGCAAGGTAAGATCCAAATTTGCCAGATCCTCCAGCTGTGTGAGCATCAAGTTTGAAATAAAATCCACAGCTCAAGAGCGATTTAAGAATGGATTTATGAAAAAAAAAATAATGAAATTACGATGTACGAAACTGCGTCTAAGTCTTAGCGATGTCCTCTCTGCTTGCGATACTGATGGGGTAATGGCAAACTGGACCGGGGCAGGCTTGGTGGGACAGTGGGGGGTATTTTTAGGCGTTGGAAACATAGCTGAAAGGTTAACCCAGTAAAAGGCGGTTCTTGACATCTGAGATCTGGATAACTTCATTTGGATGAGAATCTGATCGATGTTTAAGACTGGTTTGGTTATGGGCGGAGGTAGGATGTTAGTAGTAGTAGTAGTAGTAGTAGTAGTAGTTAGTGGAGGTAATAGTAGTAGTAGTACTGTGGTAGTAGTTAATGTTAATGGTGTAACAGTACCTAGTAAGTACAGTAGTAGAAGCAGTAGCCCCAGCAGTAGTAATCTGATCTGTTTCTCAAAAGTGAACTGTGCAAATTTTCTGGTGAAGGGGTCCTTGCTTTGTCTGGAATGTTTCACAATAAAACATTAAACGTACCCATCTTGTAATTAAACTTCATCTTACTTGCCTTTATTCAACTATTGCTTTTTTTCATTGTTGAATCATACTGTAACACGATGAATTCTTAATGTGAGCAGGGTCGCCTCTCCAGAGATCTGACCTGTAATGTTGCCACGACAAAAGGGAATCTGAACCTAGAAAGAAAAGTGTTACCATTCCTTACACAGAGGGTGTGCTTGAAAAACCTCAGAGAATTTTCCGACAGTTTGAGATTCATGTCTTTTTCACCACTTTTTCAACACTTTGAGACAAAAACTGGTTCACCCCAAGGACAAAACCCCAAGCCACAAACAAAGTGTTACACTGGAGAAACTGGCATATGAGGATGTACCAACACCGGCGTGAGAGCTGCTCTGGACCCCCGTCTGCTGTACATCTCCATCTCAAAGCCACTAACCACTCCTTTGAAGACAGTGAAATTCAGATCTTAGCCAGAGAAAAGAAATGGTTTGAGAGAGGAGTTAAAGAAGATATTTTTGTTAGGAAAGAGAATCCTTCCTTAAACAGGAATGGGGCCTGAGACATAATCTCTCCCCCGTCTACAACTCCATCCTCAGGCCCAGAACAATGAGAACAATAGCAGGGTCATTAAGGGCTGAATAGAGTAGTTTCAGGAGTTTAAAAACACAGCATAGCACTTCCTGTATTACCACATGACATCACAAGGTGGAACTGAGTGTTTTCAGTTTGAGAGTAGAACTCAGCGTAAATGTGCAGGATTTGTGTGTTAAACATGTGTGAATGAAACAAAACACAACTGCAAGTCTGTTTGTGATGAGGAAACAACATTATATCAGATCAGAAAACAGTGTAATATGGGCGCTTTAAAGCTGCCGATGTATTTGACAGTTCAAGTTCATAAGTTGCTTCACCCCTCCTCTTGTGCACGGCCCTGTGCTGTGTTAGACTGTATGGGGCCAGACCACATGATGCTGCAGTGACATAGGCCTTACCATTGGGTCAGATTATATATAGCTTTGTGTCGTGGGTGATGTATGTGCACGAGTTAGACAGTGACCGATGTAACCAAATACTCCAGGGAGTGTCCAGTCGAAACACCTCTTATGGTATACAAGCACTGACCCGTGTCCTGATATGTCTATATGTGTTATACAGGCAATTGATATGATGCTAATGTTATTTAAAGATCCTAAATTATGCAAAATTGACTCTAGTGAGGTTTAAGCCATGTTAGAATATCGTTATCTCCTCAAAAACAGACCTGGAGTTGTGTTTTGTTTCATTCACACGTTTGAGTAACACTTTATTATTAGTCTGTTTACATCTCCAAAGCTCAAAATGCTCTGTTCCACCTTGTGATGTCATGAAGTGGTAGTTTTCAAGTTTACAGCTACATTTTGCCTTTTGTCCAGTAGAGATTGGCAAACCCATGGCAGAAATTTTCCAAATGATTCTAGTGAAGGTGTGTGGAGTTTAAAAACACAGTGGAGCACTTGCTCTATTACCACATGATGACCTCACAAAGTGGAACAGAGTGTTTTCAGTTTGAGAGAAGAACTAAATCTGCAGGGTTTCTGTGTTCAACATGTGTGAATGAAACAAAACACAACTCCAGGTCTGTTTGTGATGAGAAAACAACATTATAACAGATCAGAAAACAGCGTAATATGGGCCCTTTAAAATGCACATGACAGGTTTTTATATTTATTACTTATAGTGAGATAGTACCAGGTTTAAATATTTGTTATAGTTTAAAATCGGGCCTGTGCATTTGACCCATTCTTCTAGACTTGGTCATGACTTAGCTGGAGCAATTATACCTGTTGTACATGTTTATGGTGACTGTTTGAGACAATAAAGTGAACAATTTTCATATCTGTGACACACAACTGAAGCACGAAGCCAAACATATGGTTAGCAAGTACCACCAAAGAAAAGATTTGGCTTTCCAAGTACAACCAAATATAAACCAGGTCTATGACAGGACAATTCCAGGTCTATTTTAGGCCTAAACCAGGAATGCACCAATACGATACTGGTTGAGTTTATATCCCATTTTGATCTATAAATTGGTGTAATAAAACGATACACTGGCCTAAATACTTAATAATATGTTTTAAAGTTGTTCTATAGTTACTTTAAATGATAAATAACAGTTATAAAACACATTTAGATATATTTTTTAACCAGACGGCATCGTGAACGGATCAGAAAACGCTGGATTGGTGCATCCCAAGGTCTAAAAGTGGATTACACCATTTCCACTGCAGTTCTACACAAATAATCACCCAAAACTCCACAAAAAAAGCGGATAAAATGAACTCAAAACTTGATAAACCCACAAACTGAATAGTTGTCTAAGTACCAAGTAATGGGCTATAGCAGGTCCAGATGCAAAAATAATTAAAATAAAGTTTATTTGTACTCTCCACGCTCGTTAAAAGCAGTGGTTGTGGTAGATAGCACCTGTTTTAGCTTCCGTGCAGTTAATCTATTTACGATAATGATGCTATTCTCAGGGTGATTCAGAGCTGTTTCGTGCTAACACAAGCTACTGTTTCAAATACTGGTGATCTCCATTTCATTGACATGTGAATAACTGTGGTATATTTGGCTCTATAACATCAGTGTATTTCAACATGACACGTGCAACCGCTTTAGCAGAGTCAGCGTCTCTATTAACATGAGCCATAGACTGTATAAAGAAGTGGACTAAGTGAGTGTGACGTCACCTGCAGCGTTCAGTTCCAGTCAAATGAAGCTCATCGAGGCTAGCGGTTATAGAGGTGAATTTGGAGCCAATTTCCATATTTGGAATTCCGACTGCGAGTATCATAGCAACCAAAGAGCCAATCTGGAGTGGGGCTGTTGACGGTAATGCCCCATCCCGCCCACACTGATGGTTTAGCACAGAGCAGGTGCGCAGCAATGATGTCAATTAAACCTGTCGCCAGCAGGAGTGACCTCAGGGAGAGAAGGCGCCTGATTTGTCTGTTATTAATGTTCATATCTTGAGTTACAGACAATTAGCAAAATAAAAACGCTAGGATCATGTAGAGCGGGTTAATATGAAAATTTTAAAACCAAAAAGACAAGTCTGACAGCAGCAGTTACAGAGAGAGGGGCAACGGATTTTCAGTAGACATTGTATTGTAATGATGGGACTTTCGGCTCTTTTATGGGATACAAATCTGTTGGATTCTTTTCATTCAGAGAGCTGTTCAAAAGACTGGCTCTTTTTCATATGCAAGACGCCACTGTGGGAGCTCATTTTATCAACAAACTAATCACAGAGAGTGTGTTTATCCTTTGAAATCATGCTTGCACTATAAAACTACTACTACTAAATAATAATAAAACTGCTATTATGATTTTTTTTGTGCTGAAAGCTCTCACTCATGTCGCCTGCTCTGCTTCTGTGCCACAGACAGTATAAAAAGCATATACAATCTATGTTCTGTGCTGATTCTTGTGTCGGTTCAGTCTTAACCTGTGTAAAATTGCATTAAATTGAGAAAGAAAAATGTTCGGTTCATTTAAAAACTGAGATTCACGTTCAGGAACTCACGAACGTCACATCACTGGTGAATTAAAGCCAGAATCGATGGAGCCGGATGTGTCCATGCTCACTTCCTGTTTGGTGCACAATGGCTAGCAGGTTAGCTCTGTCCATTTAAATATACAGTCTATGGTTTTGCCCTTGGGTGTGAATATACTTGTTTGTTTTGACAGATGCAAATGTAATAATAGTTTCTCCTTTAAAAGTCGCATGACCAGCGAGCGGAGGTGTGTCGTCCTTTGCACTCGTATTACAAACTGTTACGCAAGAAGGAGTCCGATTCTGCTGTAAACACCAGCCATGATGGGGACCAGCACTAAACCAACACTGTTAAATGTCAATAGACTTTATGTGCTGGAAATACCAACAGAAGTATTATTTTATATGTGTTTTCCCCACCCACTCATTAAAGGGATCTATCTATCTACTAGCCATGTAAAAATAAAAATGAAAGTACTGTTGTTAAGGTGAGACGCTGCAGCTGAATAGGAAAAAATCTTAAACTTAGAGATATTGTTTTGAAACTTCTGCTGTAATTTACTCACATAAATCTAAGAAAAAAATGTATTACAAGAGTTTCATCGGATAATGGTTTTATATAAACATAAGGGATTTTATGTGGAAAAACAGCCAAAATCAACTATTTTTGGGACATTCAAAGCAGAAACATGAAAACAGCCAGGTTAAAATTTCTTCCTTTTTTCGTTGACATATTAGATACAAAAAATCTTGAGAGAGGATTTTGGATTTTACTTAGCTTTTTGAGTAAACTAGATCAGACTGAAAATTTGCCTAAAAATTCTAATTTCATCTCATTTTTGGAGGTAAACCTTGAATAAATCAGACTTTGAAATAGGTATCAAGAAATCAGTCTGTACATTTCATCAAAATCATGTTGAGTACAAGACACGTTGGTGTGTGTGTATGTGGTGTTTTAAGGGCTGATCCTTATGGAAAAATGCATTTTGAGAAAATGTCCTTTGAAGTTACAATGTTCATTATGACTCTATGGATGCAGGTTGAATCAATTAAATATTAAAACATCTTTAAGATGTAGAGTGGACTGTTTTGTTGTTCCCACATGAAAACTTGTTAACATACTTAGCCTTCAGTTCAGCGTCTTCATAGCCTTTATTGGAGACGTCTTCCAGTCCTCCAATCAGATGTTTGAATGAGCTGAAAAAGAAAAAAAAAAAAAAACGTAAAATTTAATAACAGGTGGTTTTCAGATTTTAAAATGTAATAATGTCATACTCCCAGATGGGGGCGCAAGAGCTATATTTCCCTCTTGCTTTCACTGTACTTTCCTTTGAAATATTTGAGAGGTAAAGTCACAAATGTTGACCCTGGAGACTGGAAGTACAGTCTTAAACAGTTTCAAATATAGCAATAGAGTTTTTCAGAATTAAATATATATTTTTTTATCTGTGGTGAAATATAGATAAATACAGATGTACCGACAAAATGAAAAGAAAACATGTACAAAAATGCTTAATAATTAAAATATGGGGCATTAAGATTACAATGTCTTTCGTATTACATTATATTTTGAATGGCATCTACTCAGACATCATTTACTTGCAATACCAGATTTGACCAATAGATGGCAGCAAACATCCTGATATGGCGCCATAGATCAGTCTGTTGTCTGGGAAACTGCTGACTAGTCACTGTTACACTGTTTGCTGGGTTAAAATGTAGATTTATTTTTAGAGTTTTATCATTGTACAAAGTAAAATATTCACAATTTCACATTTTTTCACACAGATCAGGGATAAAACTGCACAATGGGATAACAAACATTCCCCATGACAATCATTTTGGGTGTATAATTAGGCACAAAGTTAATTTTTTGACGTCTGTTGTGTTAAAACTGTTTAATATACGTTATGTTACGTTATATTTTCTGATCTAAGGTAAGCAGTTGTGTTCTGTTTCATTTACACATGTTTAACACACAAACCCTGCACATTTAGGCTGAGCTCTTCTCCCAAACTGAAAACACTCTGTTCCACCTTGTGATGTCATATGGTAATACAGGAAGTGCTCCACTGTGTTTTTAAACTCCATACAGCTTCCCTAGAATCATTTGGATAATTTCAGCCCTGGAATTTCCAATCTCTACTGAATAAAAGGTAAAAAGGAGCTGTTAACTTGAAAACTACCACTTCATGACATCACAAGGTGAAACAGAGCATTTTGAGATTTATGAAACAAAACACCACTCTAGGTCTGTTTTTGAGGAGGTAAAGACAGTAAAAATCTGGTACAGCACCTTTACGTATTATTTTTGGCCGCTCCACCCACAGAACCTCAATGTAATTTTTGTGTTTTAAAAATGGTTAAACAAACAAATAAATAAATAAATGTTTCTTACTCTCTATCGATGACCAGACAGGTGACAGAGTCCACTGCGACAACGTTGGCTGTTCTGACGTCTTCACTGTGGGGAAAAAAAACAAAACAAAAATAAAATGTAAGTGTTGCCATCTGAACCTGTCCCAGCACAGAAGAGGAGGAAGAGGAGGAGGAGGAGGAGGGGGAAGAGGAGAAAGCGGGGGAAGAGGAGGAAGAGGGGGAGGAGGACAGACAGGCATTCTGGATTTAGAAACTATATCCTTGAAACTGTCAACACAACTGTCTTATTATCCACAGAGGAGACAGCCCGGTGTTGTTGCAGCTTAGACTGAACTAAACTTTATTTTGATGGTTTCGTTTTGATCATTTTTGTCTTATTTGTATTGCTTTTTTTTTTTTTTTTACAATGTGGTTTGGAATATTTAAATAAAGATGTATTATGTAACTTTTCCATGAACACACATTTGTCTGGAATTCTTGTACATAATGAAGTACGGAATTTAGTTCATAATAGAGTCTGGAATCGTGTTCATAATGGAATCTTATTTTAAATGTGTTTTTTGAACATAAACAGGTTTGCCTCTTTCATTAGCCTCTGCCGTACCTTCAAACTTGATATTTAAATTTTCTGAAAAGTCTTTGGGAAAATTAATG
Source organism: Periophthalmus magnuspinnatus (assembly GCF_009829125.3). Taxonomy (NCBI): domain Eukaryota; kingdom Metazoa; phylum Chordata; class Actinopteri; order Gobiiformes; family Gobiidae; genus Periophthalmus; species Periophthalmus magnuspinnatus. The sequence goes on from NC_047144.1 coordinate 15,135,393, forward strand.
TAAAATTCACTTCCGAAACCAGAGCGGACTTCGAAGAGGGCGGGTATCTTGCCAAGTATTTTGCATTTACTCTATTATTGTGTTTTATTGCTGCTCGTCTCCATGAAGATGACACACAGTTAATGACGTACTTTGGAACATTTCAGGCAAAGCAATAACATCTCCATAAAGACAAGCGGGCAGCAGACCGTCCATCAGAAAAGATATTTAGAGCACCTAAGTCTTAAATCTACATTTTTTGATCGTCTTGACAGGAAGCGAGGGCAGACGTTGCTGTTTACAGATAAATGTTTACATGTGAGTGTTTGTGAGTAGGTCTTGAGTCATTCTCCCCCTGGGCGGCTGAGTGAATGAACGCACTCAGCTGCCTTCTCCATGTATTTGAGCAAAATGTGTCTTGCCCCAGTACAGATGTATTATATAAGCAGCTCTTGAGGTTAAAGGGTCCACATTACTCTATTCTATGATCTATGTAATAATGTTGTTTCCTCATCACAAACACGCCTGGAGTTGTGTTTTATTTAATTCACACATGTTTAACACACAAATCCTGCGTATTTAGGCTGAGTTCTTCTCTCAAACAGAAAACACTTGTTCCACCTTGTGATGTCATTGGTAATACAGGAAGAGAACACAACTCCAGGTATGTTTTTGATGAGGTAACTGCATTATAACATGGCTCTTATTAGAAAACAATTTTTTGTCCAATAATCAGGAAGTGCATGTTACCATGTTAGTTGCTGTTAGCTTTATCACGACGGCAAAACTCCACTCTGGTCTCTGAAAGTTGTGGAAAAACCCTTATAAACTCATCATGGTGAATAATTAGAATGTTCTGAATGCATAAAATAAGTGAGGAATAACTTTGGACCACTGCAAACACTTTAAAATGAACTAGTTTTGTTTTTCACGCTTTTAAGACAGTGAGAATCAGGTACAGCGCCTTGAGTGTTGGGAAAAGCACTTTCAAATGTTGTCAACTCCTCACACACTTAAAAGACAAAATCCCACAGGTAAAGAAATGCAGTGCTATCCATGAAATCCCTTGTAAAACGACATGAAAAAGATGCTAACAAGAACCAGCAGGGGGCGTGACATGGGTCTTTGGACATAAAACAGTACAAACAGTTGGGTGCTCGTTGGACGTGATGGGTTATACTTTATCCTTACAAAGCAGGGAGATGATGCCAGCGAGATGGAAAAACAGGCCAAGAACTCAGAAGCAGTTTTGAAAATATCATTTAAAAACTTTTTATTTGTAAGCTTAAAAACATATACCATTTTTATGCTCTGGTGAGGATTCATTTTGAGTTTTACTAAGCAAAATGTATGAGCTTTAAGCCGTGTTATAATGCTGTTACCTCCTCAAAAATATACCTGGACTTGTGTTTTGTTTCATTCACATGCTTGAGTAACACTTTATTTTAGTCTGTCTACATCTCCAATGTTCTAAATGCTCTCTTCCACCTTGTGATGTCATGAAGTGGTAGTTTTCAAATGTACAGCTCGCCTTTGCCATCTGTTCAGTAGAGATTGGCAACTCCAGGGCTCAAATCATCCAAATGATTCTAGTGAAGGTGTGTGGAGTTTAAAAGCACAGTGGAGCACTTCCTGTATTACCACATGATGACATCACAAGGTGGAACAGAGTGTTTTCTGTTTGAGAGAAAAACTAAGTCTAAATATGCAGGGTTTGTGTGTTAAACGTGTAAATGAAACAAAACACAACTCCAGGTCTGTTTGTGATGAAGGAACAACATTAGAACATGGGTCAGAGGTGAATTTGAGCCGTTAAACCAACAACAGTGAGTTTTAACTGGAGCAGACGATGGCGATCTTTGAATCTTAAATCTGTGAATGGAAAAAAAACCCGCATTCATTCCCGTGCAATGACTCACACATGAAACAAAGACCGCTCCAAAGACATGACCTGTCAAAAGTTTGGACACGCTTTGGACACACAGACAACACTTTTAGTAAATATAATAAACAAGTTTTTCAAAATGGCCACACATTGCTTTGATCACTGATTTCCACACTGCTGGCGTTCCACGAATGAACTCGGACAAGGCACAGATATGAAGGGAAAACCATTTCAGAAGACGCCATCGTGAAGGTCGTTGCGAGAAGGCCAACGCTTTGCAGAGATATCGACAAACAAAGGGTGGAGGAATCTTTGAGGAATCTAAAATATAAAGCATATTTTTTTCCTTTGCTACATAATTCCATACAGCTTGCTTCATATATCTGATTTTTCTGACCTATGTTATAATGTTGTTTCCTCATCACGATTTCAGCTCTGAAATTGCCAGTCTCTACTGCACAAAAGGTAAAGGGGTACATACTAACTTGAAAACTACCACTTGATGACATCACAAAGTGGAACAGAGCATTTTGAGCTTTGGAGATGTTACAGACTAATAATAAAGTGTTACTCAAACATGTGTGAATGAAACAAAACACAACTCCAGGTAGGTTTTTGAGGAGGTTACAACATTATAACACAGCTTCAACCTCACAAGAGTCAATTTTGTGTAATATAAGCCCTTTAAGTTACAATTCTGAACTTGAAAACAAATCATTCTATAACAAAACACGTCTGTCCGTTGTAAAAGTCTGTACCTGTGATTCTCTGAGGCTCCATAGAAAATCAATGGGTGTGAATCCTCGCCTGGCTTTATATGGGGCCAGACGAGTACTTTTTTTTATATATATGGGGGATGTAACAGACAGCAGCTGGTCTCTGGGGACGCGTTCTTACTCTGGGCACCTTCACATGTCACTCCTCCCAACACAAAGAGCCAGAGGAGGAGAAGAGGGACGAGTTAAACCACTCCAAATCCATCACTGTGATAGAGGAGCTGTGACTTGTGACAATTAAACACACATCTACGAATAGGGTTGGCAAAAGAAAATCAGACACTTATCGATAATAAAACTTAGAATACTCATTTGAACAAGTATTGAGTGTTTTTTGTTAACATCGTGGTATCGGAATCAGTATCAAATATCAAGTCTATTCCTTAGTATCGAAATCGCGTTCCCAATAACTGTCTAACTCTTCATAGTCTGTGTAAATAGTGTGTGTTTGTTTTATTTTTTGAAGCACCAAACTACCAGAGGATCTGCAGATGGACATTAGCACAAATCCATAATCTGTCATATTTACATTGTGTCTAAATGTTCAATAAACTCATATTACACTATTGTCTCATCTATTTTATAATGTCGTTTCCTCATCACAGTTTTTCTCTCAAACAGAAAACACTCTGTTCCACCTCGTGATGTCATCATGTGGTAATACAGGAAGTGCTCTGTTGCGTTTTGAAACTCCACACACCTTCACTAGAATCATTTGGATGATTTCAGACCTGCCAATCTCTACTGAACTAAAGGTGAAAGGAGCTGTTAACTCGAAAACTACCACTTCATGACATCACAAGGTGGAACAGAGCGTTTTATGGTTTGTAGATGTAGAGGGATAATGCGGGATTAGTCAAAAATGTGTGAATGAAACAAAACACAACCCCAGGTACGTTTTTGATGAGGTAACAGCATTACAAAAGCTGATAAAATTGTATAGTAATTTCATTTTTTTTCCATCCATTCAAATGGCTCCCCTCTGCTCCTGTAAGGATTTCTTATTAATTCAAGAGATAATGTTTAAGTTTCAGTGAAGTTTTGGGTCCAGATGGCAGCTGTGGGGGGCCTGATTTGGACCCCTGGCCGCCTTTTGTTTATCACTGAACTATTACATCATTGTGTGCGATCCCACTTGGACACACAATACAGCATCATGGGACTACACTCAGAACTAAACCAGGACTAGACCAGGATCAAACCAAGTCTAAGAAGAATAAACAAATAGGACTCAGACTTTTGTTATAATGCGGTTTCCTCATCACAAACAGACCTGGAGTTGCGTTTTGTTTCACTCACACATGTTTAACACACAAACCCTGCTTATCTAGGCTGAGTTCTTCCCTCAAACTGAAAACACTCTATTCCACCTTGTGATGTCATCATGTGGTAATACAGGAAGTGCTCCACTGTGTTTTTAAACTCCATTCATCTTTACTAGAATCATTTGGGTAATTTCAGCCCTGGAATTGCCCATTTCTGTTAAGTAAAAGGTCAAAGGTAGCCCTTCACTTGAAAACTACCGCTTCATGACAAAACAAGGTGGAAGAGAGCATTTTGAGCTTTATAATATCTGTACCAATTGACGCGTTAGAATATCTGTACTAAACTGGTCACTTTATAATACCTGTCACCTTAATAAGCCATGTTTGCACTGTTGTTCTGATGTTTTTGTATATATCTACCTCTAGGACTATTTTATTTTTAAGCATAACTTCACTAATCCCATAGGAAATTCAAGTTGAATGGTGAAAACTCCTCAAAATATCACCTATAACAAGCAGCTAAAGACCATAAAGACTTGTTCACTGTCCCTCATCTCTTTCAGACACTCTTTGGTTCTCTCTGTAGACCTTTCACACACCACTTATAGACAGTATAGCTTTTAGCAGTGTGTCTCCTGGTCTAAGCATGCTCTGTTAGGGTTTTAAATCGACCCTGTGTCTCTGGGGTGAGTTTACGGGACATTTTCGCCTTGATGTGTGATCACGTATGAAGCAACGACACAAAACACTTCAGCAGCTGGAGTTCACACAGGCTTCAGTGAAGACATGGTTCCCACCTCTTTGATAAATGAAGCACGGATACTTCACTTACGGGCTGTGATCGTGGTTAGTCCTGAGTATAAAGGAGCCCCATAGTTTAAAACTGAGCTGGAGGACAGGTCAGAGCGTTATTAATGTTCATATTTTGCTTTACGGACACAATAGCGAAATAAAAACACCAGGATCATGAAGAGCGGGTTAATATGAACATTTTAAGACCAAAATGACAAGTCTGACAGCAGCAGTTACAGAGAGAGCGGTGACAGTTTTTCAATAGAAAGTGAATTGGAGCCAGAAGTGCACCCACGATCACTTCCTATTCGAAACGTAGCAGCTAGCAGGTTAGCTATGTCCATTTATATATACAGTTGACCTGGTTTATTGTTGATATCTCTGTGTTTACTGGGCCTATCCACATGAAACAAAACCGGCACAAAATTCAAAGTCTGTTCTGTCATTATAAATAAACAAAAGTGAATCATTTTTATTCACAATAGCCTCAGAAAGTGGTGCCATTATTCAACGCTGAAGACATGATTGTTGTCAGTTGAAAAGACTTTAAAGACATGAGATTCATACTGAAAGATTGTGGTGCCAATCCCACACAAATACCGATGAGGTTCAATGTTTGTGGATTTCTGTTTTGCTTATTTCCTTCCAACACAGTAAATCTCCCATAGAGTTGTACTGATACTTTGCAGCTGACGGTGGTGTGATGCTAACTGTAAGCACTGTTGTGTCTGAGGCTTGTTAGACTTTAATCAGAGCTTTATTTTAACACAATCTGACCAAAACAAGCTGGTTTAGTTGGAACTACAACTGGTAAGATGATTTGTGCTCTTAAAAAGTCTCTCACACAAAATTACAGTAACAAGCTAGCTCGCATTAGCCAAAGTTTTCCCGTTAGTCACTCTCACTGTTTTTGTTGAAAATCAAAATCCTAAACAGGACCATAAACGCTCGGATTAATCAGACTCCTAAAAATTAGTTGATTAATCCATTTTGTGTTTTTCTTAACTTTTTACTTTAACTTAACTTTTTTGACAGTGTTTGCTAATGTTTGCATTGTGTCACCATGGCAACAGCTGAATATTCCACCACAGATACACATGCAGAACACCTCCAGCATGATAGGCCCTTGTCCACCATCCGAGATTATCATTAAATTCTAAAGCAAGACATTTTTGAATTTCATTGTGTTAAACTCATTCTTCTGTCTAAATAAATCTAAACTGAACTAACAAAACAAAACTACATAGATTCAATCAGATCGTCAAGTTGCAAGAGAGAAATTTTAATTCCTATGCAAATAAGGAACATTTTTGCCAAAAGACCAAAGGTGCACAATGAAACTTTTTGGATTCTTATTGGATTGCCTGGAATGTTCCACAGTACAGAATTCAACTCATTTTATCTTTAATTTATTCAGTTCCAAGCATAGACTGTGTAAAGAAGTGGACTAAGTGAGTGTGACGTCACCTATAGCGTTCGGCTCAGTCAAATGAGGCTCATCGAGGCTAAAAGTTATAGGGGCGAATTTGGAGCCGAGTTATTAGTAATGTTAGGAATTACGACCCCGAGTATCATAGCAACCAAAAGAGCCAATTTGGAGTGACTGCACTGCTGGTTTGGTAAGGGGTGGGAACTTAGCAACACTGTCAATCAAACCTGTTGCTAACGTCAGTGGGAGTGACCTCGGGGAAAGAAGGCAGCTGATCTGTCTCTTATTAATGTTCATGTAGAGCGGGTCAATATGAACATTTTAAGACCAAAATGACGAGCCGAGTTGAGTCGGAGGAGCCAGAAGTGCGCCCATGATAAGTTCCTATTTGGAACGTGGCGGCTAGCAGATTAGTTATGTCAATTTATGTATACAGTCTATGGTTTCAAGCCTTTTTTCAGTTTTGTCATCCGCCTGTCTCCATGGATATAAATAAGTTGGTAAGCCCAGCACAGTGGACCCTTGTTTATCGTGGGGGAGAACGTAACGTTCCAAAAATAACCCGCAATAGGCGAAATCCGCGAAATAGTCAGCTTTATCTTTTACAATTATTATAAAAGTTTATAATAATACTTTATACACTTTTCTCAGACAGGCATTAACATTTTCTCACATAATGTCTTGTTTAATTAATTAATAGTGATTTGTGTATTCCATAGTTCCTCTGTAGAAGTAGAATTGCACTGGAAAAATACACGAAACTGCAAGACCACAAAGGGTGAACCGCGGTATAGCGAGGGACCACTGTAATGCCATATTGTGGAACATTCGCAAAAGCAAAGCAAAAACACTAGCATCTCTATGTATTGTGTCTTTAAAATCTGAAAACGCCTCTAAATTTGAGCCACACTGCACACTTCAATACAGTGAGTCACTCCAGCCGATCGCTACGGTGACATTTAAACCTATTTCATCTGTAGAAAAAAAATCAAAAATGACATTTATTTAAAAAAAACAAACAAACGTAAGTGTTCATAAGCTACAGTTCAAGGATCAGTGCACCCTCAGCCTTCATCACAACTCAATAATGTCTGAAAGAGAGAGGCGGGCTGTGTACCTACATCCTGGTGATAAGGGGTCAAAGGTCACACTGCAGATAATCTTAATAAAACTGATTTTCCCTGAACGCACCACAGGCTGACAGGAAATGAGGTCACGAGGGACAGATGGAGGCTTATTACAAGTTTGATATGTGGTCTGCTTTGCTTTGGATTATTTTGGATGTTTTGTGTTTTAGCATGGTGAGTTGGTGTTGTTATATTTGAACTTATCGACCCTTAAACAGATCAGAGTTTTGGTTTGGTAATACTACAGGAAGGAAGACAGTGCCAAAACATGTTCGACTCATAGACTGTGTATATAAATGGACAAAGCTAACCTGCTAATAGGAGGTGATCATGGGCGCACGCCCGGCTCCATCGGCTCCAATTCACTTTACCTTGAAAAACTGTCATCCCTCTCTCTGTAACGGCAGTGAGCCTTGTCATTTTGGTCATAAAATGTTAAAATGTTTGTGTTAATCACTTCATACTGTGTAGGGAATGAGGGGTTAGGGCACCGTAGTTGGGGCTGAGGGGGACATTCGGACACAGCCCATTGTCCGAAAGGGGAGGTGTGATCCAAGTACAGGTTTTTGTTGGGCCACAGCTCCAAAACATCAAATCAAAAGTGTTGTTGGATGTTTACAATTGCCGCTTCCCATCAACTTTACCACAGCCAATCAGAGCAACCTGTCAATATATGTTTAATTTTTATAGGCTCTGTGCACTGAACACATTAGCTAGCTCAAAGTGTCCCAAAGCTAACAATCACTTTTATTAAAATTGAAAAATGTAAAATAGGCAACCTCTTAAAATTCAAATTCATTAAAATAAAGACTAGCCAATTATCTTTATATGTGGAATTTAATATTTATTATGCCTCAAAATTAGCATTAGCGTTAGCAGTGAGACACAAACATCCCTCTTTCTAACCACAGAACAGTTCCCCAGTGAAGTATTCATTTTGTTTGTGTAGTTATCTAAATATTCACTGCCTTATCTTTAAATGTTGACTCATTTTAGCGTGACTCAGCAAAAACCTCATAGAGATACAACTGAACAGGAAGTAGCGACGCTAACAGTGAGGTTGCCGAGCGCGATTGTGCCTGTTCCAGAGCCTATTCCAACTAATTCTGAAGGGATTTGATCAATGCCCTTACAGATTATTGGCCTGTATCTTCACAAAACAGACACAGTAGCGCCTGGCAACCTCACTGTTAGCATCACTACTTCCTGTCCAATTGTCGAGTCACTCATAATGAATAAATATTTAAAGATGAGGCAGTGGAAAGGGAGCAGCGTGTGGATGTCACTGACAACATGTTTAACACTACACAAATAAAAAAGACTTCACCAGAGGACACTTTTGTGTTTAGAAAGAGACATGTTTGTGTCCCAATGCTATTGCAGTTGGGCAGTTTTATTTTAAGTAATTTGAATTTTAATAGGTTGTTTATTTCATGTTTTTCACTTTTAATAAAAGTAACTGTTATCTTTTGATAACATAGTCTCACCCCTGCAGCGCTCGCTCCCCAAACCAGTCTCCACGGCTGAGCTCTCGCAGCAGCACTGGCTCCTGACTGGACGGGTCGGTCTGTGTCACATTCACCTGAAAAGAAAGAGCAAAGATCCAAAAGTGAAAAACAAATAGCATTTATTCAAGTTTAAAGTATTTCAGCAACAACCAACAAAAAACAAAACAAACAGTTGTATACATGATATTTAAGGGCTGTTGCGTATAATCATTGTAGTATTTGACAACAGAGCAATTATCAGTATAAGCATTAATATAATTTTGACCCTATATGTGTGTATGTGTGAATTTTTTTTTTTTTTTATGACAAACCCAAAGAAGTCGGGCATCCCACTCAACACACCACCCACACATCACATCAATACCTACTCACACTTAATACAAATCCAAATTAACTACTAACATAATACTAATACTAAAATTACTAATACTACTAATACTACTAATACTACTACTACCACTACTACACCTACTACCACTACTACTATGACTCTTTCCTCTGGATGTAAATTTTGCAAACTGTTTTTATATACTGTATATATATTATTTATATACATTATGTTCTTGCCATTTGATTTCATATCAATTATTTTAATATCCATTTAGTCCAAATTTGCCCCAGTAGTTGCAGCTTTACTAGTTTGGCTGCTTCTCCTCCACCTCCTTAAATGGTCATTAAAAAAACAACTGAACTTTAAACTCAGTGATGGATGAAGTACTCAATTTTGTTACTCAAAGAAAAGTACAGATACAGAGTAAAAAGTAAAAAGTAATCAAATATCATATGAAAAAATCTACTTAAGTAAAAGTATTTAAGTACCTGCTTAAAAATTTACATTTAGAGTAAAAAGTTAAAGTATTTCCTTCTAGTGGTTAAAGTGTTAAATATAGTGATACTGATTTAAAAAATGATACAGATTTTGCTCAAGAGTCGCAATACGAATCAATTTCTTACATTTTTGCTCCTTAAGTATTAGAAACGTGACATAAATGACACAAAAATATAATAAACTACTGGTAGCAGATAGGCCTAATAGTATTACTCATGTGTACCTAGCGGTTCATTTGTCAAGGTTAAACTGAGGGAACAAACATGAGGCTTTGGGCTTGTTTTGAGCAAGGACAAAAGGTAAAGATAAGGGCGACAGTAGCTCTGTTGGTAGAGCGTTTGTCCATTGATCTGAAGGTAGGTTGTTTGAATCCCACTCCCACAAACGTTGTTGTGTCCTTGGCAAAGAAACTTAACCCACCTCGCCCCCAGTGTTCATTTCTCAAGCGTCTTCCACATATAAATAGAGTATCTATATTGAAGCAGGCCTGAAGCAGCTGTGTGATAGTTACCATTCCTTTACTGATTATGAAGAAGGTGTCTCCTCGGGCCCCCTGTCGAATTATGAACTCCCCGTCATCGTAATGAGTCTAAAACAGAGAAAAACACAATTTATTCTCTATAACTGAATCAATATACATCCATTGATTTCATTTCTGAAAAACATTTTAAAAGGTTGCTTTGTCAATATTTGTTTTTCCCAGTTGCGAACATAAAGTCTGTGCATTTTTTATATTGGTAAGCAATTAATTCATTTATATTTGTATTCATCTGGTATTTCAATTTGTCAGCGACCATGTACAAATGCATTAATAATTCAAAACAAAAGATGATTTGTACCAGATTTAGCAGCTGCTACTTTCCATCTGTAGTCCCTGGGCAGATCAGTGTCATAGACTGTATATACAAATGGACATAGCTAACCTGCTAGCCTCCATGTTCCAAACAGGAAGTGACCATGTGCACTCTTCCGGCGCCATTGACTCTGGTTCCAGTTCGCATTCTATTGAAAAGCTGTCGCCCCGCTCTCGTCATTTTGATCTCAAAATGTTCGTACTCCTATAACTGCTTTAGCCTCGATGAGCTTCATTTGAGTGGAGCCGAACGCTATGGGTGACGTCACACTCACTTAGTCCACTTCTTTATACAGTTTATGGCCAATACATATTAAAAATCCTAATTTCATTACCAATCAGTACCACATGACATCACAAGGTGGAACAGAGTGTTTTCTGTTTGAGGGAAGAGCCTAAATATGCAGGGTTTGTGTGTTAAACATGTGAATGAAACAAAACACAACTCCAGGTCTGTTTGAGGTAAGGAAACAACATTATAACATAGATCAGAAAACAGTGTAATATGGGACCTTAAATATGGCTTCTGATTTGAAATACTTTCGACAACCTTAAATGTCCGTCTCACCTCCTCCATGACGTCGGCCAGTTTGCTGAGCGTTTCCTCGGTAAGGCTCTGGAAAGTGGGAACGCTGCAGGCAAAAATAAAAGTATTAAAAATTCATAGATTGTGCAAAATGGATAATTATGACATACGGAGTTGATATTTGAGGGCTTTAGCTGGTATTCCACATCTGTCTACAAACTGTGACATATGACGTGGTTTGCTTCATCTTGGTGGAATATTTTCAAAGTGATTTGTCTTTTATATTATTATTATTTTGCAGTTTAATGTTAGGGGAAGTAGTTACAAAGACCTCCTTTTAACTGCAGTGTTTTGGTCTGATGCCCTTTCATTTTAATAATGAGCATCTTTAAAAACAGGCTTTTATTGTGGCGGGTAACAATGTGGATGTTCATGTACTCGATATAGGAAACGGGACTAAGCCTAGACTAGACCAGGACCAAAACAGGACTATGAACACCCAATATGCCTGATGCAGATTCAGATTAATGACATGTAACTTTAAACGGGGGCTTTTATTGTGGCGGGTACCTCTTGAGCAGGTCCATGTCCGCGTTATGGGAAACAGGAATAAATCTGGAGCTAAACCTAAACTAGACCAGGACTAAACCAGGACTAAACCTGAAACTAAAATTAGACTACACCAGGACTAGAACAGGACCAACACAAGCCAATATCGGGACTAAACTAGGCCCAAACCAGGACAAGTGTGAATGCTTCTGTGTTATAAAGACTGGAAGCTAAAGTATAGGTTTGTATAGATCATGATTATCTGCATCTTTCCGTACCACAGTCTCGTCTGATCTCAGAAGCTAAGCAGGGTTTGTCCTGGTTAGTACTTGGATGGGAAACCACTGGGAATACCCAACAAGCCTGATGCCCTTTCAGATCAATGGTATGTATCTTTAAATGGGGGCTTTTATTATGCCAGGTGCCTCTTGAGCAAGTCCCTGTACCTGTTATGGGAAACAGGAAACTGGAGCTAAAACTAGACTAGACCAGGACTAAACCAGGACTAGAACAGGTCCAACCCAAGCTTAGCCTGGTTGGTCCTGCTTAGTACTTGAATGGGAGACCACTGAAAACACGCTCCATCCTCTATCTAATGCCCTTTCAAATTAATGACGTGCATCTTTAAACAGGGACTTTTATTGTGGCGGGTACCTCTTGAGCAAGTCCATGTACTCATTGTGAAAAACAGGACTAAACCTGGAACTAAACCTAGACTAGACCAGGACTAAACCAGGACTAGAACAGTACCAACGCAAGATTAGCCCAGTTGGTTCTGCTAAGTGCTTGAATGGCGTGTAACTTTAAAACAAGCTTTTATTGTGGCGGGTACCATTTGAAGAAGTCATGTACTCATTAAGTCAACCTGGACTAAACCTGGAACTAAACCTAGACTCGACCAGGACTAAACCAGGACTATAACAGGACCAGCCCAAGCTTAGCCTGGTTGGTCCTCCTTAACACTTGAAGGGGAACACACTTCACCCTCTTTCTGATGCTCTTTCATATTAGTAGCCTGTATAAAAGGGGCTCTTATTGTGGCGGGTACCTCTTGAGGAAGTCCATGTACTCGTTATGTTTGATGAGGCCAGTTCTCATCATTATGGTTTGGAAGCACTGACGGTCAATGGCCCATAGCTTCACATGTGTCAGAGCTGCAAAAGACACATCAATATCTCATGAGGCACCACAGGACTTTACACAGAAAACATTAGCACTCTCCGCGCTTCAAGTTTATAATGATGCTAATTAGATAACAGCGGCTTGTACATATTTAATGCTAGGTTTCACAGGGAGTAAGTCCATTTTGTGCAGAGCGGAAAGAAGGAAAAAAACAACTCAATATAATGCTATCTTATATCTTTCTAATGCAGTAATAACTTAAAGGAGCACTGCGTAACATTTTTTTCCCCGGTGGTGGATCCGCTACCTGCTCGTGGTGATGTATTCGCTTTGCCTGGAACGTTCTGCAGTATGGCATTAAACATATCTATCTGGCATTTCTCTAAAAACCTTGACAAACATCCATTCTTACCGTTGCCTCTCTACAGATTTAGCTTGGTGGTGTTATTCTCTTGTTTCCGTGGCGATATATAAATACATACACGTTCAATGTCATACTGTGGGACATTCCAAAGCAATACATCGCCATGGAGACAAGTAAGTGACGGACGCTCCGCTAGGAAAGATACATGGTGTATATTTTAAAAAGGCTTGAAAGCAGATTGGTATTTTGAGTAGTTTTTTTGAATTTTTGAAGACCACACAATTATGAAACATTTAGATATAGAAAGAGGGAAAGAAAGAGGGAGAGGGAGGGAGAGAGAAGGAGGGAGGGAGACAGCAGGAGTGAAATAGAGAGGGAGAGAAGGAGGGAAGGGGAGCGAGAGAGACAGAGAGAGAGGGAGAGAAAGAGAGAGGGAGACAAAGAGGGGCAAAAGGAAAGAGAGAGAGAGGGAGGGAGAAAGAGGGAGGAAGGGAGAGAGTGAGAGAAGGAGGTAGGGAGAGAGATGGGAGATAAAGAGGGAGGAGGACAAAGAGGGAGAGAGGAGGGAGGGAGGAGAGAGAGGGAGACAGAGGAAGAGAGGGAGAGAAAGATGGAGGGAGACAAAGAGGGAGAGCGAGAAAGGGGGATAGAGACAAAGGGGGAGAGAGGAAGGGAGAGAAAGAAGAAGGGAGAGGAAAAAGGGAAGAAAAGAGAGAGGGAGATAAAGAAGAAAGTGTGAGAGAGAAGAGAGGTAGGGAGCGAGGGAGAGAAAGAGGGAGGAAAAGAGAGAGATGAGAGAGGGAGAGAGGGAAGTAAATATCTGATGTCATTATTTTCTGTCTAATTCTTTTATTTTAATGAAAAGTCAAGTCATGCAAAATTGGCCAATAACAAACACTACAAGAAGAATTTACATTTTTTCCTGATGTATAACAGCATTTTTTTCTGAAGTTTGGTTGAAAAACTTGCCAACACCATGAGCTCTCATGACTTCTCCAGCTCTGACTCTCAACTAGAAAAGTTACATGGTGTAATTTTAAAAAGGCTTGAAATCAGATTGTTAGTTTGAGTAGTTTATTGAATTTTTGAAGACCACACGGGAGTGCTGGAGGGCCGAGCGGGAATGATGCAAGTCAAAGCTCCAGGTTCATTATGAGATTTACAGAGAAAAGATGCACATGTACAACCACAGTTTATGTAGAACAAGGCAAAGGTATTTTTCTGACATTATTGGAAGTTGTAGTAACAACTCTCGTATCCTGTTTGCAACGGTAAACAGATTAATAACAAACCCCCCAGCTCCACTGCCGTTAGAACTAATTTCCACATCTAAGTGCAATGAGTTTGCAGTGTTCTTTAATGACAAGGTTCAGGGCATTGAAAATGCCATAAATTCCACAACGCAAATAACAACCCAGCACCCACCTAGACACTTAGAGCTGACTCACTTTACACCTGTAACTGATAAAACTGTCCAAGAGATTGTCACCAGTCTGAGTTCATCTACATGCTGCCTCGATGTGTTACCCACTAAATTTCTAAAGTCTGTGCTCAACAGTTTGCTATCACCACTCACACACATAGTTATTATGGCACTTCAATCTGGAACATTCCCAAGTGCTTTGAAAACTGCGGTTATCAAGCCTCTCCTAAAGAAGAGCAGTATTGATGCCACAATATTGAACAATTACCGACCAATCTCAAATCTGCCATTTTTAGGCAAAGTCCTCGAAAAAGTTGTTTACCAACAACTTATTAACTTCCTCGAAATGAACAACTCCTTTGATATCTTCCAATCAGGTTTTAGACCCCACCACAGCACTGAGACTGCTCTTATCAAGGTGACAAATGACATCCGCCTGAACACCGATGCAGGCAAAGTCTCAGTCTTGATCCTGTTAGATCTGAGTGCTGCTTTTGACACTGTGGATCATGGGATCCTCTTACAGAGACTGGAGGACTGGGAGGGCATCTCTGGTACGGCACTAAACTGGTTCAAGTCCTATTTAGAAAACAGGGAGTACTTTGTTGAAATTGGAAAATGTATATCAGATAAAATGTCCCTGACCTGTGGGGTGCCCCAGGGGTCAATCCTGGGACCCCTGCTGTTCAATCTCTACATGCTGTCGTTAGGCCAGTTAATACGCAGCAATAATGTGTCTTACCACAACTATGCAGATGACACTCAGATCTATGTCTCACTGGCAGCAGGTGAATATGGACCAGTGGATTGACTCTGCCACTGCATCCAACAGATCAGTGTGTGGAGGCAAAACAACTTTCTTCTGCTAAACTCAGACAAGACTGAAGTCATCATCTTTGGCCCACAGAAACATAGAGAAAGTGTCAGCAGTCACCTCCAGTCTCTCTCTAAAACCTTCAAATCAGGCTAGAAATCTAGGGGTAATAATGGACTCAGACTTGAACTTTAACAGCCACATCAAATCAATAACATCTGCAGCTTTTTACCACCTAAAAAACATTGCAAAAATCAAAGGTATACTGTCAAAACCAGACTTGGAGAGACTTATCCATGCATTTGTCTCCAGTAGGTTAGACGACTGTAACGGCCTGTTCACTGGCCTCTCCAAACGAGCCTTAACACAGCTGCAGTACATCCAGAACACTGCTGCTCGGGTCCTGACTAGAACCAGGAAGTATGAGCACATAAGTCCTGTGCTCAGGTCTCTGCACTGGCTTCCTGTAGCTCAAAGAATAGACTTTAAAGCAGCTCTGCTTGTGTATAAGTCTCTCCATGGCCTAGGTCCAAAGTACATCTCCGACATGTTAGTGCCACATGAACCATCTCACAATTTGAGGACTTCAGGGACCGGCCTCCTGCTGGTGCCCAGAGTCAGGACTGTTTAAGTTTTATGCAGCTAAAACTTGGAACAGTCTTCCTGAAGATGTGAGACAGGCCTTTACTTTGACAATATTTAAATCCAGGCTCAAAACGGTTCTGTTTAGCTGTGCATACGATTGAAAGGTTTTTATTCTGCACTCTTCTCCTTTAATGGTAATTTTATGATGACAAAAGAAACATGGACTGATGGACTTTTATTAGACATAGTAAAGTGACAGGAAAGTATTTGAGAAGTGACAGGAAAGTTTTTTGTAAAGTAATGGGAAAGTTCTTAAACTGAGCAAGACAGTGTTTAAAGAGTGCGAGAGAGAGTTTTTAAAGGGTGCAAACGAGTGGGTGAGAGAGTTGCAGATTGGGTGATTATTTATGTTTTGATTTGTGTGATTTTAATGTCTTTCTTAATCTGTAAAGCAGTTTGAATTACCTTGTGTACGAATTGTGCTATACAAATAAACTTGCCTTGCCTTGCCTTATAAAACATTTAGATATGGCGTAATAAAAAAATATATTATAATTTTAGAAAGAGCTAAAACTGGACAGGAAGTAGTGATGCTAACAGTGCGGTTGCCGGGCGTTACTATGCAAAGACCCAATATCTTTACATAACAACAAATGAAAACAAAAAGTTTAACTGATGCAATATAAGTACGGGCTATGACTTTTTGTGTATCTTATCATTATTAAAGTCGTAAAAAAAAAAAATAACAATAATTTCTAGACCAAAAATGATCCACTGCAGCACCCTTACAATCATGAACCAGGAAATGATGAGGTCTGTTGGGGCTATAACTGTTAACATTACGTGGGAGAGGACCATCTGAAGACAGTATCCCGACGAGTACAGTTAGCGTCGCCATGGCAACAGCGGATGGATACCTGATGTCTGTCTCTCTTTCTCTCTCTCTCTCTCTCTCATTTCCAATCTGTATCCCTTCTTTTTTTAAATCATATTACGTTTTGAGATTTAAGCGGAGACCACCGTTGCACATTAGCATCGGGTTAGTAATAAAATAAAACCACAAAGGTAAAACTGTTGCCTGGAAACAGGTTTAATAATTCGATGGTTAAAGACTTGTGCTGGAGTTTAAACTGGCGCCCAGAGAGGGGAGATAAAAGTTATAGCGCAGAGGTAATGGAGACGAGTTCGGAAAGTACGAAAATTAGCAACATCAGCCTGAAAGTTGTAAGGAGAAAACATGAGAAAACGCCACATAAAACAGGTTAAACGAATTCAGAATGGGGTTTTAAAATACAATGAAATGTCATATTATTGTCGATTTATTTTCAGTTAATACGTTCTTTTATTAGTGTTAAAGCTGACTATTCTGCAAAATTGACTTTTCAAAGCTTTTAACCATCTTATAGCTTCTCATTGACCCTCTTGAAGTTGTATTTGAAGTGATTCACGTTTGAATAATCTTTAATCGTTTATTTTCAAGACGCCATTTTGCAGATTTATCCTTGTTTTCACGTCCACCTGTACACGCCCATCAATTTTATTTGTTTAATCGATGATAGTGTAGGATTCAGCAGCGTCGCATATTCATTTTGGTATAAATGGAAAAAAAAAAAATCCACTGCTCGCTAATGTGATATGCAGCTATCCATAGGGGGCGCCGACTGCCACACGACTCTTTGCTGTAATGACATTTTACGGCGACATCAGCTCCCACTGCGCGCCACAGTTGTCTAACGAAGAAGTTAGCGGACTCGTTTCTTTTATTAAGTTGTTTTAGATGAATACTGTGATTTAAAATGTGCAAATTATAACATAAAGGTCCACGGGTGTCAGAGATTATAACTATAGAGCGACACAAGCACAATAGGTCTGCTTTAAGAGTAAGGACTAACGCTGTGTTCCAAGCGACTGGGAGGGCAGATATTTCCCAGCTGAACATTGAGAGTTCCAACGTTAAAGCGCTCCAACTAAATTATACATATATATACTTAAACACTATGGCTAATGCTGAACCATAGGGTAAAAATGTAAGTGTTAAACAAACATACGTAACTTGTTAAAGGTCCTATATTACGCAAAACTGACTTTTGTGAGATTAAGCCATGTTATAATGTGGATATCTCCTCAAAATCATACCTGGAGTTGTGTTTTGTTTCATTTACACATGTTTGAGTAACCCTTTATTATTCCCTTTATTATTAGTCTGGAACATCTCCAAACCTCAAAATGCTCTGTTCCACCTTGTGATGTCATGAAGTGGTAGTTTTCAAGTTAACATCTACATTTTAGCTTTAGTTCAGTAGAGATTTGCAATTTACAGAGCTGAAATGATCCAAATGATTCTAGTGAAGATGTGTGGAGTTTAAAAACACAGAGGAGCACTTCCTGTATCACCACATGATGACATCACAAGGTGGAACAGAGCTTAAATATACAGGATTTGTGTGTTAAACAGACCTGGAGTTGTGTTTTGTTTCATTCACACGTTTGTGATGAGGAAACAACATTATAACAAAGATCTGAAAATAGTGTAATACGGGCCCTTTAAATCTAATAGAACGCTAGGATAAGTAGAATAAAAATAAAAACATTTGGACATTAGATATTTTGGTTATACTTTAATCAAAATAATAATAAAAATCCCTACTGACGTCAGAGAGCCGACTGTGTAGAGCGAGGACAGGCTAGTGATGTCTTTCCCAGTGACTTTTTTGGGTTCCGTTGGGAAATTAGCTGCACTGACAGAGCGAGGCTTGTTGTTCAAATCTAAGTCATTTTTCTCACAGAGATTTCACTTTTCTAAGCTCCGGAAAAGCCTCACTTCATGTTCAAATCCGCTACAGAAAATACTCCCCCAGAAACAAGTGTGCGCAGGTGGAGCCTTGTTAACAAAGTTCTGGTATCACTCCAAGAAGAAGAAGAAGAAAAGAGCTGGTGCCACTTTATAATGACAACTTCATGAACAAAGACTTAAATCATAATGAACAAGTGGTTTATTAACAGTGATTAAGAAGAATTCAGGTTTAGTAAACATGTAAACTGAAGTGAGTCAGGAGTTATAATAATAATAATAATAATAATAATAATAATTATTATTATTATTATTATTATTATTATTATTATTATTATTATTATTATTATTATTATTATTATTATTATTATCATTATTATTATTATTATTATTATCATCACTCTTAAAACAATCTTTATCAATTAAGGCTGATTAAAGTTTATAAGTTAAAGTTTATAATCATTATTATCTGTCTAAAGGGGGGGAGAGAGAAAGAGAGGGAAAGAAAGGAGAGTGAGACAGAGGGAGAGAGAAAGAAAGAGTGAAAGAGGGAGAGTGAGACAGAGGGAGAGAGAAAGAAAGAGTGAAAGAGGGAGAGTGAGACAGAGGGAGAGAGAAAGAAAGAGTGAAAGAGGGAGAGTGAGAGAGGGAGATAAAGAGGGAGAGGGAGAGAAGGCAAAAGAGGGAGGGAGACAAAGGAGGAGAGGAAGAGAGAGAAAAGGAGGAAGGGAGAGAGAGAGGGAAAGGGAGAGAAAGAGGGAGGGAGACAAAGAGAGAGAGAGAAGGGGGAGGAAGAGAGAGCGAGACAAGGAGGGAAAGAAGGAAGGAGTGAGAGAGAGAGGGAGCAAGAGGGAGAGAAAGAGGGAAAGAGGGAGGGAAAGAAAGAGGGACAGCAGGAGAGAGAGGGGGGAGAGAGAGAAGGAGGGAGAGAGAAAAAGGGAGGGAGACAAAGGGGGAGAGGGAGGGAGACAAAGAGGGAGAGAGGGAAGGAGAGAGAAGGATAAAAAGAAGGAATGGGAGGAAAAAGGGAAGAAAAGAGAGGGAGATAGAGAAGAGAGTGAGAGAGAGAAGAGAGGTAGGGAGAGAGGAAGATAGAGAAGGAGGGAGGAAAAGAGAGAGATGAGGGAAGGAGGGAGTGAGGAAGAGAAGTAAATATATGTCATTATTTTCTGTCTAATTCTTTTATTTTAATGAAAAGTCAATTTTGGATTTTCTTCAGTGAATTTCAATTAACAAAAACTATTTTGGTCAAGCCATGCAAAATTGGTCAATAACTAATACTACAAGAAAAAATGACCTTTTTACATGATGCATAACAACATTTTTTCTGAAAGTTTGGTTGAAAGACTTGCCAGCACCGTGAGCTCTCATGATTTCTCCAGCTCTGACTCAGTTGAACACATGACACTGATGACACAGAAACTGACCAATCACAGGGCAGCACAGTGGTTTGGGCAGAGCCAGCACCAAACAAACCACAACGAACATAGCGACGCCAACAGACACCAACAGACGCTAACAGACGCCAACAGACACCAACAGACGCCAACAGACACCAACAGACGCCAACAGACGCCAACAGACACCAACAGACGCCAACAGATATCCTCTGTATTTTTGCCTATTTTAGCGGAAATACACGCAAAATAATACAAATACAAAAACGAGCAGAGGGAAGAGCTTTGTGCTGATTTGAACTAAAGTTTGATTTTTCAGCTTGTTCTGCTGTTGTGACGTTTCGACCAATCGGTGTGCAGTATTTGTTTGAACGCTCTGATCATTAGTTTCAGCGAGAGCCGTCCCAAATGATGTAGCCCTCTGTACAGACGCAAGAGCCAGGCTAGTGAAAAACACCCAAATAATCCAAGCACAACACAACAACTACCTTTGTCGAAAATAAAGACGCTTTGCTTTTGTCGAAAATATGTTGTTGTTTTTTTACCTGTTTGATATTTTTGAAGTGAATGAAGTATATACATGTTTTTGAGCATGTTTTTTTTTTTTTTTTTTTATCTTATACGGCATGCGGCTGTTAACCAGCTGCATAGTGATTTGACAAATTTAAACGCACCATCAGTGTAACCCACATATGATCTATTATGTAATGTCATAATGCAAATGAATTCTTATGAGAACAGTGATATAAAGAGACTGATGCAAACGGTGTGATTGATGTAAACGTGGGATTGATGTAAACGGTGTGACAGATGTAAACGGTGTGATCGTGGACGTGTCATTCACAGTTTTTTATGAAGAGAAATGGTTGTTTTGTTGCTGTTTCATGTGATGGACTTTATAATGTGCTGTTTGTTAATAAGCTCCTATTGACTGAGGCCGGATCACGATTCATCCGAGTCATGTGACCTTTTGTGTAACTGATACCACGAACGATGCCAGGAGAGAAGGAGGGAGAGAGGGAGAGAAGGAGGGAGAGAGGGAGGGAGGGAGCGAGGGGGAAAAGAGAGAAGGAGGAAGAGAGAGGGAAAAAAGAGGGAAGGAGGACCTTTTGTGTAACTGATATCACAAACGAAACCAGGAGAGAAGGAGGGAAGCAAAGAGAGAGAGGGGGGGAGAGAGAGAGAGAAAGAGGGAGGAAAAGGGAAAAGAGGGAGGGAGGGGGAAAAGAGAGAGGGAGGGAGGGTGGGAGAAAGAGGGAGGAAAAGAGAGAGAAAAGAAAATATAGGAGAAGGGGGAGAGAGAAGGGGGGAGAGAAAGCTGGAGGGAGACAAAGAGGGAGAGAGTGAAAGACAGAGAGAAAAAAGGGAAAGTGAGAGAGGGACAGAAGGAGGGAGGGAGAGAGGGAAGGAGAGAGAGGGAAAGAGGGAGGGAGAAAGAGGGAGGAAAAGAGAGAGAAGAGAAGATGGGAGAGAGACAGAAAAGGGGAGAAAGAGGGAGAGATTGAAGGAAAGAGAGAGAGAAAAGGAGGGAGGGAGACAAGGAGAGAGGGGGAGAGAAAAAGGAAGAAAAAAGAGAAGGAAAGAGAGAGAGGGAGAAATGGAGAGAGGGTGAGGAGAGAAGAAAAGAGAGAAAACAGAGAGGAAGAGAGAGAAGAGAGGGGTGGAGGGAGAGAAAATAAGAGGGAAAGAGAGAAAAGAGAAGGGAGGGAGAGTGGAGGGGGAGAGAGAGTGAGAGGAGAGAGGGAAAAGAGCGAGAGACAGAGAGGGAGGGAAGCAGACAAAGCGAGAGAGAGAGAGAGAGAGAGAGAGAGAGGACTTTGGGAAAGAATCATTGTAACTTAAGTTTCTGTAGAAAAGTTTCTGCAGTTTGTGAGCATGTGTTTTATTACTCATCACACTATTACATCCCCATGGGCATATCACCACTCCACAGATCTGACCTGTATTTGTCCAGGTGGTGCCAACAGCTTGTCTTTATCAATATGAAGACAAACAGGTGGCAGACCCTCCACCAGAAAAGTTGCATACTGCATCTTTAACATCTTTTAATTAAATGTTATCTTTTTTTTTTGTTCTAATTACTATTATAACAAAAATTAATATTCTTTGACTGACTTGTCTTAAAATGTTTACTTACCCTACTACAATTAGTTCTAGTTATTGTTAAAAACATTCAGTAGTTTTAAAGTAAATTAACAATAACAGAGAGATTTGAAACTGTCAGTCTAATTTTGTTAACTTCGTCAGAGTAAATACAATTAAAGTGAGCGCCTTGAGCCTAGAGACGTCCCCAACAGTGAGACGGTTACCGTGGAGACAGCCAGCGCGTTGCCGTGGAGACGAACAGACTTCAGGAAGTTTGTTTAGATGGGGAAAATGTGTCGAAACTTTTTTTGTTATTGTTTGTCAGACCAGTGGTTGTTACGACTGAGACGGAGGAAAACAGCAGCTCAAGTTTTATTCAAATGGAAAATAATCCAGTGTAACTGTAATGGTCTCCTGTGATTGTTAAAAGTGATGAAGTTTAGGAACAAAGTTATTTTTATGGTTAAGGTTTGGTTCAGAGACTGTATAAAGAAGTGGACTAAGTGAGTGTGACTTCACCCATGGCATTCGGCTCCAGTCAAATGAAGCTCATCAAGGCCAGAGCAGTTATAGCGGACAATTTGGAGTCGAGTGCCATATTTGAAATTATGACTGAGTACCGTAGCAACCAAAGAGCCAATCCAGAGCGAGGCTGATGAAGGTAATGCCTCTTCTTGCCCGCACCACTGGTTTAGCAGGGAGCGGGCGCTTAGCAACGCTGTCAATCAAACCTGTTGCTAACGCTATTGGGAGCAACTTCGAGGAAAGAAGGCGCCTGATTTGTCTGTTGTTAATGTTCATATCTTGATTTACAGACACAATAGCGAAATAAAAACACCGGGATTATGTAGAGTGGGTTAATACGAACATTTTTAAGACCAAAATGACAAGTTTGACAGCAGCAGTTACAGAGAGAAGGGCGATAATTTTTCAATGTAAAGCGAAGTGGAGCCAGAGTTAATGGAGCTGGAAGTGCGCCCATCATCACTTCCTATTTGAAACATGGCAGCTAGCAGGTTAGGTATGTCCATTTATATATAGAGTCTATGGTTTGGTTAAGTTTAGGAACAAGATTATGTTAAGGTAAATGTAAAATGGTTAAGGTTAGGGTTAGGAAAACAACGAAATGGGACTAGAATCACCTGAAGAGCTCTAAGTTTGCAGAATTACAGTAGGTCAAAAATAGAAAAACTCCCACACTCTGTCCATTTTGCAAAAAGTGAGTTTTATGTACAATGGAGCAGGAACATTTTAGAAACTAGGTCTTCATTGGGCAAATGGGCAATTTGTGTGGTTAAGACCTGGTTGAGACCATAGACTGTTTAAATAAATGGACATAGCTAACCTGCTATCCGCCGCGTTCCAAATAGAAAGTGAGCATGAGCTGTGCTTCTGGCTCCAATTCACTTTACATTACAAAACTGTCACCCCCTCTCTCTGCAGTCAGGCTCGTCATTTGGGTCTTAAAATGTTCATATTAACCCGCTCTATGGTCATACTGGTGTTTTTATTTCGCTATTGTGTCTGTAACTCAAGATATGAACATTAATAACAGATGAAACAGCTCTTAAAAGTTACATTAGGTAAAATTTATTGACATTTGTACAGACGTTTTTACAGACATGGACTAGGAACACAGGTGATGTTCATAATCACTGAAATTTACAACAGGTCCCTATGTAAAACTAATCCAGTGCAAATACGGCTTTAGTTAATATGTCAAGCTGTAACTTTGACAAACAAATGCGTCGTCTACAGCCTTATCTCAACTTACACCATAAAATAAAACATAAAAGTGTCACAGCGTTTAGCCCATAGCAACAGAAGCTAACATATTTCCGTGGCAACCAGAGCGCTGTGATCACTATCTGGAGCTAACCTTTGTAAAGTGTCCACTCCATTATCTGTCAGTATTTATTGATTTTAATGTGACTCGGCAAAAGACTCAGAGACATTGTATAATATGGAACAGGAAAGACCACAGAAATAAAGCTAAACTATGTCACTTTTCCTGTTTGTGTGTGTGTGTGTGTGTGTGTGTTTATGGATGGGGGTCCAGTCTCCATGGAGATTTCATGCTTTGCTGTACCAAAATTGGACAGTTTTCTGATGCGCTCGCCAGACAAGTGATCCAAGGCTTAATTTTTTTTTTTTTTTTTTCCCCAATTTTGATGTTTTTGGGTTGTTTGGGATGGTTTTTTTTGTTTTGTTTGTGTGGGGTTTTTTTGGAGAGGCTATTCACACTGCAAATAAATTAAGACTCAAAACCAAAAATTGAGTTATATAGTGTGGTGTTAGTGGTGTTGTTGTCACATTATGATACAGATATACAACAATACAGCTAATATATAATTAGTCTTTGTTTTTTTTATCTCTTAGCAAGTTGTTATTTTATGTTTGACTCACTTTTGTTTCCAAAATGTCATTTTATTTTTATCTTCACTGCTGTTTGAATTGGTAAGAAGGGGTATTTTACTTCTATGGGCTGTTAACTGCTAACACAACATATTTAGATCACCATTTTTCCTTTTAATGTTTTGAAAATTACCTATATATTCTCCAAAAAATAACGTATTTACATTTCTTTGCTCTTTGTGCTAAGTCTCCCCCTTCAGAGCGATATCACAACAAAATCTGCGTGCATCCTGCTAATGAAACTACTGCACATCTTGTTTGTCGAGTTGCTGTGTACAGTTTTGCATCATGTTTTTGTATATTTATGCAGAACTGTCATGTGGGAGTGTGGGTGACGTAGGCTTGTGGGCGGAGCTTTGGACAGAATCTTACAGCTAACCATAAGGAGGGTACAAATAGGGCCCAGAGGAGATCACTAAATTACTGAAACATGCATGGATGACATCTAAAACCTCTTCAGGCATGTTTTTGATGAGGCAACCACGTTATAACATGGTAGAAAACTCTTTTTGCTGTAAAAGTCAGATAAATGTGACTTGTGTGTTCAGTCACTTTGCGAAAGATCAGATTTGAATGACATTTATTTCCACATATGAAAGTGGAATGGGTTGCATTGGGGAAAAAAATTATTTGACTGTATATATAAATGGACATGGTTAACCCGCTAGCCGCTGCTTTCCAAATAGGAAGTGAACATGGGCGCCACCAGCTCCATCAACTCTGGCTCCAATTCACTTTCTATTGAAAAACTGTGGCCCTTCTCTCTGTAACTGCTGCTGTCAGACTCGTCACTTTGGTCTTAAAATATTGATATTAATCCTGGTGTTTTTATTTCAATATTTTGTCCGTGAATCAAGATATGAAAATTATTAACAGACCAATGAAGCGCCTTCTTTCCTCAGGGTTGCTCCCACTAGCATTAGCAATCTGATTGACAGTGTTGCTAAGGGGCGTTACCTTCAATAGCCTCTCTAGTTGCTATGGTACACACAGTCGTAATTCCTAATATGGAACTTCTCCAAATTCGCCGCTATAACTGCTAGCCTCGATGAGCTTCATTTGACTGGAGAGATTACTACTACTTACTACTACTACTTCTACTTAAACCAAAGTACTCTGATGAACTTTAACAGTCTAACTCTCTCTTGTGGTTGCATAGTTTCTTATAATAACAACACATTTTTGAGGAATGTGTAGGAGTGGACTCATGTTTTAGCCAGTTCTGTCACACTGAAGTAATACTCCTCCATGTTTCCTTTGCCAGTGACTAGCGGCTGCATTCGAATATGTAATTTTAAAGTTCGAAGGTCACAGAAGCATCAGATGGCTCAATAAAACTAGCATCCAGCATTGGCAGCAGTGATCTCCTTGTAGAGTTAGTTTGACACGATATACATCTCGAGACTAATTAGTAGAACTGATTTGGGAAGGAACGAGTTTGAGGAAATTTAAGAAAAGTAACAGAATTTTAAATTAAAATGATGAGTGTAAATTGTTTTGCTGGTTCCCTGGTTGATCGTTAAGATGCTAATCAGAATATGTCCCCTCAGTGTTTCTGGCAAATGACTGTTCCTAAATAAATCACAAATTGGAACAAGAAAGACAGGAAGTGAAATTAAGTACGTTTCGAAGTTTTCTGGGTTGGTTTGAGCGCACAATAAATGACAGAAGTATTTTTAGAACAAGCGTTTTCATCTTAATTATGTGCAATTTTCTGAAGTGGCTTATGTAAGATACTGTCAGTGTTAATATACAAGAGAAACCAAGCTGGAAAAGGACCGACAATATTACACTGATAAAAGTTATTTTTAAAAACACAGGTAAGATTTGCAGTACTGCCCAATTAAAAGGTTTATTTACTAAACGGTCACTTTTTTATATAGCACTTTCCCACCTTGAAGGCACCCACAGCACATTACATCAAGGAAAAACTCACCCATTCGCACACACATTTATAAACCCTGTATTAAAGAAGTGGACTAAGCAACACTGTCGATTAAACCTGTTGCTAATGGTAGTTTGAGGAAGGGAAAGAAGGCAGCTGATTTATCTCTTATTAATGTTCATATCTTGAGTTACGGACACAACAGCAAAATAAAAATAACAGGATCATGTAGAGCAGGTTAATACGAGCAGTTTAAGACCAAAATGACGAGTCTGACAGCAGCAGTTACCGTCATGATCCCAGTCTGCCTTTTGCACTGTTTTTCCCCTCCCTTCTGTATCTGAGCCTGGAGCTTGGCGGAGATTTGGGCTCCTCCCGCGCACACCTGCAACTAATCAGCAATCAAGCTCCGCCTGGGGAAGACAAAAAGGAGCCAGGACCAGATCGTCCACGTATCCATTGTGGTACAACTCTGCTTGGCTCAGTTTCATGTTTTTGCTCTTTGTGACTCATTCTAAGTTGGATATTTTTGCTCCTCATCAGATCCCGCTCCCCGGACCCGCTCAGCTCCTCTGTCTCTAACCCAGCTCTCCACGACCGGTACGAACCTCTGACCCAGCTCACCTCCACCGGCACTGCTCACCTCGTCTCTGACTCCGCTGCTCACACTCCACTCCTGGACCACGGCAAACACCCCGCTCTCAACTCCGCAATCGATCTACCTTCATTTGCACACTTTAAACTGTCAATAAACCTTGTTAAACTTTTCCCCGAGTTCTGTCTGCTTGGTCCCTCCTGTCAGTCGTTACAAGTTTTCTAATGTAAAGTCAATTGGAGCCAGAAGCACACCCACGGTCACTCCCTATTTGGACTGGGGGTGAGGTGGGTTAAGTGTCTTGGCCAAGGACACAACAACAGCATTCATCTGTGGGAGCTGGAATCACACCACCAACCTGTGGGTATGTGGATCTGACCGTTCTTCCAATGATGTTTATGTTGAGAGCGGGATTCGAACCGCCAACCTTCAGATCAGTGCACAAACAATCTACCAACTAGCTACTGTCATCAACTCTACTACTATTTCTACAATGTGTATTACTTTTAAATCTACAGCTATCATGACAAGTCTTCACCAAAAACCCTAAAAATGAATCTTTTTTTGGGTATTCGCCAGATAATATTTCTTTTATCTAAATATGATGTGCGTATAAATGTCTTCACGGTGATTCAATTAACCTGCTGAATGTGAAACAGTTCTGAAATTAACCTCAAAAGTCCAGCAGAAATACCACTTGGATGATTACACCGGCTGTTGCACACACTCCAAAAATCTGATCATGATCTGATTTCTAGAGTTATCAGATTACTGAAATGCCATGTGCACAGTAATAGTTCCATTTGATGAGGGTAATCTGATTTCCTTCTGATTATCACACCTGTGTAAGTTAACAAGGGCTATTATGAAAAACAGGGGCTGCCGTTAAACATCTGAATATTACCAAATTTATGGAGTTAAAAAGTGTATTAAAATGACATGTAAACAACAAAATCATATGTTTTCTTTGATATAATGGGCCCGCTAATAAATCACATCAGATCTTGTGTTTTTCATGTCATTTACATCTTATATTATGCTTAAATATCACAATCAATGTTGCAATGTTATGTTGTGACCTGCTCAAAAAACCTGGAGTTGTTTTGTTTCATTCACACGTTTGAGTAACACTTTATTAGTAGTCTGTCTCCATCTCCAAAGCTCAAAATGCTCTGTTCCACCTTGTGATGTCATGAAGTGGTAGATTTAAAGTTAACAGCTCCTTTTCCCTGTAATTCAGTAGAGATGGGCAATTCCAGGTCTGAAATCATCCAAATGATTCTCGTAAAGGTGTGTGGAGTTTAAAAGCACAGTGGAGCACTTCCTGTATTACCACATGATGACATCACAAGGTGCAACAGAGTGTTTTCCGTTTGAGAGAAGAACTCAGCCTAAATATGCAGAGTTTGTGTGTTAAACATGTGTGAATGTAACAAAACACAACTCCAGGTCTGTTTGTGGTGAGGAAACAAAATTAAAACACAGATCAGAAAATAGTGTAATATAAATTTCCAGAAATCAGAAAGCGAAAATTAAAAACGTGTCCTCGGGTGTTTTTGCTGATCACATTTCTCTAGTTCATGCAACCCACACCAAAATCAGATCAAATTATTGGCTAATCTGCTTGAGCTAGCTATCTGATTTCCACTGGCCATGTAGAAGTACCAATTTGAGTTTCTTTTCTTTTTCGTCTATCTTTTAAAACGTTCATTTCAACACTATCTTCCAGACCATATATCGCTCTGCTCTATATAGACTCTTGAGTGTAATTTGCTGAGTTAATCCCGTGTCTGGGAGGAGAGCAGAGACAGAAATACCTGCAGGGTCTTAGCAGCTCGAGCTCTGACAGTTCACTCCAGTGTCAAAACCAACTGTAAACGCCTCAGGTTCCATCACGACTCCATGTTGGACTTTTACTCAAAGGTCACAAACTCCCAGGCTGTGTCGTTTCTGCCACAAGATTAAAGTGGAAATGGTTTAAAGGTCCACTGTGTAACTTTTCTTCTTTATGTTATGGTTTTGCCGGGAATGGACGACAGTATGACATTAATCAGCCTGGGATTCAGAATACACACTTCTTCAATACTTTACTAACTATCACGACTGCCACTAACTACTACTGCTACTGCTACTACTGCTACTACTATTATAGCAACAACTACCACCCTACTACAAACAATTACTTCCAAAACGACTACAAGCATTAGGCTACTTTACTGCAAAAGTTAGATGCAGTGTTTTTGAAGTTATAAAGAAAGTAAACTAGAATACTACTAACCATCACTACTAATACTAATAAGTACTACCACTACTTGCCTACTACTACCACCACTGATACTAAATACTACTACTACTACTAGCCAAATGCTCTACTAGCCAACTGCTGCTACTACTACTACAATTAACCACTACCACCACTACTACTAACTGCTACTACAACAACAACACACACAATGAACGCAAACGTTTAGCTACTACTATATCATACTATACTATACCATACCACGACTACTACCAACAATACTACTAACTACAGCTATAAGTACTACGCAAACCTTAGCTACTACTATAATTACTTTTAAGCTCTAACTACTTCACTACTACGACTACTAGGCTACTTTTATCAACTTTACTGCTAAAGTTAGCTGCAGTGTTTTTGAAGTTACAAAGAAAGTAAACTAAAATACTATTACCACTATTATTACAACTACTTCCACCAAAACCACTACTACTACAAACACTACTTCAACAACTACTACTAACTACTACTACTAGCCTACTACTACTATTGACCACTTGCTACTACTAAAACTACGCAAACCTTTAGCTACTAGTATAATTACTTCTAACCTCTAACTACTTCAATACTAGAACTACTAGTCTACTTTTACCGGCTTTACTGCCAAAGTTAGCCTCAGTATTTTTGAAGTTACAAAGAAAGTAAACTAGAATATTATTACCCCTATTACTACTACTACTATCACCAAAACCACTACTACTACTACTAGCCTACTACTACTATTGACCACTTCCACCACTACTACTACTACAACTACGCAAACCTTTATCTAGTACTATAACTACTTCTAAGCTCCAACTGCTTCACTACTACAACTACTAATCTACTTTTACCGACTTTACTGCCAAAGTTAGCTGCAGTATTTTTGAACTACAACTTTTAAATACTTGACTTTTATACAGTTGAATATATGCCGCCAATTAAACCCAACTACCAGAGTTTAAACTGTTGACAAACGCTGTCTGCAGCTTTGTAAATTATTCAGGTTTCCATGGAGAACTATTTAACCCCCTATTTTTCTGCTACTTCCTCATTAAAATCGTGACTGCGTCCCTGCAAATAAAACGCTTTTATGACGCCAGAGCAAATGTATTTTTCCATATCTCCCTTTTGAAATGTCCATCTGTCCATTTGTTTTAAACTGTAAAATTTAATTAAACAATCAATATGGCCCGTGAAGCGATTTATAAAAACAATATGGAGAGAGGAGGCTGGGAGTCTTCGGACCCAAAGCTGTTGCCAGGAAACGCTGTTGCCTGGTAACGGAGCGCGGTGAAGAACAAACAGGAAAAAGTTGGAGCGACTTTGGACAGTGACAGAGACCTAACTCCCACACTGCAAAAAAATGAGATTAGTAAAAATAAACTGGTGGAAATCTTGCATTAACAGATAGAGGTTTCTCTTCTAATCTGATACGGGAAGTAGATTTTGGACTTGTGTTGTCATGATACCAGCATTTCAAACTGAATTTCAACACTGAGGAATAGATTTGACACTTGATACTGATTAAGATACAACAATGATAATAAAAAACAGACTGTGTAAAGAAGTGGACTAAGCCATAGTGTCAAAGCCATAGCCATAAATGATGAGTCTGACAGCAGCAGTTACAGAAAGAGGGGCGACGGTTTTCTAACGCAAAGTTATTTGGAGCCGATGGAGCCGGAAGCGCAGCCCATGAACACTTCCTATTTCACTGTCCGTTTATATATACAGTCTAGCAGAAGTGTAGAAGCGGCTTGGATGAGCAGCGAAACGTCTTCACTCCAACGATTTGTCCAGTTGACTGATTTAGCTTTGCCTTTTGCTGTACACAGTCTACGCAAAAACACTTTCTATTTAGACAATTGAACGTGATTTTCAACATTAAAGCAGACCTATTGTGCTTGTATCTGCTATCTAGTTATAATCTATGACACTCATGGATCATTACGTTATAATTTGCACATTTTAAATCACAATGTTCATCTAAAACGACTTACTAAAAGAAACAAGTCCGCTGAATTCTACGTTAGAAAACTGAGGTGCTCAACGGGAGCTGACGTCGCTGTAAACGTCATCGCAACAAAGAGCCGTGTAGCTGTCGACGCCCCCTATGGATTATACCAAAAATGATACCAAAATGACTACGCGACGCTGCCGAGTCCTACGCCTGTCATCAATTAAGAAAATAAAACTGAAGAACAAAGTAAGTACGTCACAGAGGGCGTGTCCCGGTGGAGATGAAAACGGGAAAATGGGATTGATCGATAAAATGATGTCTTGAAAATAAGCAATTAAAGATTACGCCAAATACAACTTGGAGAGAGTAAATGAGATGGAAACAACTATGACATAGTTAAATGCTCTGATAAGCCCAGTTGCAGAATAGGTCTGATTTAAATGGGAGTACTTTCATTTCTATTCCCATGTGGCCTTATATCTGTGTAATCCCTCAGTCGTCCAGTAGGTTCATAGTGGTCCATGGGTGTATACTACTCTATGTGTCTTATACTTGTTCTGATACAGCTCAAGATCATTCTAAAGATATTATATGTCGTGTGAATGTGACTTTTGTAGTATCGATACCTTCTCAAATGAGTGTCTAGTTTTGAATACTTTTCTTTTGACAACCCTATTTTGAACTGATATAATATTTAAAAACCAAGATGTAGGCAGTTCACAAAGCACTTTCTGAAATCCTTCCATTAGCAGTGAAAATTTGGATGCAGAAAAAAACCCTAACACCCACACTGCTAAAATATTGTCCACATGTATTAAAATGAATTTGAATATATATCTTAGCAATTTGAACTCTTTAGACTAGTTTAAAGGTGCACTGTGTAACTTTTCTAATGGAGGTTGTGCCTCCTGCTCGTCTCCATGGAGCATTTATTTCATTATCTCTGTTTTTAATGCTCAAAATACAATGAAAAACATACCTGCTTGCCTCTCCACAGATCTGACCTGTAACTTGGCCTAGTGTTGCACATTCTAGACAGAGCAATAACATCTCCATAGAGACCCTTCACCAGAAAAGTTACACTGTGCACCTTTAACTATACTTGGCAGATATCTTAATAATAATATTTGAGAGACATTCACTATCAGTCAGCGTTAAACGGCAGGGCATCTGATTTAAATGAATTGTAGTTAGGGTTGGGAGATATACCAAAATATTTAGATCATGATTTTCTCAGAGTCATTTCACGATTTCGAGGAAGGAATATTTTAATATTTTAACAGATATCAAAGTTTATCCAAACACAGAGTGCAGCCATGTTGGATTTTCTAACTCAGGTCCAACTTGGATTCTGAAATGTGTTTCCAAGTAGGAATTCCGAGATAGAAGGGTATTCCAGTTTGAATTTACAAGTCAGAACTCGGAAAATCCAACTGCCAAGGACAACGGGAACACAGGATAAGACAAGACATGTCACTCGTCACTTTTGTTTTGTGTGACTGGTTTAGTGACTGTGTTGGTGTTGATTGGCAGGGCATCTAGGTTAATTGTTTGACTCACTGCGGACTGTGGCGGTCCTGGTGCAGTTGTAGAGAATGGCGAGCTCCCCAAACACTCGCCCGGGGCCCATAGTGCAGAGCTTCATCTCCTCCTTTGTCACCTCCACCTTTCCCTCTGCAACACAAAACGAGCAGCAGATGAGCAAAGAGACTCTCAATCCAACTGAGGTAGACTTGTTATAACCATTGTAGGGTCTGCCACCTGCTTGTCTCCATGGAGATGTTTATGCTTTGCCTGAAATGTTCCACAGCATGGCATCAAACTGATTTAACTGCATAGAGACGAGCAGATAGAAATACAAGGCCAAGCTACAGGTTAGATCTGTGGAGAGGCAGCCCCCGCTCACAGTAAGAATACATGTTTTTCATAAATGTATTATTTTTTGCAATAAAGACAATAATGCCATATTGTGGAACATTCCAGGTCAAGCAATAACATGTCCATGGACACAAGCTACAGGTTAGATCTATGGAGAGGTGGCCCCTGCTCATTCATTTCATCATGTGTTATTTTTTAGAAATAAAAACACTTGTACTTGAATAAATGATAGATATGTTTAATGCCATACTGTGGGACATTCCAGGTATAGCAATAACATCTCCATAGACACAATCAAGTTGTTTACAATCCAACTGATGTAGAGTTCTGTAACCATTGGAGGGTCTGCCACCTGCTTGTCTCCATGGAGATGTTAATGCTTTGCCGGGAATGTTCCATTGCCGGGAATGTTCCATAGCATGGCATAGCAATACCAGGCCAAGCTACAGGTTAGATCTGTGGAGAGGCGGCCCCGCTCACAGTAAGAATGCATGTTTTTCATTCATGTATTCTTTTTAGCCATAAAGGCAAGTTTAATGCCATACTATGGAACATTCCAGGCAAACGATAACAAGTGGTTCACAATCCAACTGACGCACACTTTTATAAATGTTGGAGGGTCTGCTACCTGCTTGTCGCCATGGAGATGTTTATGCTTTGCTTGGAATGTTCCACAGTACAGCATTTAACATATCTACCTTCATGGAGACGAGCAGGTGAGTCCATCAGGTCAAGTGACAGGTTAGATCTGTGGAGACACGACCCTGCTCACAATAAGAACACATGTTTTTCAGTCATGGATGATTTTTTTAGCAATAAAAACACTTGTACTTGAATAAATGATAGATATGGTTAATGCCATAGTGTACTGTGGAACATTCCCGGCAAAGCATTAACGAGCAGTGCAATCCTGTCTGAGCATATCGCAAAATCTATATGTCAACACCACCCGCTTTCCCTGTCCTCCACCTCAATTACACCATTATATAGCACAGGATGATGTTGTATTATGAACTATCCAAACACTCACAGCTGTTAAGGTCCTGATGTCCCTCATTATACACTTTATGTGCTCTGTGTCTTTGAGTGGGCAGATTTATCCCCAGGCCTGTATGTCCAGATAGTACTGTGGTGTGAAAGATACGGCCTTTTTGTTTGTACAGCGGCCGGACTGCGCTGAAAGTGAGTGTCCTGTGGAGCAGATATGAATAGGCTCTCACAAATGGGCTTCGTTATTTTATGACAGTGAAAAGATGAAACATGACACCACTACAGCAGGTGCAGCGCGTGAAAGGGAATTAGGGATTATTACACCAGTTTATTATTCAGGGAAACAGAGGATTCAGTGGTTACATTTTCAAAACAAATCATTATGAAACAGAGCAACTGGAGGATCTATTCTGCTTTTGTAAAGATTAATAAAGAGATAGTGTTGTATCATACCATTTGCAAGGGTATGTTAAAGGTTCACTTTGTAACTTTTCTGCTGTAGGGTCTGCCACCTTCTTGTCTCCATGGAGATGTTATTGCACTGTTTGAAATGTTTCACAGTGTAAGATTATTCAGGGTAAGGGCGACAGTAGCTTAGTTGGTAGTGTTTGTCTTCTGATTCGGTTTGAAAACCGCTCTCGGCATAAACAGCATTGGTAAAGTGGTCAGATCCACTCACCCACAGGTTGGGGGTGTGACTCTAGCTCCCACAGATGAATAGTCATTGTGTCCCTGGGCAAGACACTTAAGCCACCTTGTGTACGTGTGTGTAAATGGGTGAGTGGTTCCTTGGTGTAAAGTGAGTGCCTTGAAGGTGGAAAATCAAACCATTTGCCATTTAATGAAACTATCCTGCAAAATCTGCAAAAAGAAATAAATTAGTTTGAGGTGTAATATGTAACTTCTCAACTGGTCCACCACCTTCTTGTATCTATGGAGATAAGTTTAATGCCACAGGGTAACCTTCCTGACAAAGCAATAGTATGGGGGAAGCGGTTTGTCTTAAAGCAGAACTAAGTAACATTTTAACTTATGCTGTTTGAAAGACATGCTGACTCCCCCAGCTGTCTCTGAGCAGAAAAAACAGACATGCAACTTGGTTTTCACCGACCCACGGTTTTCACCACACACACTATACACTTTATACACATTATACGCACCACAAACACCACACATGCCACACACACAGGTAACAGAGCTTAGCGACACACCTCACGCCGGCGCTGTCCACAGTTCACTACAAGAATAAATGTCCAGTTTTTATTTGTGAGGTGTCAGCCGTGACACAATCAGCTAAAACACACAGGAAGCCTTTGTCCGAGGACGCAAGGAAAAGAAAATGTGACTGCGACAGGGCCAGAGCTCACACATGAATCGATCTGGGGAAGGCGTTTGAGGAAAGAGCCCAAGGGAAGAGAAGGAGCGAGGGCGATGCAGATCTGGCGAGGTTGTTATTGATCACATAACTTTTATTTGCATTACGGTGGTATCATTGTTCTAGTTATGTGAGTGGAATATATGGCTTTAGTACAGTTACATTTACATCTGCTGCAGGATATGTGCAGCTCGTGTCACTTGTTGTCAGTGTGTAAATACGAGCAATGTGTAAATGTATGCGCTACCTGACTGTGACTAACTTCATGCCCAGTATCAAACGCAGCGATGCATTAGTGTGTGACCAAACCGCTCGTCACGTTGGGGTCACGTCTGTAATGGACAGACAGGTGTTTCCTCTGTATGCAGGAGTTTTATTTTTAAGCAGCTGGACGTGTTCTTTGTTGGCAATCAGCATTGTCAGTCTGTAAACGTAGCAAAGAGCAACTTTAGCCCCCATGTAAAGTGAGCCCGAGGCAGTTTTTACTTTCAACAACTCAACAAACCAAACCGCATCTACACCACCGTCACCATCTTTAGCCAACAGTTTTTAAGTTAGTCAGTCACCTTTTTGTTGAAAATCACCTAAACAAAACCCACAAACGCTCGTATTGATCGCAGGCTCCTGAAAAAGTACTATTTAAATCCATTTTGTATTTTTTCTTGGGTTTTCAGACCATCGTTAACTTTTTTTTTTGGCAGTTGTTGCTGACGTGTGCATTGTGTCACCATGGTAACAGATGAACATTCTACTATAGACACATATGTACAACACCCCCAGCATCGCTAAAAAGTATCAATGTATTAGTATTATATTACGCACAAAGGACAAGAACTGCATGTCAAACTCAGACTTATTATGTTGTTTTGTTTTCCTGTATGGTAACAATACGGTGGTGAAATACGACACAGCTCTAATACAACTCTCCAATACTGTTTTGTCATTTTTATTTTACCCATAAAATCATGTGGACATACAGTACTCGTAACTTCACTATTGCGCGGTTCCTCATACACAGTTTTTATAATGGTGAGTGGGAACAGTTCTTCGCCTCCTGCTGTCTGTTAAATCACTCTATTTCCAAGTGTTGGACTTGAGGGTCAAAGGTCAAGATAACACTGACCAGAATTCTCTTCGAAATCTATTTCCAGGATCTGAACCAGAACACACCCACACAGAAACGTGAGAATTACACCTGCTGCAACGCCACAAGCAAATAACGGTACGACCACTGCAACTTCAAAAGGCTGTAAAACTATTCACTTATCATTTCTCTATTGGAGTCTAACCATAACTAACTATGAAAACTTGAAGGTTGAGAAATATGTCCAGGGGATTTGAAAATATTTAATTTTTCAGACTAAAATGGTAACAAGGCCCAGCGGTAATAAGTAGACCTGTCACGATTACACATTTTGAAACGCAAAATATGGCTACAGAGAAATATTGCGATTAACGATAATATTGAAGCGACATTATGCCACTAATTAAGATTTAAATCATGCAAGATAATCCCAGTAAACCATTTTTAAATAGTTTCATTGAAAGACTGCAACAGGATTGAAATGGAAGTCCCCACAGCCTCCATCATTTATACAGTGGCTCAGGGATATACTCTATTTTCTTAAACTTGAGAAGATAAGATTGACACTTCACGGCTCCTCTGATAGGTTTGCACAAATATGGCATCCACTGTTCCAAATAGTACAACAAATTAACTTCCCTTCTAGTCCTGATTAACACTTTTGTTCTGGAGGTCCTTTCTTTCTTTCCCCAAATTTATCTAGCTATTTATATAATTCCTCATCTCCTATGTCATCCAGGCTCGTGGGTTCTCACTTCAGTATGTATATTATGTATATGCATATGTACGTGTATCTACGTGTGTATGTATGTATATGCATGGTCAGGACGGGTAACTGCATTTTTTCTTTTTTGTCATTTGGATGGAGAATGTTAGCGTGGTGTTTTTGTTTTTGTGTGTGTATCATTGTGTTATAAAAGGAGATTGTGCAGAATATCTTTTTACTTTCTCACTATCTGTGATATGTGAATGTACATTGTACAATTTCTATATAAGCCAAATAAACAAATTGTGAAAAAAAAACTGGTAAACAGCAAGTCTCCTGAAAACACGTTGTTTAAATCCATTTTGTATTTTTTTCTTGAGTTTTCAGACCATCTTAAACTTACTCTACAGCTCAAATCGTATCGAATTCACAGACTGTAAATATAAATGGACATAGCTAACCTGCTAGTCGCTACGTTCCAAGTAAGAAGTGATCACGAGCGCACTTCCAGGTCCATTGAATCTGGCTCCAATTCACTTTATATTAGAAAACTGATGAATGCTGTTGTTGTGTCCTTGGGCAAGACACTGGTGTATAAACATGAATGAGTGAGTGTTTCCTTGATGTAAAGCGCTTTGAGTGTCTTGAAGGTGGAAAAGTGCTAAATAAAAATGTGATCAAGACCATTTAACACAGTAGTATCCATGGGTTTCAAAAAATGATTAAAAAAGAGGATCGTTGCCATAGCTACTAACAATTTAAAACAGAATATTTTATCTTTTGAATGTGAAAAGTCCTCGAAATGTTGCATATAACAGGACGCTGAAACCCATGAATATGCCATTATGGTCATTATAATCCAATTGGCCTCGCAGTGGCTCACATCAGGAAGCATTTTTCAAAATAAAAGCACTCAATAAACTATTAGAGCAAATGTGAGACGAGATGTGACATTTGTGACTAATAGAGATGAACATGAGGTAGACCGAACAAAACAACCGCCGTCGACGAGAATGTGAGGAAAAAGACCAGAAAATAAACGCAAATTAGACACAGAAATCAAATGTAATAAATTAAATTGGCATATGAATCCAGACTGCAGATGTGAGGTGGTTTAGACCAGCGTTTCTCAAATTGTGGTATGTGTTTTTTATCGTCTTTTGGGTTAAACATTATGTAGATTCCTTATCCCTGGTTTAGTCCTAGCCCTCATAAAGTCCAGGGTTAGATCTGGTGGCACTTGGTGTGAAATGATGGAACCACCGTGTTAGACAAATGTTTTTTTTTACAGTTTTAATGAGTTGTAAAATGTCCTTACTTTCTACACTCAATAAACTGTAAGTACACTTTTACTGCTAGTTCAAGTGACATAAAAAGACGTACTAACATGGGGGAGAACATAGACTAGAGATGGACTAAGGGAGTGTGACGTCGCCCACAGCGTTCGGCTCCAGTTAAATGAAGCTTGTCGAGGCTAAAGCAGTTATAGGGGTGAAGGAGCCCAGTTCCATATTTGGATTACATTTTTTTTGTAACTTATATTTTATTATTTTCAAAGATGTAAGAATAGAACAGTGAACATTCGGTCAGCCGTCATTTTAAATACAAAAAAACATTTATCCCAGTTTTCTTTATATTTTTCCTTTTGTAACCTTAAAATATATGTGAGTCTCTCCATGGCGTGGTCAATTTCTTCCACAATGTCCCTCCAGTTGCCAAGCGTAGGGGGGTCTTCCTTGTGCCATTTGCGTGTAATGGCTTTTTTTGATGCTGCCAGTAATATCTTGATTAAGTAGTAGTCCTTTTTTGGGATATGCGCGTCAGTAGTCCGCCCAAAATACATCGTTACGCATGTCCTTGATAGTGTGTACCCCAATATTTTCTCCATTTCTTTGCCCAAAGTTTCCCAAAATTGTGACACCTTGCTGCACTGCCAAAACACATGTGCATGTCCCACATTATACTCCCCACAATGTCTCCAACATGGTTAATCCACTGATAGAGATGCTTTTTTAATCTTTGGTGTGATGAAAAATCTGATGATGTTCTTCCAGCTAAAGATTCTCCAATTTGTTGAATTAGTTGAGGTTATCTGATTTTGCCAAATTTTATACCAGTTATCATCACTTATTTCTTCTTTAATTTCTTTCATCCATTTATCCCTAATGTATAACGACGTATTTTTCCTGTTAGCCCCCAAACCTTTATACCATTTAGATATAATTTTTGCACTCTTGTTCTTATATGTATCCCAAAGTGTCACAGTGATTATATTCAGTTCACTCGGGAGGTCCGGTCTGATTTCTCTTTGGTAATAGTCTCTCACTTGAAGGTACATATAGAATTCCTGATGTTCTAAATCAAATCTGTGCTTTATATTTTGAAAGTTTGCCAACTCCCCTTCCTTAATGAATGTTCCTATAATGTTCAATCCTTTATTTGCCCACTCTTTAAATTTGGTATTCATAATTCCTGGTTTAAAATTTGTATCATATGCTAGCCAATTTAAAAGTTTAATCTCTTTCTCTATTTTCAATCTTTTTACAATTCTGAACCAGACATCGTGAACTTGACTATACAGTCTAACTTTGTGACATTTTCCTTAAACAATCTTTTGTTTGCAATCATTGCTCGTACATGGCAAACATTATTCAACTCAATTTGTTTCCACTTGGCCGTGCATTCAGAAATCAAAGATTTGAGCTGGGCTGCATAGTAATACTCTTCTAAACTTGGCACGGCCAATCCACCCTCATTTTTTGGTAATTGAAGTGTTGAAAATTTTATTCTTGGTTTGGCTCCATTCAATATGAATCTTGAGATTTTTTTGTTCCACTCCACAAATTGATTAGGTGGTATTGACACTGACAGGGACTGGAAAAGATACAAAATTCTCGGCAGGACATTCACCTTAATTGTCTCAATTCCAGCATGTAGATCTAACAATAAAACCTCCCATCTTTCCATGTCTTTGTATATTTGTTGGTTCAAGGGTTTATACTTGGTCTCATATAATGTGTTAAAATTATGTGTAAGTCTATTGATCTATTGATTTTTTATTCCACTTGAAATTATATTGCTGCGATATTTTTAATGCAGAATTACAGTTTAAGAGGAGAACCTGCGTTTTCTCAATATTCAGTTTATAACCCGATAGATAACCAAAATAATTTAGTAAGTCCATTAATTTAGGTAAACATACATCTGGTTGTTTTAAATAAATTAAGACATCATCAGCAAATAGCCCCACCTTGTGCTCTGTGTGCTTAATTTTTACTCCTATTATTCCCTCTTTCTGCCTTATGGCTTGTGCCAATGGTTCAATAAATATTGCAAAGAGAGTTGGTGACAAGCTGCACCCCTGTCTCGCAGATCTTTCTAGGGTAAACCAGTTTGTGAGACTACCATTTATCTTTAGTCTTTATTTTGGGTCTTGGTATGATGTTTTGACACAATTGATTGACTGTGTATTAAGGCCAAATCTTTCCAAACAGCAATACAAAAATCTCCAGCTAACGCAGTCAAAAGCCTTTTCGGCATCCAGACTCAAAAGAAGTGTGTTTTCGTTTGTTTTTTGTGCTTGTTCGATTATATGTAAAGTCCTCCTTATATTGTCTTGGGTTTGTCGTCCTCTAATAAAACCTGCCTGATCCTCATCTATCATATCGGAAAGAAATGTTTGGAATCTATTAGATATAATTGACGTATATATTTTGTAGTCACAGTTTAATATTGATATTGGTCTATAATTTTCACAATATTCTTTGTTCTTGCCCTCTTTATGGATAATCATAATTATTGCTTCTCTCCACGAGGGAGGTAAAAATCCATTTTTCAGAGTGTGGTTAAACGATGATAATAACAATGGGTTCAACTCTTCTTCCAGGGGTCTTGTTGGACTTCATTTGTTTTATTGTACTTTCTAGTTCTTTTTCTGTGATAGGCGAACATAGTATTGAATTTTGGGACACTCCTATATTGAGTTTAAAAAAGCTCTAATTGTCTCATCATCTGCTGATTTTGGTTGGGAATAAAGTTTAGAATAATATTTTTCAAATGTTTTTTTTCCTTTTCTTCTGGTTTGTAAGCTAGGTTTTCCATTATAGACTCTCTTATTTTGTAGATCGTGTTAGATTGTTGTTTATTTCTCAAACGTCTAGGAAGTGATTTTGTTAATTTTGATCCTCCTTCATAATATGTTTGTTTCAGAAACCTAATATTTTTTTCCACTTCTTCTGTTAATATCTTATAAATTTTTCCCCTTGTTTCTTTAATCGTATCAAGTATCTCTGGATTGTTATATTTCTTATGTAGTTTTTCTAGTTTTTCTAATTCCTCTGTGGCAGTCTGATAGTCTAACGTTTTTCTTTTTTTAATATATGCTGCATGTGATTATAGTTTGCCTCTGATTACTGCCGTCATAGCATCCCATACCACTGTGGGATCTGTTTCTCTATTACAGTTTTCTTTTTTTATAGTTATTGATTTCAGTTTTTACCTTTCCTTTAATTGTTTATTGTTAAGCATTCCAACATTGACTCTCCAGTTAATTAATTTTTCTACTAAGGTCCAGTGTTAGACTCAATGCACAGTGATCTGACAGATCAGCTGCTCTTATCTTACATTCTAATATTCTAAACCTGTCTTCTTTGTTCATGAAAATGTAGTCTATTCTTGTATAAGTTGAGTGTGGTGCCGAGTAGAATGTGTAGTCCCTCTCTAATAGATGACATTCTCACCAGACATCTATAATCCCCAATTCATTTAATGTTGTATTGATGTATCGTGACAAATATGTTCTACTGTTTTTCTTAATATTACTTGAGTCTAAAGTATGATTCAAGACAATGTTCCAATCTCCACAGCATATTAATGTTCCTTCTGTTTCCATAGCCACTATGTCAAATACAGATTTATAAAAGGACTTGTCAGATTCAGGTGGAGCATAAACATTCAACAGTGTAACCACATATTCTTCTAGTTTCTCCTCAACTAATATATATCTACCTTCCCTGTCTTTAATTTCTTTCAGGCCCCCTAATTCTATATTGTTATGTATTAAGATTGCTACTCCACGTTTACTACCTCCTTTAAATGAACTATAAAATACATTTCTATAACCTAGCTTACTTATTTTTTCATGTTCCGTATCAGACAGGTGAGTTTCTTGTAGGTAAATGATCTCTGCCTTTTCCTTCTTTAACTTTTTAAGAACCTTGCCCCTTTTAATTGGATTATTTATGCCATTCACGTTCAGAGAGACAATCTTCACTTTACTGGTACACATCTTTAACCAAGGAAAAAAATATTGACAGCATGACCGTAACAACCCAGTGAACATTATGAACCCTAACTAAAATATTAAAGAACAGTACCCCCTGGTAAAAGTCTGGGCCTATGGGTGACCCTAGTGTCCTGTTGGTAGGGGAGAGGTTACGCCTCCCACAAAAGAAGGGCCCCTCTGTAGATGTAAGTGTTGACTCAAAAAGTCTAACTTCCATTCTACTATGTCCAACTACTTTCAATACCCTCTTGCCAGTATCATTATTTTTCATGGGCCTTTTTTTTTTTTTTTTTTTTTTTTTTTTTTTAAAGAAGCGTACTGCCAGATTTCCCCATGCTTGTCTATTTTAGTAGTGTTTACATAGGTAAACTTTTTATTTATTCTTTAATATCTAAATGTATTTATTTGTTTTCCTATTAGCAGTTACCTCCCATCAATCTCTTATGTTTCATCTCCGAAACTCCTTCTTCGCCTTGACCTTCCCTCCAAATCCGTTAGTTTGTCTTTTAACATCTTTTGTTCCTTAAGAAGCATTAGCAAAATTTCTTTAACTTCTAGATTCCACTCTTCGGCTTCATTAACGCGTGTTTGCGCGTCCTTCATAGCTGCTTTCTGCTCCTGTAACGCCTTCTCATTGTCAGAAAGTTTCTTGTTTATTTCAGCTCTAAATGCATCAAATTCGTTCCTGATATCAGCCTTCACTTCTTCTTTAAACAACGCAAATCTGTTTTTTATTTCCTGCTTTAAATCTTCCAGTATTGTTACCAGGCCTGGTAGCATCTCCTGCCACGTTGGTGCGTTAGCCGCTCGTATGTTAGCTTCGGCGCACACCACGTTTTCTTCTCTTTCAACATCTTGTTCCAATGCTTTGTTTCGGACACTTTTAGTACGACGTCCTTCTAGTTTGTTTCCCCCACCCATTCCGCAATTTATTTGTTGAATTCAGTTGTCTTAGTTGCTGAGGGGGTGTAATTTGCTATGTACTGGCAAGAGAACAGAATTAGGCTGCCATCTCTTTCGGTGCTGACCCGGAAGTCCCCATATTTGGATTTCTAACAGTGAGTATCATCGCAACCAAAGAGCCAATCCGGAGCGAGGCTGTTGAAGGTAGTGAGCCCAACACCGCTGATTTAACAGGGAGGAGGCACTTAGCAATGCTGTCAATCAAGCCTG
The DNA here is from genome assembly GCF_009829125.3 of Periophthalmus magnuspinnatus. Taxonomy (NCBI): domain Eukaryota; kingdom Metazoa; phylum Chordata; class Actinopteri; order Gobiiformes; family Gobiidae; genus Periophthalmus; species Periophthalmus magnuspinnatus. The sequence goes on from NC_047144.1 coordinate 15,179,118, forward strand.
TTGCTAACGTTAGCAGGAGGGACTTTGGGGAAAGAAGGCGCTTGATTTGTCTGTTATTAATGTATATCTTGATTTATGGACACAATAGTGAAATAAAAACACCAGGACCATGTAGAGCAGGTTTATATGTTCTATAAAACATATATTTTCATCATATATATATTTTTGCTAAAACATACATCATATATTTTAGCTAAATGTGTCTTACCCCATTACAGCTACATTGTATAAGGAGCTCTTGAGGTCAAAATAAGTCTGCTGTCAGCTGCCTAGATCTAATAAGAAAACATTTTATTGTCCGTGAATCAGGAAGTGTGTGTTAGCATGCTAGTTGTTGTTAGCTTTACTATCATGACAAAAGTCCGCTTTGGTCTCTGAGAGTTGTGAAAAGTGCTTATAAACTCATCATGGTGAATAATTAGGATGTTCTGAATGCATAAGGTAAGTGAGGAATAACTTTGGACCACTGCAAACTGTTTAAAATGAAATAGTTGAGTTTTTCACGTTTTTAAGACAGTAAAGATTTGATACAGCGACTGACTGAATGGTTTGATCCCAGTTTAGTCCTGATGTAGACTTGGCTTGCTCCTGTTCAAGTCCTGTTTTAATCCCATTTTAGTCCTAATTTTGATGTGGTGTGACTATGGTTTGAATTGTAGCTGTTTATGTGATATCATTCTTATAAAATCATATTTACAATACGGCCATATGTTCATGAATTAAAATGGCATGAGCTCTTGTGCCATTTCTGTTGTGTTTGCTGTGGGTTTTGTTTTTGGTTCAGACACAGATCCATGGTGATGAGCACAAACAGATGCCAGAGAGATAAACAAGTTTGATAATCTCGTGCTGTAATCATCATTAGTTTAATGTCTCACAAAATACACACAACTCAATTAAACCCCAGATTTAGGCCGCGGGAAATCGTTGCTTCTTAAATGCGGAGATGATTTTTGATTGGGGACAAAAATTATAAAAAAGATAAGATGATGGCTGAAATTTTATTACAATCCCGACTATTACATCTGCAATTTAAAGGGGATGTTCATCATTTAAAGGTCCTATATGCGTTTTATTTCATCCACACATGTTTGAGTAACCCTGGTTTATTAGTCTGTTTACATCTCCAAGGTTCAAAATGCTCTGTTCCACCTTGTGATGTCATAAAGTGGTAGCTCTCCAGTTAACAGCTACGTTTTACCTTTAGTTCAGTAGAGATTGGCAATTCCAGGGCTGAAATTATCCAAATGATTCTACTGAAGATGTAAGGAGATAAAAAACACAGTGGAGCACTTCCTGTATTAGCACATGACATCACAAGGTGGAACAGAGTGTTTTTCGTTAGAGTGAAGAACTCAGACAAAATATTCAGGGTTTCTGTGTGAAACATGTGCATGAAACAAAACACAACTCCAGGTCTGTTTGTGATGAGGAAATAACATTAGAACATCAATTTTGCATAATATAGGACCTTTAAATAATGCACATCCCCTTTAAATTGCAGATCTAGTAGTCGGGACATTATAAATAGATCTGAAAATAGCTTAATATGAGCCCTTTAATAAAGTAAAAGCAGGTCTTAGGGTCAAAATGAGACCACTGTGTGCTGTCCGCATCTAATTAAAAAGTGTTTTATTGTCAGAAGGAATCAGGATGTGTGTGTTAGCATGCTAGTTGTTATTAGCTTTAGCGTGATGACAAAACTCTGCTCTGGTCTCTGAAAGTTGTGAAAAGCACTTATAAACTCATCATGGTTAATCATTTGGATGCTCTGAATGCATAAGGTAAATGAGGAATAACTCTGAACCACTGCAAACTGTTTAAAATTAACTAGTTCTGTTTTTCACATTTTTAGACAGTAAAAATCTATACAGCCCAGATTACATTTTATTTATTTAATTACTTCCTACCTAAGAAAACACAATCATGTTATGAAACCTAATCAACATTCATTTATTTGTGTATGTGTTATGTAGGAACAAAGACACCTCCTCCACTGGTTTGTATCCGTAAAAACACATTTTAGATAATGTCCCCTATCCTCTCTTGTATTTGTACTTATGATGCGTTCAAAGTCATTTTAGCAGCTGGGGTTTTGACACAATTATGACAGGAAGCCAAAAGAGCCAAAAGACACACGCTGACTGGTGAGTGAAGACGTGACAGGCTTTTTAGCAAACACCTTTTCAACCTCAAGAGAGTTGGAAAAAAACGGTTTTAAAGCAGTATCAGTGAAGGCAGCGTGGGACTGGACCAACGAGTGGGAGCTCATCTGCATGTCTACAGCCAAGCGTTCTATCCCTCTATATATGCACAACGTTGTGAACTGACCATCATATCTTTTCTGTAATGTGCGGATAATATTTTTTTTAATCTGTAAAACAAATCTCCAGTGTTTAAAGGGGAGGTATTACTCAAAATCGATTTTTTTAGAGCTGTTCCCTCATCAAAAACATGCCTGAAGAGGTTTTCGATAGCATCCAAGCATGTTTCAGTAATCTAGTGATCTCTCCCAGGCCCTAGTTGAACCTTTCTTACGATTAGCTGTAAGATTCTGTACAAAGCTCCGCCCACAAGCCTACGTCACCCACGCTCCCAAACAGCAATCCTCCATAAATATACAAAAACATGATACAAAACTGTGACCAACAACTTCACAAACCCGATACGCTGATTGTGTTGCTATAGCACTCTGAAGGGGAAGTGTCTTAGCGCAGAGAGCAAACTTATAAAACACTTAATATGTTGTTCTCAGTAAATATAGCAATTTCAAAACAATAAAAGGTAACACGGTGATCTAAATATGTTATGTGTTAGCAGTTAATAACCTAAGGATTCGAGGGAGGGAAGCAGTTTAAATTAGGTTTAACACAATAGCTGCAAGAATTGACGTTTATTAGCAAGATAGTGGAGACAATAGGTCACTTTAAAACATGGCAGTTTACATTTAAACACTGTAAACTAGATGATATGTGAAAAAAAAAAAATTAATATTACAGAAAATTTAAACTGGACATTAAGTTATTTTGCTTGTTTGTCTAGGGGAATATCCCATAATGCTTTGCGATGTGACATCACAACCCATTTTTAGCAGCTATTATAACGCTAAAATGACCACAATGACTCTGATGAAGGTGTCTACCTCGAATACCATGGGATATTTTATCAGCTAGAGATATTTCAATATTTAAAACGACATGTCAGAGTAGGCCTGTCACGGAATCCTATTTTGAAGTTCGATATATCGCTGAAGAAAATATAGACGATAAACGATAATACTGAAACTCATTTATGCCACTGACACAAAAACTAAAATCTACAATATTCAAATTCAATCTCATTAGCTACCCAAAAAATAACATTTCCCAGAAGTGCAAAGAAAATGTACATATGATAAATATGGACACGGAAAAATATTGTTCCAGCTTTTAATGATAATTCGATATAGCAATTATCGTGACACACCCGTCATCAGAGTCGTCCAGTTGTTTGCAGTGCGCTATGGTTAACTGTAGACTGGGGTTGTATCTTAAAAGAGAGTCCAGTTGATTTCCCCTGTCTTAAAATGCCCTGTCAATCAAACATCCAAACAGCTTCTTCCACGTCATGTTTGTGTCATCTCTCTGACAGGTACATGGGATTGTGTCAAACCAGAAGATGATCTAATCCCCAGGTCCACAGCCCCGACTCCCCTGTCTCCTCACTTTAGACAGAAGGGTTTCAACAAGACACATGGCTGCTTCATTTTAATTGCTCATATTTATAGTTATACACCTAAAGGGCCTGTAGGCGATTTTTTCCAATTATTTGAGCAAAATGTTTCTTGCCCACAGGCTGTATAAAGAAGTGGACTAAGTGAGTGTGACGTCAGCCATACACAGCGTTCGGCTCCAGTCAAATGAAGCTCATCGAGGCTAAAAGTTATAGAGGACAATTTGGAGTCGAGTTCACAATATTTGGGATTCTGACCGTGCGTATCATAGCAACCAAAGAGCCAATCCGGAGCGAGGCTGTTGAAGGTAACGCCTCTTAGAAACGCTGTCAATCAAACCTCAAAAGGCACCTGATTTGTCTGTTAAAATATTCTTATCTTGATTTACGGACACAATAACAAAATAGTGGGTTAATACGAACATTTTAAGACCAAAATGACAAGCCTGACAGCAGCAATTACCGAGAGAGTGGAAACGTTTTTTCAATAGAAAGTGAATTGGAGCGAGACACGATGCAGCCCATGCTCACTTCCTGTTTGGAACACGGCGGCTAGCAGGTTAGCTATGTCCATTTATATATATATACAGTCTATTGTCTCATTGGAGAAGTTATTGCTTTGCCTGGTATGTTCCACAGTATTGCATTAAACTTGTCACCACTGGGCCAAGTTACAGGTCACATCTGTGGAGAATCGACCCTCCACTCACAATAAGAAGCCATGTTTTTCAAGGTATTTTTGAGTAATAAAACACATGTGAATAGATACGTTAAATGCCATATTGTGGAACATTCAAGGTACAGCAATAACGTTCTCATAGAGACAAACAAGTAGAAGAAAAGTTACACAGTGCAGCTTTATTAAGAGGAGATTTATGAATGTAATGAAAGAGGACAAGAAGGTAGTTGCACTGAGAGGAGAAGATGCAGAATCCAAGAAACAAGATCAGCCAACCAAAAGTAGTTTATTTAAAGATTAATCTATCAATTTAATAGGCCATAACGTTTTAACCGAGCATCTGTGAGACTCCTGATTGGTTCTTTTTACTACCGCCTCCGGGCTGTAGCCAATCACAGCTCAGCGTCTGCCTGTGTGCAACTAATGTGGCAGATCACAGCATCGGGAAGCATCTGTGTCTAAAACATTTCAGTGCACAATCTGTTTTTAGAAAGAAAAAAGAGAGGAAAGAAAAAGAGGGAAAGAAAAGAGAGAAACTTTGAAACGGTTGTGTTTAAACTGTGGCAGAACAGAGAAACAAAGCCTTTTTATATGGGGTTGTGAGGGTTCTGTTAGAGCCCAGATGGGGATAAAAATAACACAGGAAGAGGTCCCAAAAACAGGCCGTGACATGCACTGCAGAAAAAACAATAAATACTCTGTTAAAAATGAGAGGAGGTATTTTACTTCTATGGGGTAGTAACGGCTAATACATAACTTATTTAGATCACCATGTTACCTTTTATTGTTTTGAAAATGCTATATTTGCCAGAAACAACAGTCTAGTAGTCATATTTCATACATCCATTTTCTTCCGCTTATCCGGGGCCGGGTTGCGGTCATATTTCATCATTTTCACAAAAAGTGGACATAGCTAACCTGCTAGCTGCCGAGTTCCACACAGGAAGTGACCATGGACCATCAAATCTGGCTCCATTTCACTTTACATTGAAAAATTGTGTCCCCTCTCTCTGTAACTGCTGCTGTCAGACTCGTCATTTTGGTCTTAAAATGTTCATATTAACCCGCTCTACGTGACAGTTGTATTTTATTTTACCATTTTGTCCATAAATTAAGGTATGAACATCAATAACGGACAAATTAGGTGCCCTTTTCTCCTCATCAGCCTCACTCTGGATTGGTTATTTGGTTGCTATGATCCTCATGGTCAAAACTCAGCTCCAAATTCCCCCAAATAGAGATCGCTAAATTACTCAAACACACATCGATTACATCTAAAACCTCTTCAGCCATGTTTTTGATGAGGGAAAAGGGTTATAATATGGTAGAAAGCTAAAAAAAAAAGAAAAAAAAATCTATTTGGTGTACTACCCTCTCTCTAAAGGTCCACTGAGTATGTAACGGTAATGTTCCACAGTATGGCATTAAATTATCTATTTTGCATTTATTCATTTACAGATATTAACATGCATTCTTACTGTAAGTTGTGTTGCCTCTATAAAGGTAAATATTTTCATGCTCCAGTATCTGTACTTTTACTTAAGTAACAAAATTGAGTACTTCTTCCACCACTGAATGTTCCACAGTCTGACATTTAACACATCACTCTCGCATTTATTCATTTACAGACATTTCTACTCCCAAAAAAGCCGCGTCTCTCCACAGATCTTACCTGTTACTTGGCCTGGTGTCACTTGCTTCTTCATCTTCATGAAGTTCAGTTTAATGCCATACAGTGGGATGTTCCAAGAAGGTCTAACTTGAAATAGTCCAGTTTCAGACCTGTTTTTGATCTGGCGGTGCTCGGGAAGCCAATTATTTTCTGGTATTTCATGTAAAAAGTTGGAGAATCTTGGCTGAATTCTTGAATGGGTCTAAACTGTCTGCCAGTGCAGATGTTAAGAGTTGACTGCCAATTATAGCATTGAACACAGTATAATGAAACTACTCAGATCAAAATATCCAAAACAAATATTTATCTTTTAAAAATGTATACAAGTGCTATTTAAAGCAACAGTATGTAACTTTCTAGCCAAAATATGAAGCTAAAATAAAAGCACATTGTTGTTTTTTTTGTTGTTTTTTTGTTTTGTTTTTATTTTGTTTATTACATTGTAAAACGTGTCCTTCTGAGTGAGCTCGCATTTCCACAAGACTGACTCTTAATTGGTCTGAAGGATGTCCTTATCCTGCTTGTTTCCATGGAAATGTTGTTTCTTTGGCTATAATCTTCCACAGTATGGCACAAAACCATAGACTATATATATAAATGGACATAGCTAACCCACTAGATGTAGTGTTTCAAAAAGGAAGTGAGCATGAGCTTCCGGCTCCATCGACTCTGGCTCCAATTCACTTCACATTACAAAACTGTGTCCCCTCTCTCTGTAACTGCTGCTGTCAGACTCGTAATTTTGGTCTCAAAATGTTCGTATTAACCTGCTCTACATGATGCTGGTATTTTTATTTTTCTATTGTGTCCATAAATCAAAATAGAAAACATTAATAACAGACAAATCAGGTGCCTTTTTTTCCCAAGGTCGCTCCTCCTAGCATTAGGAACAGGTTTCAAGTGCCTGCTTCCTTCTAAACCAGCAGTGCAGGTGGGAAGGGGTGTTACCTTCAACAGCCTCGCCTGGATTGGCTCTTTGGTTGCTATGATACTCACGGCCTCGATGAGATTCATTTGACTGAAGCCAAGCGCTACGGGTGACGTCACACTCACTTAGTCCACTGTCTTATACAGTCCAGTCTATATATAAAACAAACACATCTATCCCCATGGAAAATGTTCCGAAGTATGGTTTTAACTTTCTTTGTCCATGAAGCTATGCAGGTGACCCCCAGAAAGTTACATACTGTAGCTTTAAATACATCTAAATCAGTCAAAGCTTCAACATGAAAAATGTCCTAATGCAATACCCTGCGTTACATTATATATTCACTGAACATACTCTGTAGTTATAACCACTGAGCCGCTGCGCCTCTAAATAAATAAAACTAAACTGAACAAGATAAATATTTAAAATTTTAACACAAATATTAAATGTAGATGTGAAAGTTATAATATTTTACAGTGCACGGCGTATTGTGTGTTTGTGAGAGCTTGTTGGGCAGACAGGAGCAGATGCAGCCGCTCGGAGCTCATTATGAAATACACAGGCGGAACGCTGGTGGATGCTGTCTCCATGGAAACGCAGAGGAAGTCCCATATTTGGAGTTGACGTTGGATTGTTTTCAGATACAAATATGGGATAAGCTTACAGCAGATGGATTAAATAAAGACCTGGGTAAGATTTAAATAGAGCTCAGAACCTACAGAGAAGAGAAAACTAAACAAGCTAATGGAAAAATACAATGAGTTTAAGGACCCGGGTTATGCTAAATGGGCTTAACTGAGCTTTAAAGGTGCACTGCGTAACTTTTCTAAGGGATGGGTATGCTATCTGTTTGCCTCCATGGAGATGTGCTTGCTTGGAATGTTCCACAGTATAGCATTCAACATATCTATCTAGCTTGTAGCCAATAACAGATGTTTTAGTGCTCAAAACACTGAATAACATACATGTGAGTGGGCTTGCATATCCACAGAAATGATCTGTAACCTGGCCATGTAGGTCTATATGCTTGTCTCTAAGAAATAGATAAGGTAAGGTGCCATACTGTGCAACATTTAATTTTTGTATGTTTTAAAGCAGCTGTTCATCTTTATCAAATCATATGCTAGCAGTAGTGGAAGAAGTACGCAATTGTGTTACTAAAGTAAAAGCAAAAAAGTAAAAGTATCATATAAAAAAGGAAAAGTATTCAAGTACCTGTTTAAAAATGTACTTAAAGAGTAAAAAGTAAAAGTATTTTGAGATCTAATAAAGATTTGAGCTGATTTAGTTCAATAGAAACAATTAAATCATTGTTTTTCCAGCTATTTTTATTTCTATATTTGTGTTTCCTCAAACTACGGACGTGTTAAAAATAAACCCTCAGTCTTTTCAGCAGGTCTCAAACAATAATAAGAAATACTTTTACTTTTCAGTCATGTTCAAAAGTGAAGTGGAGTAGAAAGTACAGATACCGCTCTCAAATGTAGTGAAGTAAAAGTAAAACGTATCCACTGTAAAAATGTACTTACATAAAATACAAATACCTAAAATGTACACGTATGAACAGTGCTTTACTATATTTATTTTCTCAGCCTTCTTCACTGTCTGGTAATCATGATTTTAATATGCGGTTTCTTCAGTATTTCATGAATCTTTTAACACAAACTAAAATTAGACTTCCTGGTTGTCATTTTTGATTCGTTGCATTGTAAAGACAACATAAGATCCATGACAACCACATATTTACATATTCATTTCTGTTTAAAATGAAAGACTAAAACAATGCACATAGCCCCAGGTAACATCTCTGCTCCTCGCTGATATGTGGATTAACCATTATTTTCCCTCTTCCATATGCGCACACACGAGCATCGTTTATGCTAAGTCTATGTTTTATAGATGTGAAAGAGTTTAGTTTGAAATCAAGTGTTATTATTGCAGCCGTCCTAAAAAATACACCTGGAATGTCCCAAACTATTTAGAGACATTTGTAGCATCAGCAAACAGAAAAACAGCTTATTCCACAAAAAGTCCAGGTGAAACTATGAACCGACCCACTTAGTGTCACCTGCACAGAACTCAAAACACAAAATGGATTCTTGTGAGTTTAAGCCACGTTATAATGTTGTTACCTCCTCAAAAACAGACCTGGAGTTGTTTTGTTTCATTCACACATGTTTGAGTAACACTTTATTATTAGTCTGTCTACATCTCCAAAGTTCAAAATGCTCTGTTGCACCTTGTGATGTCATGAAGTGGCAGTTTTCAAGTTAAAAGCTACATTTTACCTTTTGTTCAGAAGAGATTGGCAATTCCAGGGCTGAAATCATCCAAATGATTCTAGTGAAGGTGTGTGGAGTTTAAAAACACAGTGGAGCACTTCCTGTATCACTACATGACATCACAAGGTGGAACAGAGCGTTTTCAGTTTGAGAGAAGAAGTAAAAGCAGGTCTTAGGGTCAAAATGAGACCACTGTGTGCTGTCTGCATCTAATTATAAAGCGTTTTATTGTCAGAAGGAAGCAGGACATGTGTGTTAGCATGCTAGTTGTTGTTAGCTTTAGCGTGATGACAAAACTCCGCTCTGGTCTCTGAAAGTTGTGAAAAGCACTTATAAACTCATCATGGTGAGTCATTAGGATGCTCTGAATGCATAAGGTAAGTGAGGAATAACTGTAATAATTATCTAAGTTATTCTAGTGAAGGTGGGTGGAGTTTAAAAACACAGTGGAGCACTTCCTGTATTACCACATGACATCACACGGTGGAGTGTTTTCAGTTTGAACACAGCGTAAATGTGCAGGATTTGTGTGTTAAACATGTGTGAATGAAACAAAACACAACTCCAGGTCTGTTTGTGATGAGGAAACAACATCCTAAATAGGTCAGAAATAGTGTAATTCGAGCCCTTTAAAGGTGCACTTCCACGCCAGACCTGCTCGTCAATGCCTGATCTCGGGAAGCTAAGCCATGCCGGGCCTGGTTAGGACTCGGATGTGAGACCGTTGGGAATACTACATGCCACAAAGGAGCAGCGGTGGCTTTTGTGGAAACTGTTGTTATGTCCTTAAGCAAGACCATTGTGTTATTGCTGCTAAGTGGTTAAGTATTGTTTTATTGTTTTAGTGTTTCTGTCTATTAAGTATTTACATGTTGTGACGCACTTAGCTAGTTTTGAAAAGTACTATACAAATACAGTTGGAGGAGCAAATGTCACAGATTGACAGCCTCACTTCCATCTGTCCCAGGGCAGCTCTGGCTACAATAGGAACTCATCACCACAGAGTATGGAGTGAATGGAGAACGCAATATAAAGCGCTTTGTGTGTCTTGAAACGCACAATAAATCCAATTAATTATTATTATCACTATTATTATGACTGTGGGGATGTGGGGTGCAGTTTATCGCTTTGCTAGAAATGTTCCATAGAGTGGCATTTAACCTGTGTATCTTGCATTTATTACATTTACTGTGACCGGTCTCACCTTTCCACAGATCTGACCTGTAACGTGCCATACTATGGAACAATGCAGGGAAAGCAAATAAAGCCTATTTCTCTCTCTATCTCTCATTCCTCTATCCCTTCCGCCTTTCTCATCTCTCTCCCTCTATATTTTACCCTCCATCTCTCTCTGTCTCTCTTTGTCACTCTTTCATCTCTATGCGCCAGTCTCTCTCCCTCTTCCTCCATCATCTCTCTCACTCTTTCTCTCTCTCCCCCTCTCCTCCCTCCATCTTTCATCTCACTGTAACCTCCCTTACCCTCCCTCTCTCCTCTCTCCCTCCAACTTTCTCTTTCCCTCCCTCCCCCTTTTCTCCCTTTCTCACCTCCCTGCCCACCTATTCTCTCTACCCCTCTCCTCTCTCCCCTATCACCCTCCCTCACTCTCCATCTCTCTTTCTCCCTTCTTTCATCTTTATGTCCCCACTTTCTCCCTCTCCCTCCCCTCCCTCCCTGTCCCTCCTTCTCTGGTTCTCCCCTCTTTCATGTCTATGTCCCATCCCTCTCCTTACCCTTCATCCCCACTCTCTCTCCTCCCCTGCTCTCCTCCTCTCAGATTCTCCCCTCTTTCATCTCTGTGTCCCCTCCCTCTCCCTCTACTCCACATTCTCTCTCCCCTTCCTCTCCCTCTTCCTCCCCTACACCCTCTCCTCCCCTCTCATTGCCCATCTACTTTCTCTCCCCTTCTGCCTCCCTCCCTCTCCTCCATCCCCCCTCTCTCTCCTCCCCCTCTTTCCTCTCCCTCTCCTCCCCCTCCCCCCTCCTCGCCCACCTACTCTCTCCCTCTCTGCCTCCCTCCCTCACCTCTCTCTTTCTCGCTCTCTCCCTTCTTTCATCTTTGTCCCCTTCCTTTCCCTTTCCTCCATCCCCCCTCATTGCTCACCTACTCTCTCTCCCCCTCTGCCTCCTTTCCTCCCTCACCTCTCCTTTTCACCCTCTCTCCCCTCTTTCATCTTAGTTCCCTTCCTCTCCCTCTCTTCCATCCCCCTTTCTCTTCTTCCCCTCTCTCCTCTCCCTCCCCTCTCATTGCCCACCCACTCTCTCTACCTGATCGCCTCACTCTCTCCCTCCCTTCTTTCCCTCACCCCTCCCTCTCTCCCCTCTTTCATCTCTATGTCCTCTCCTTCTTCCTCTCTCTCCTCCCCCTCCCATCCCATCACTCTGCCTCCCTCCCTCACCTCTCCCCCTTTCCCCTCTTTTTCCCCTCCATCTCCCCTATCCCCCCCTCTCTCCTTCCCCTCTTTCCTCTCCCTCTCATCCCCCTCCTCCTCTCTCATTGTGCACTTACTCTCTCTACTCTCCCTCCCCTTCTGCCTCCCTCCCTTACCCTTCCCTCTCTCCCCTCTTTCATCTCTATGTCCCCTCCCTCTCCCTCCTCTGCATCCCCCCTCTCTTTTCTCCCCCTCTCTCTTCTCTCCTCTCCCTGCCCTCCCTCTCCCTCCATCCGTAGTATCATTCACTCCACAAACAGTCAAATTAGAGCTGGTGTGTGACTTAAACACATGAACAGCACAACGACCTGTGTTTTAAACAGAGCGGCTCCTTATGTAACCTGCTATAAATACAACAAAGACACAGCACACCATTGAAACAGACCCCATTAAGCTCTGCACACTGCAAAACAACTAAATACATTTCAATTCAAGCTTCTATCGTGGTTTTATTATTGTCTTATAGTTGTTTTTTTTACTGTTGAGTCGCCTATATTTGTGTAATCCCTCAGTCGTCCAGGTTTGGCCCATAGCGAAGAAAAATAAAATCTGTCAACTGGACAAAAAGTTGTAGAAGTGAAGACGTTTCGCTGCTCGTCCAAGCCGCCTCTTCAGTTCTGTTCAGATTACTGCTGGACACCGTCTTATATCTGTCTGAAGGGAGGAGCTAACTACACTGAAACTGAAACACCTACTGTTTACTGTTTCTGTTTGTAGGTCTATTGTGTTACCCTAAGTGTGGACTGTGCCTGAGTCCTTCTTAGCATAGTCATTCAAGCCACTAATGAGTGATTTTACACCTATTAGCATCCTGGCTAGCTCTATTGATTTCTTTGTTTCCTTTGTTTGCTTTGGGTCTGGGGATGGAGGTATAGATGAGGGATAGATTATGTCTAAAGCCCCCATTACTGATGAAGCGGCTTCGATGAGCAGCAAAACGTCTTCACTTCTACAACTTTTTTCCCAGTTGACAAATTCCTGCCTAGCCCCATTGCTTATTTGTTTTGCTTTGATTTGCTTTGGGTCTGAGGGTGGAGTTATAGATGGAGGAAACAACAGGTGTTTTGAGTTTCAGACAGATATAAGCCAGTGTCCAGCAGTAATCTGACCAGAACTGAAGAAGCAGCTTGGACGAGCAGCAAAACATCTTCACTCCTACAACTTTTTGTCCAGTTGACAGATTATTGAACAGCCTATTGACCTTATTCCGGAAATTACCATGAATGCCGCCATCACAATTCAGCTTGTATAATTTTGCACGGGGCTGCCGATCTTGACAGCAAACCAGTTCTATACAAACTACAGAGACATTTTAAAAAGGTGTTGTTCCGATGTTTTAAAATTTATTTACAGATACCAGCCGGATACTACATAGTGTGAAGCAGTAGACTAAAGCTACTCACTTTTGTTACAGCACAAGAGCGACAAATAAAAAGATATCTCTAAAAATTGATTGAAAATCTTATTATAAATATATACATTTACTTAGTTTGCAGGTCAAAAACTCCAAAAATCTATGGAGACATGGGGCCGCCGAGCTTGACAGCAAAAACTTTCTATATACGGGCTACAAAGATGTTTTAAAGTAGTGTAGTTCTAAAACCGTTTTTTCCCTGATACCGATACTTGCCCTTGATGTGCTCGCCGATACCGATGCGAGCACCAGTCCGATATAAAACATAACAGAGACAGAAGAATTGGCCCAAAAAGCTTGGACATATTCAGATGAAAAACAAAACAGTATGAATAGAATCTGAATACAAGTCCTGATGGAGATATTCCTTTTTACAGTGTACACGTAGAGTATTTTTAGCCTCACGCATCAGTTCCCATAGTAATCCAATTTGTGAGACATTAAAATGCCATGTATTTTGCATTCTAGCTCCTGTTTCGCCCACTCACGATGAAACTTTAGCTTGTGCCGATTAAAGAGGTTACACTGTCTAATCAATGTAATTTTCCCAGTAGGAGTTTGTGTGAGAATGAGGAGAGTGCGGAGTTTTCTGAATCAAATCACACTCGGAGTAAAATGGATTCCCCCAATTAACTTCGAATAGGCTTTTGTTGGATAGAAGCTAAAAGACAAAAGAGCATCGTTAAAGGGCCCATATTACGCTGTTTTCTGATCTATGTTATGTTTTCTCATCACAAACAGACCTTGAGTTGTGTTTTGTTTCTTCTCTCAAACTGAAAACACTCTGTTCCACCTTGTGATGTCATCATGTGGTAATACAGGAAGTGCTCCACTGTGTTTTTAAACTCCACACACCTTCACTAGAATCATTTGGATCATTTCAGCCCTGGAATTGCCAATCTCTACTGAAATAAAACATAAAAAGTAGATGTTAACTTGAAAACTACCACTTCATGACATCACAAGGTGGAACAGAGCGTTTTGAGCTTTGGAGATGTTGCAGACTAAGTGTGAATGAAATAAAACACAACTCCAGGTATGTTTTTGATGAGGAAACAACATTATAACACAGATCAGAAAATAGTGTAATATCAGCGCTTTAACAATAAGACACACAACAAAATAAAACAGCATTTTCACAGTTACTCAAAGGAGCTCCTGTCTTTTTTCTTGAGCTAAAAATACATCCCAGGTCCATGTTTCATCATTCGGTTCATTCATGCCCGAAAACTCACCATCCCAGATAACATGTGTAGCACGCTAAAGCTAGAGGCGTAACAGACTCCTGACTGTGCTGCTCTCAAAGGTCGAAATGGGCTAAATTTAAACATCACAGCCTCATTTGAATGCTGATTCCAGGTCAGGTGTTGTAAGAGCCCTTATGTAATTAAACAAAGGGAACAAAAACGGGCTAAGGAGAAAATGCAACTGTCATGTGATTAAAAGTTTGTGTTTGGAGAGATTAAAGCTGCACTATGTTGCTTTTCGGGGTAGTTATTGTTCTTGTGTTGTGTAGAATGTTCCACCATATGGCATAGATAAATTGCATAGAGGTAAACAGGTGACAGAGTTGGATTGTTTTTTTTTCTTTGCAATTTTACCTGTAGTAAAAATAGCAATATGATGGTAATAATAATAATAATAATAATAATAATAATAATAATAATAATAATAATAATAATAATAATAATAATAATAATAATAATAATAATAATAATGATGATGATGATGATGATGATGATGATGATGCAATACTGTGGAACATTTCAGGTAAAGGAATAACAACACCTCCAAAAAATTCTTATAATTCTCAATTCTTAAATTCTTATAATCTAGACAGAAAAAAGCATGTTGAGTGTTGAGTAAGTCTCAAGCTGTTTTGTTTTTTGTTTTTTTTTTAGTTTGTTTTTGTTTTTTTACATTTTAACAAGGTATTTTTTCACAGTTTAGCTATTTGCACATGAAGAGGGTGAAGATAAAGAGGCATCGATCCGGCTTTTTCAGAACCGATACCGATTCTGATGCTATAGCTAGTATTTGCCGATATCAACCCATACCAGGGCAGAGACTGAAAACAGCATTTATTTCCTTTAAACAAAAATAAAGTAAAACAAAACTGATTGAAACTTGTTGTGTAAATGTTAATTTTCTCTCAAAGATCTACAGAGCAGTTTTGCGTAAATAAAAATTCAAACATTCAATCAATATTTGGTTTGTTGTTGTCAATCAGTTTTAAACTTTGTTATTTCAAAGTGCTTTACAAATATATCAGCCAATTATAATGATTATGACAAATTTCACAATATTTCATTTTATTGGAGAAGGATATTCGTAATTTTAGAAGTAATGTTGTAAATTAAATGTCTCCCAACAAAAGAACAAAAAAGATCAAAGTTTTATTTATTTAAATTTATTTTATTTTATTTTATGTATTTTATTTATTTTATGTTTATTTTTTATTTTTTTTTATTGTACTTATTTTTATTCAATTTATTTTTATTTTATTATTATGTTTTATTTATTTTATTTCATTTATTTTTATTAATATTCTTTTTTTTTAATCTTTTTTTCATTTTTTAATAAAATTGTTATTGGTATGACATGATTATTAAACCATTAGAATGAAAAATATTGAGGATTTGACTTTCCCTTTTTGTTATTGTCAAGAATCATTACAACAGAGTAAATCACATTCATTGTTCCTTCTCACTTTAAGTGTAACAGGGAGGGAAGGGCATCTGATACAATGAAGCCGTGGCTAAATGGATATCCCAACACTGCACACTCGAATGGCTCCCTATAGAGACTCAAGAAGCAAAAAGCAAAGAGCGAAGGAGATTTGTTCTGTCTCTTCAGTGTTTTGACGTTTTGAAACTTCGGCTCAGCGTACGGCTCATGGTACTGAGAGGAGAATCCCAGAATCCGGTGAGCCCGCAGCTTTTTACACTTCAATAATTTATACATAAACTTGGCTTTCTCAAAAATTCCTAAGGACAACTCAAACTGAAATACTATGTGGATCCTGCCAAGAAAACTTCACCAATAAAAGAATGGAGAAAATTCAGCCTTTCAGAACATGTTACATACTGCTCAGATAATTAAATAAAAACATTTTATCAATTTATGAAAATATTGTATTAAAATTACTAAAAATTTAAATCTTGTATTATTTTATTTTATATTTTTATTTTTACATTTTTTGTTATTCATTTTGTCTTGGTATGTCACATGTCACTAGCTTAGAAATGTATAAGTGTCTTAGTGGACCTTTAAAGGAGCTGTACTACTACTACAGCTGCATGATAGGAGCTGATGATATGTTTTGCATTACGATAATGATATTATAATATTTTAATATACTTTTTAGAACAATAACTTCAGTTAAATTGAAAAAAATGCACATGCTTTACTTACTCCTATAGTACACAAAACTGACTCTTGTGAGCGTTGAATCATGTTATAATGTTGTTACCTCCTCAAAAACACACCTGGAGTTGTGTTTTGTTTTATTCACATGCTTGAGTAACACTTTATTATTAGTCTGTTACATCTCCAAACCTCAAAATGCTCTGTTCCACTTAGTGATGTCATGAAGTGGTAGTTAACAGCTCCTTTTACCTTTAGGGATTGTCATTTCCATGGCTAAAATCATCCAAATGATTCTAGTGAAGGTGTATGGAGTTTAAAAACACAGTGGGGCAGAGTGTTTTCAGTTTGAGAGAAGAACTAAATATGCAGGTTTGTGTGTGCTTTTTGTGCTTTTGTCGCTCTATAGTTATAATCTCTGACACCTGTGGATCATTATGTTATAATTTGGACATTTTAAATCGTAACATTCATCTAAAACGACTTAATAAAAGAAACAAGTCTGTTGAGTTCCACGTTAGAAAACTGTGGTGCCCAGTGGGAGCTGACGTCGCCATAAACATCATTAAAACAAAGAGCCGTGTAGCTGTTGGCGCCCCCTAAGTAGTGGATTTTTTTTTCATTTGTACCAAAATGACTAGATGACTCTGCCAAATCCTACGTGTATCACCAATTAAGAAAATTAAATTGAAGAACGAAGTACATACGTCACAGTGAGCGTGTATCAGTGGAGGAGAAAACGGGGGTTGATCGGCAAAATGGCGTCTTGAAAATAAGCGATTAAAGACTGATCAAACACGAATCACTCCAAACACAACTTCAGAGGGTAAATGAGAAGGAAACAACTATAACATGGATAAAAGCTCTGAAAAGTAAAATTTGCATAACAGATTTGCTTTAAAGTTGTACTGTGATTGGTTCATGCATGTTTGAGTAATCCATCTGTCCTGTGTTTGACACATGAGGCTGATAAAACGTCTATTTTCACCTCCCTCTATCCCGACTACAGCTACTAGACTTTACCAGTTTACTCAAGAGTTCAATATGTTTGGACTCTGAGCCTTTTCACAGTTTTTGTTCAAATATTTATGACCGTTTATTCAATATTTACAGAACACATCGACAAACTTTTTAAAATCATGGTGAGTTTGAGGATAAGGCGCTGATAAGTAAATACTCCCACAGCGGCTGTTAAAAGTACTTCGATTTAGTGTTTGAAAAAAGTCTATAGGGAACTTTGTCAAAACTTCAGGAAGATTAAAACCTTGCAGACTTTTTAAGGCCAGATGGAGCAAAAAAAAAAAATCTGGCTTGGACAATTTTAAGTTTGAAAATGACCACCAATCAGTATCATTAGTGATTTCTTTGATTTTTCACCCTAACGTGGAAATTATACAAAAAAAAAAAAGATCAAAATTATGTAGTAAAGACAAAAATGAAAAAGAGAAAGAGTCTTAAATATGGGGTATTTGGAGCTTTCTACCATGTTACAACGCTGTTCCCTCATTAAAAACTTGCCTGAAGGTTTTAGATGTCATCCATGCATGTTTGAGTAATATAGCGATCTGTCCCATGCCCTATTTGAACCCTCCTTACGGTTGGCTGTAAGATTTGTCCAAAGTTCCGCCCACAAGCCTATGTCACGCATGCTCCCACACGACAATTCTCCATAAATATACAAAAGCACAGTGCAAAACAATACACTACAACTTCACAAACCTGATGCGATGTGCAGTAGTTCCATTAGCAAAAAGGGGGAGCCGTGGGGAGCAAAGGGAGTGGGGACTCAGAACGTGAAAATGAAACTTATTAAGCATGTTAATCTGTTGTTTTTGGTGAATTTAGTATTTTGAAAACAATAAAAGGTAACGTGATGATCTAAATATGTTATGTGTTAGCGCTAAAATACCCACTCTTTATGAACTGAACTGAACTGAACTTAGGTTCATTAGATCTTCACATTATGATTAGAGATTCTCAGATCATAAACTGTATAAAGAAGTGGAGTAAGCGAGTGTCACCCACAGCGTTCAGATCCAGTCAAATGAAGCTCATCGAGGCTAAAGCAGTTATTCTGACCACAAGTATCATAGCAACCAAAGAGCCAATCCGGAGCGAGGTTGTTGAAGGTAACGCCCCTTCTCACCCACACCGCTGGTTTAGCAGGGATGCCCGCTGAGCAACGCTGTCAATCAAACCTGTTGCTAAGAGTAGGTGGTGTGACCTCGGGGAAAGACACCGCCTGATTTGTCGGACACAATAGCAAAATGAAAACACCAGGATCATGTAGAGCGGGTTAATATGAACATTTTAACACCAAAATGATGAGCATGACAGTAGCAGTTACAGAGAGAGGGGCCACAGATTTTCAATAGAACATGAACTGGAGCCAGAGTTGATGGAGTCGGAAACATGCCCATGCTCACTTATTATTTGGAAGGTTAGCTATTTATATATACAGTTTATGGTTTGCACTGAAATTAACAAAAAAGGACTAGGAACAGTAGATAATGCTGTGTTATCATTTAGGAGCAAAAAAGTTGATTTAGTGTTTAGTTCTACTTTAAGGTAAGGAACAAAAACATTTTTTTCCACTTACCCTCCATGACATAGACCAGGGAGCCCACATCTCCCTCTTTGATGATGCAGGCGTCTTCCCCGTAGTCCACCGGGTACATGCAGTCCACAATCTCCTGGATCTGAGACAGCTCCAAGTTCTTCATGAAGTCGTTGTCCAAGATGGCGTCCTTTATCAGATCCTTAGACCTAGAAATACAGGAGAGGATATTACAAAATGGTGACGACAACATCAAATAGTGAATGAGTTTGAGGTGAAAAGCAAGAAATAAATACACGCAATGGTGAAGCAGTAAAAATAAGGCTAAACACAATAGCTGGCAGCTTTGAAATTTAGATGTCTCTTAGTGGACTTTTAAAGGAGATATATTAGGCAAAAAACATGTTATAATGCTGTTCCCTCATCATTAGATTAAAAAAAATAAAATAAAATCTCTCTTATCCAGGGCCGTGTCGCAGGGGGCAGCAGTCTAAGCCGGGACTCCAAGACTTCCCTCACCCCAGACACTTACACCGCCTCCTCTGGTGAGACCCCAAGGCGTTCCCAGGCCACCAAAAGACATAGTCCCTCCAGTGTGTCCTAGGTCTTCCCCAAGACATGCTGGAGGAACACACTAATTTATATATATATAAATAATCATAATAATAATAATAATAATAACAAAAAATAAAATAAATAAATAAATAAATAAATAAATACATATATTTAAAAAATACAAAAATAAAATAAAGTTAAATTAAATAAAAAACTGCTACTGCTTCTGTTTGCTGTAGTAGCAGTTAAACAACTACTACCAAAAGAAATTTACAAAGCAGTTGCACTTCTGGCTTTGGTTGTACTTTGTAACCCTGCACAGCTCTTTTGGACAATTATAATTATATTGAGTTCACCTGAAAGTTCAAGGCAGTCCTTTTTTAAATTTTAATCACCTGACTCTTTTTTTAGTAAAATAACTACATATTTGGCTAACGACGTGCAAAGTTAAATGTCAAAGAGTGCTTTTTAGCTTTGTAAATGTTAAAACATGCAGCGGCAGAACTTTCAGAATGCTCTTTTATGACCCATGAAAAGAATTCTGTTTACAAAAAGTAAATATGTCATGAAGGTAGAGTTAAAGGCTAAGAGTCAGCTTTTTAAAGATGGACTATGTAACTTTTGGAGAGCTTGTCACCTGCTTGAGTCCATGGAGATGTTATTGTTCTATCTGAATTGTTCTACATTCATTCAGTTTCATTAATCCATCTTGGACTTATTCAAATGCAGGTGTTTTAATTAACCTTTAATTACTTTGAAAAACATGTCTTTTGAGATTAGAGCGTTAGAGATATCAAAATATATTAAAGGAGCCATATTACACTATTTTCTGATCTATGTTATAATGATGTTTCCTCATCACAAACATGCCTGGAGTTGTGTTTTGTTTCACACAACAAACCCTGCATATTTAGGCTGAGTTCATGACTCAAACAGAAAACACTCCACCTTGTGATGTCATCATGTGGTGATACAGGAAGTGCTCCACTGTGTTTTTAAACTCCACACACCTTCACTAGAATCACTTGGATGATTTTGCCCCTGGAATTGTCAATTTCTACTGAACTGAAGGTAAAAATGTAGCTGTTATCTTGAAAACTACCACTTCATGACATCACAAGGTGGAACAGAGCATTTGGAGATGTAGACAGACTAATAATAAAGCGTTACTCAAACATGTGAATGAAACAAAACACAACTCCAGGTCTGTTTTTGAGACGGTAACATTATAACACAACTTAAAGCTCATAAAAGTTAGATTGGTATAGGACCTTTAAAGATGCACTATGTACCATTACCCACTTTGTCTCCATGGAGATGTTACTGCTCCACCAGGAATAATCCACAGTATGGCATTGAACTCGTTTATCCATATCGAGGCTCGTCCACTAACACAAAGAATGCAAGTTTTTTCAATTTATCTGTAAACACTTGTAATCGAATACACACAATAACACCATACTGTGGAACATTTCAGGTAAAGGAATAACACCTCTATGGTTGCAGGCTTCTCACAAGAAAAGTTGCATAGTGTATCTTTAAGCTTCTTTTGAAATAAATCAATTTTGAGACGTACTGTATTCGTAAATAGAGTTGGTAGAGTTCCTTGGGGTGGAAAGTTTGAGAGGGACTTATATTGAATTGTCAGCAAATTCCCTTCAACTACTACTGCAGAGTTGCATCAGGCCAGTCAAAAAAATAAAATAAAATAAAACACCTTAAGGGGAACAGCCGACTCGCAATCCGCACACTGTTTGACAACCTGCTCTTTCACTAAACACATTTCAATCTAGACTAAATGTTCAAATCTGTTTATTTTTGTTTTTAGCTGCTAGCGTTAGCCACGGACGACCGGGGCACAGCTGAATTCAAGTGACTCACATACTGGAGGAGATTACAGCAGCCAGAGGTTTTTCCTTCCTGTCGACTCTATAAAGACCTCCCCATAGAAAAGCATTGAAAGCCCAAGTCAACAGCTCCCTGCTCCAATTGGTTAGGTCAGACTCAATTTGGCTTGTATCAAAAAGAAGCCTCTCTAAATGTTTCAAATGGGTCCCAAAACACTCTGAAACTGTCAATAAATAAGGTTTTCAATGCCATTTCTTACCTAAAATACAGATATAAACTGCAATTTTATCCATTTTATTGGTGAAGTTGACCTCCACAGCAGTACAAAGTCTTTCAGATCAGTATGGGGATGTCTTCAGGGCTTGTTGAAAAAGCCAAAGGGTCTCAAGAAATTCAGCTTTATTTATTATTTATTGACTTGGGAGAGCGTAATGAAAGTACAAGACTTTTTTCATGAGAAACCTGTAAAAATATAGAACAATGCAAACAAAAACAAACAAAACAGGTCCATTTGAAACATTTAAAACAGGTATGATTATAAATGTTTATCACCGGATTATTAAAGTGCATTTGTGGCACCAATCTGTTCAGTTTTGCTTGGCCTTGAAATGTATTCCATTTTTGGGAAGCACAATAACGAACAGCTGTTTTTGCCATTTCAGTTTTTAGACGTAGACAATCATGAGATCTTGTACTGAAAGTTCCCGTATCAAAGCTCAGCAAACAAGTAAGATATTCAAGAAGTTGCCCAAGTAGTACCAGTTTTATTCAGGTTGAAGAAAGTCCATGCTGGGAAGAGAAATCAAAATCCAACAGGTAAATCAGAAAAGCGGTAGGGCTGTACTCATTTGATCAACTATACTACACAGTCGATGGTCAAATGCATCTTTTATTATGTTATTATAAGGATTTATATAGACCACAGCAGAAAGGAGAATGCATGAAGTCAGTTAGCTGGATCGTAACAGAAAAAAATTATTCTGTCAACTGGACAAAAGTTTAACAGTGAAGACATCTTGCTTCTGTAGTTCTGGTCAGATTGCCCGTGGACACTGCCTTATATTTATCTGAGGGGAGGAACTAACTACACTGAAACTAAGACGCCTGCTTGTTGACGGTTTCTGTTTGTTAGCTAGGTCTACTGAACTACCCTGTGTGAACTGTGCCTCAGTCTTATTTTGCATAATCTTTCAGGTCACTAATGGGAGCTCTCACGTCTATTAGCATACTGGCTAGCATTATTGTTTACCTTCTATTGATTGGGGCTCTCTTTAATTCCCCTCTCAAACAATTTATTTTCTTTTGCTAAGATCTGTGGTTAGTGGCTTTGACATGGAGATGACAGCAGATTGGAGTCCCGAGCTGCTCTCTCATTTGGACCTCGTTTCCATGGAAAAGAAAACACTTTTTAACTTAAAAAATGAAGATAATGCTGTGTATATTGTTTTTTGTTTTTGTTTTTTTTTACCTTTATGTGTTGTATAAGCAACTATAGTATTTGCAAAGTATCTGCAGAAATATTTATTTTACCTGGTTAATGGGACTTCTGCTCCTGAACATCTGTGCTGTACAAAGTCACTTTCATCTTTAGGACTGTGAGCTGTCGTCTGTGAGGCGTGAGCTGCCCAGTATAAGCGCCTAAACGCCGTGCACTTATCGTGACTTTCTATCCTTGACACCTACATAAACATGAAGAAATATCCAAAGATCACCAGGACTCCAAATGCATTTCTTCATGTCTATGTAGGTGTCAGGGATGGAAAGTCTCGTTAAGTCCACTACTGGCTTCCGTGAGTGTGGCGCTTATTTTGAGCAATGAAAAATAATAAAATATTATTTTATTTTTATATTTCAATATCACAATAATCTTCCAATTTAGAACTATAATAAACAACAAAAAAACAACTTTATTTTCCCAGACCGCGTGTCTTATGGAGTGGCTGTTTAGTTTCTTCACTTCACTGAATGAAGTAGACCACATTGCTTTGTTTGTGGCTCAGGGTTTTGTCCTTTGGGTGAACCAGGTTCTGATTTTAAGTGTTTGTTTGTAGGTTTGAAATAGACCGGAATTTCATGCTGTCTGAAAATGACACACCCGCTGTGTAAGGAATAGTTACACCTTTTCTTCTAGGTTCAGATTCCCTGTTGTCCTGTTTTTTAGCTCTCTTAGATCTACTGAAGGCCCATTTTGGATCTCCACAAGCAGAGAGGGCTTTCTCCACATGTTCCTCCTTCACTTTTCCCTCTGCACTTAACTCCTAGTTTGTGCTGCAGTGGATGGTGTGAATCAAACAGCAGGTATTGGTCAGTATGTGCGGGTTTCCTGAAGATTTCTACCTGGAGTCACCGGTCCTCTCCTGTAATCACTGCACAATCTAAGAAAGCCAGTTTTTTCTCTTTGATGTTAGGGTCCACAGCATTAATATGTGCAGTAGAGAAATTCTGAATTTTGATTTTAGTCCAGTTGTCATCCACACAGAGACACCAATGCGTGGGTGGAGTGCCTGGAAACTGGGCCAATGCATTCTGTTCAAATTGTTCCATATATAAGTTAGAAATACTAGGAGAGACCGGTGAGCCCATGGCACAGCCGCCGAGTGGCCTGTAGAAGTTTCCTATGAAAAGAAAAATATGTGGTATCAGGGTATGTGAGGGCATCCATTAAGGGCCAGAATGATTATGCAAAATATGACACAATGGACCTACCCAGCAAACATAAACTGTAACAGAGCTGAAGAAGCGGCTTGTATGAGAAGCGAAACATCTTCACATTAAAACTTTTGTCCAGTTGACAGAGTAGAATTGGGCAACTTAGGAATTACACAGACATCTTAGTTAGTTGGAGTGTCGAGCGTGCAGAATACTTACATCTGCATTTTCACTTATGAGGACAGTGGCGGTGTTTACATGCACACGCAAAATCAGTTTTTTAATATCGTATTTTTGGATCTAAAATATTATTGAAGTGAGATATGAACAGCAAAGCACATCTGATTTCTGTGTGATCATGGTCCCTCCGGTTATTCACATAAAACAGTGCACGTCTTTAAAGTAGGGCTGGGCAGGTTCACACGTTTTATCACGTTTACTCAAAAAATCATTTAGTGGGATTAATTATTTTGTCCCGCATTAACGCAGGTCACGTGTAACAGTCAAAACCACAGGATCAAAAAGCTCCTCTCCGGTCCGTGAGCCAGTGCTTTTGCCTTTTTCTCTCTATCTCTGCTCAGCACATACACACACATCAGGGGGTGGTTCCGCTGTGTCTGTGGGCCCCGTTACACAGGGAATGCGACAGAGACGAGTTTGAGCTTCATCTGAGTCTGAACTATCCAAAAAGAGTCAGTGATTATGAAGAAACGGACGCTCAAGTCTGCAAACGGAGAGTGACGTGACATGGTTCAATATGCGAGCGGAGGATTAGGGATCGATCAGCGGCAATGCGTGGAGTGTGGAGTGTACCGCACGTGTCAATCATGTTTACTTTGAAAACTACAGAGATACACTGCCTGGCCAAAAAAAAAGTCACCACCAAGAAAAAAAAAAAGGTCACACTCTAATATTTCGTTGGACCGCCCTTAGCTTTGATTACAGCACGTATTCGCTGGGGCATTGTTTCGATTTCGCTTCTGCAATGTCTCAAGATTTATTTCTATCCAGTGTTACATTCATTTTTCAGCAAGATGTCGCCTTGATGATGGTCGAGTCTGAACTCTGCACAAAGCCTTCTCCAGCACATCCCAAAGATTCTCAATGGGGTTAAGGTCTGGACTCTGTGGTGGACAATCCATGTGTGAAAATAATGTCTCATGCTCCTGAACCACTCTGTCACAATTTGAGCCTGATGAATCCTGGCATTGTCATCTTGGAATATGCCCGTGCCATCAGGGAAGAAAAAAATCGATCGACGGAATAACCTGGTCATTCACCAGGTGTCAGCTGACCTCATTCTTTGAGCACAGACTGTTGCTGATCCTAGACCAGACCAACTGCAGGAGGCTCGTACCTGTTTGCTTAGTTGAATCCAGGTGGCAGCTTTTTTTTTGTGTCCGGACAGTGTATAACAACCCACATGTTTCGTTACCTGAGAGCTGATTTGAACTCAATTGCAACAGAACTGAACAAGGACTAAACGAGGACTAAATAAAGACCACACAGGAAACCACAGGGAAAAACAGGTTCAGCTTCAAAAGGTTAAACAACATTCCAATCCTATATAGTAGACAATCATAAAATAAAATCATAAAATAGACTAATACTGAGCCTTTTATTTTATTTTGACTTCTATTTGGACATTTTTAAATAACTTAGTCCCAGATACAAAGAAAAAAAAAATCATATCCAAGTTAAACCAGCACAACACAGGGTGAACACTACACTATATTTAAGCCTAAAAAGTAACATACATAGCTATTTAGGAGGCAAAACACCCTATATATTTATTAAAAACAGGAGGTTTAATAAGGTGAAGAGGTTTAATAAGGTGAATGCTTCGGTGGAGTTGGATAAAAGGATGTAAGACACAGCTGCTCTTCAACGATAAAGCCGCCGATCATGAAATAACAGAGATTTAGCTTAGCACAAACCAACGTGGATGTGAACGGCGACGAGCTGGAAAAATCTGAGACGCATATTGTATTGTAACCGTTTTTTGTGTGTGTTAGAATGAACTCACTCTTAAAAGCATGAAACAAGTCTTTTAGGGCTGTTGTCAACTAAAGAAATTCTTGGGCAACTAGAGACATCTGTGCGGGCGTGGTGTTAGCAAAAGCTTTCAAAGTCATTCGAATCTCGCTCAAAATCCACTACGTACACAGAGATCTACCTGAAGATGGGTCCCTAGGCTTTGTGCTGTAGTCGCTCACTGCTCTTGGTGCGTTCCCCAGAAATGTTGGTTGAAGGATGGGTCAAATGCAGAGGACAAATGTATCTGTAGGGTTAATAAAATGTACCTTAACATAAACAATTGGGACTATGATCGTATAAACCGGTCACAACATGTAATTAATGGCAATTCAAGCATGCAATTAGTCACGATAAAAAAAAATTGAATTGCTACCCAGCTCTTTAAAGTCATTTTCAAGGTCTAGAAATCAGATATTAGTATGATTTTGGTGAGCTTATAACCACAGCTAATGGTTACCTCTATATCTTTGTATGCACAGTGAATTTTTCTGAGATTTTAATGATTTTGGAGGGTTTGTTAAAGCTCGCCCACACAGGTACATGGATGTCTATATTCCCCAAAGAATTATTTTAGTTGACTACAGCCCTGAAACACTGTAAGTATTTGTTTCAGGCTTTTAAGAGTGAATTTGTCCTAACACCAAAAATGCAATTACAGTACCATATGTTCTTACAACTTACAGCTATGATCAAAAGTGCTAAGAGCGGCACCTGTTGGTCATTTGTCTGGTTTCAAATTTGATTTTTTACATTTCGTGATATGACCTCAGGCCTGTCAAGATAATCACTATATCGAGTTATTTTTTATTTGCACTTTTGGGAAATTTGTGGTTATTTATGATAAGATTTAAGCCATCAAAGGTTTAATTAATTACTTTTATGGCTCATTACAGATACAATCTAACGACTGAAGTGTTTCATTCTGCTGTTTATTTATTGCAGCTCATGATTTTTTACAATACTGTAGATTCAGAATGGTTTTTATGGTTTAAATCTACTCTAAATTAGTTTCAATATTATCATTTATCGTCTATATTCATTTTAGCGATATATCAAACCTCAAAATGTGTTATTGTGACAGGCCTATACGATCATAGTCCCAGTTGTTTAAATTAAGGTGCATTTTATTGACCTTAAAAATAAATTTGTCCTCTGCATTTGACTCATCCTTTAACTAACGTCTCTGGGGCAACCCGTCAGGAGCTTCGTATATTCAAAAACAATCTTTCAGGCCAAACTCAGACTAAGCTGTCTAATCAAAATCAACCTTTTTTCACCTTACAGTAACATGTTATTTTTGCGAGCAGCTGTGTTTGAGTGTCCCTGATTGGCTAATCCACCTGTCAATCACGTCCATCTGATCTCAGGGGGAAAAACACATGTCCAAACTGCATGTCTTTGTATTTATATTTGCAGGGAAGGTCACGACTACCTTTGCTGGAGTATTTTGAATGTTGTATAGGTTGATGGGGTAAAACGAACGTGCCCAGAGGAAACGCATTGCGACACAGTGAAAACACGCAAACTTTTTATCAAATATTTATAAAGAAGGGATGATATGGATTTACTGCTATCTGCTATTTGTTGAACTGCCTTGTTGAACTAAGAACACAAATCAGTTTTTTATTATTAGTCTGTCTACATCTGCAAAGCTCAAAACACTCTGTTCTACCTTGTGATGTCATGAAGTGATAGTTTTCAAGTTTACAGCAACATTTCCCTTTTTATTCAGTAGTGATTAGTAATTCCATGACTGAAATCATCCAAATGATTCTAATGAAGGTGTGTGGAGTTTAAAAACACAGTGGAGCACTTCCTGTTTTACCACATGACATCACAAGGTGGAACAGAGTGTGTTAAACATGTGTAAAAGAAAAAAACACAACTCCAGGTATGTTTGTGATGAGGAAACAACATTATAACATAGCTCAGAAAATAGCATAACATGGGCCCATTGATTACCATCTTAACTATTATTAACTATTTAAAGCATCTTCTCATTATACTGCGTTACTGAAGCAGACGACAGTTTAAAATGCATCTGACACATTTCCTTGTTTATCGGTCCATTTTTATTTTACCTTCACTCGGGTGTAAAATTATTTCTCGTTGCCAGAAATACTTCAATCACTCCGTTCGACGTCCCGTTTCTTTAATTACGTGGTCTTGTCTGTACAGTTGCTTTTGTCATTTCGCTGCCTTGTTTTTGCTGTCAGCGTCTGCACTCAGTTCTATTCTTTTATTGGCTTTTATCTCTGTTATTACACTTTCAATAAAACATGCCGTATTTCTTTTATTATCGCGTTGCAAGACAGAAATTGGGTTAATTTTTTTTTTTTTACCAAGGGCTTGTGCATGAGGTAGAAGTGATAACTTTATGCTTAAACAGTAGCAAAGTTGGTAGAGAGTTCATAGTCTGATCTGAAGGTTGGCGGTTCAAATCCCGCTCTCGACATAAACATCATTGGTTGAGTGGTCAGATCCATTAATCCACAGGTTGGCAGTGCAATTCCAGCTCCCACAGTTGAATGCTGTTGTTGTGTCATTGGGCAAGACACTTTACCCACCTCACCCTCAGTGTGGTGTATGAATGTGTGTGGGTGAGTAGTTCTATGATGGTGCTTTGAGTGTCTTTGAAGCTGGAAAAGTGCACACACACATTCATCCACCAGTGCACACAAACACTGGAGGTGAGGCGGGTTACATGCCTTGCCCGAGGACACAATGACAGCATCTATCTGTCCATCCATCCGTAGAAGCTAGAATCGCACCGCCAACCTGTGTGCCACTGGATCTGAACGCTCTACCAATGATGTTTATGTCGAGAGCAGGATTTGAACCACCAAGCTAGTATTAGTATTAGTAGTCATAGCAATGTAACAGTCAAAAAGACTATGAAATGTAATATTTTTGTCTCCAAATAGCTAAAGGTATTTTAAATAATGACTTTACTTTTTTACACAATGATAATTTAAAGCCAAGTTTGTTGATATTAGTAACAGTACAGTTGTAGTAGTAGCAGCAGTAGTATTAGTAGTGATAGCAGTACTAGTAGTTGTTAGTGGTACAAGAAGTATAAAAAGTCTACTTAAGTACAAGTATCAAAGTATCTGTTTAAAAATGCACTTAAAGAGTAAAAAGTTAAAGTATTTTGCACATTTTGAGATCTAATAATGCTTCAAATGCAGTGATTTTGATAAAGATTGGAGCTGAATTTCAGAAACAATTGGATCAATCGTTTTTTCTCTAGTTATTTTTCTTTGTATATTTTTGTTTGCTCAAATTACGAACGTGTTAAAAATAAACCCTCAGGCTTTTCTGCAGGTCTCAGAAAATAATAATTGTTTTATTTTTCAATCCTGTTCAAAATTGTAGCAGAATAAAAAGCACCCAATTTAAAATGTACTTAAGTAAATTTAGGTATCTGTACTTAAGTTTAGTATTTTACTACTTTTACTCCGTTATGTTCGATCACTGATAGTAGTTGTAGTAGTAGTAGCAGTGGTATTAGTAGTAGTGGTAGTAGTAGTAGTAGAGTTAGTAGTTGAGTGGATAATAACAAGCTAGTAGTAGAATGGTAAACATAATAGTATAGAAGTTATAGTGGTGTTAACTGTAGTAGTAGTAGTAGTAGTAGTAGTAGTTGTAGTAGTAGTAGTAGTAGTAGGGTAATCTCTTAGCATTAGCAGTAACAGCAGCAAAAAGAACACCAGTTGAAGTAAAAATAGCAGTAGAGTAACAGATACAGCCCTGCCACACTGGTCATTCCTTGAGACACATCATCTTTATCATTAAACATGGTTATCCTTTATTTGAAAACATTCCTCGGAGCGTTCCACCACCACCTCCGCTCCTTCAGTGCCACAAAATCATATTGATACTGTTTATTTCAACCAAGGGCACCGCTTTGGACCAGTCAAGTCAACAAAGCTACAGGCAGAAGAAGTAATTGGTAAAAACATCGTTGAAATTGCGCAGTGGACGATCACTGGGGCTTCATGTAACACGGTGAAAGACATTAGCGTTATAATAGGCTTCTCAGGGACCAATCATGACTAGAGCTTCAAACGATGTGCATATTTTCAGCTTCTGATGGTGTTACAAAAGTCTTAGGTATAAAGCAGACCTATTAGGTAAAATGTTGTTCTCATTTATACTTTGATGTTGTATTTGGAGTGATTCATGTTTGTGTAATGTTTAATCGTTTATTTTCAAGACGCCATTTTGCCGATCAATCCCCGTTTTCACCTCCACCGGTACACGCCCACTGTGACGTACGCACTTCTTAATCGGTGGTACACAGATGATTCGACAGCGTCGCGTCATCATTTTGGTACAAATGAAAAAAAAAAAAATTTAAACCTGTGGACTTGTTTCGTTTATTAAGTCGTTTTAGATGAATATTGTGATTTAAACTGTGTAAATTCTAACAAAATGACCCACGGGTGTCACAGATTATAACTATAGAATAGACACAAGCACCATAGGTCTGCTTTAACATATGCTTTTAAATGAACTGAAATAGAATTGTTAATCGCTATGGCAATGGTCCTAACTTGTCATCATTCTGAAATCCACAGATATGAACTGTAAATGAAAAGCAGATTTGTTAAGAGTTTGTTAAAAGTTTAGTTACTTTTCTGTGGAATTTGTAGTGGAATTTGCTGTCTGCTTGTCTCCATGGAGAAGTTATTGTTTTGCCTAAAATGTTACATGGTATGGCATTACACTCATCTATCTTGGACTTATTCAATTGCTCAAAGTGTTCATCACGAAAAAAACAACAAAAAACTTAAAAATCATGCATTCTTACAGCAAGTGGGCTCGCCAGTCCACAGATCTGACCTGTAACTTGGCCTGATGTCACTATGGAGGCAGGTTTTCAGGTCATGGAGTGGAACATTTCAGGCAAAGCAAGAGCATCTCCACGGAGACAGATAAAGTTACACAATTAACCTTTAATAAGCCACTCGCACACTTTAGTTTATCATATGATTCATTCCTTCTATTTATATTTATCAGTGATGTTTTGTTTTACATAATTGCCGTTTTGTTTTGTTTTGTTTTGCACTGGTTTTGAAACAATTAGAGCTCAAACATTTTGCAGAGAAATTGAAATATTGATTTGCCCGCAGCGAATATCTGAGAGATTATGGAAAAAGGCTAATGACATACAAAAATTAAATCCATTTGAGAACACGTTTGTGGAGTTTGTAGGTTTATAATAAGACCCCATGGTCACGGACTGTTTGGTTATTTGTCAATTCAATTAAACTACCTTAAAGCCCTAGTATGTAACCTTCTTTTTTGTACAAATAAATACATAAATGGAATAAAATCATGTTTTGTTTTTTTATTATGGATTTGTTTATTTCACTGAATAACATAAATACATGCGTTCTGACTGTGAGCGGGCTTGCATCTTCACAAACCTGACTCTTATTTGGTCTAAGGGAGTTCCTTAGTTCCTTCCTTCCTTCATTACTTAGTTCCTTCCTTCCTGGGTTCCGTAGTTCCTTCCTTCCTTAGTTCCTTTCTTATTCCTTCCATCCTTAGTTCCATCATTCCTTCCTTCCTTAGTTACGTAGTTCCTTCCTTCCTTCCTTAGTTCCGTACTTCCTTCCTTCCTTCCTTAGTTCCATGGTTCCTTAGTTCCTTTCTTATTACTTCCTTCCTTCCTTCCTTCCTTAGTTCGTTCCTTAGTTACTTAGTTCCTTCCTTCCTTAGTTCCGTAGTTCCTTCCTTCCTTCCTTAGTTCCATAGTTCCTTAGTTCCTTTCTTATTACTTCCTTCCTTCCTTCCTTAGTTCGTTCCTTAGTTACTTAGTTCCTTCCTTCCTTAGTTCTGTAGTTCCTTCCTCCTTCCTTCCTTTCTTCCTTAGTTCTTATTACTTCCTTCCTTTCTTAGTTCCTTCCTTCCTTAACCCAATGAGAGCACCGTTTAAAATAAAATATAAACAGAAAAAACAAAACACACGCGTATACAAGTCCATATAAAACATTAAAAAAGGAGCAGGTGTGAGTGCAGAATTGCAGATTATTAAACTGCGATTGTGTCACCAACATATCCAGTTTTACTTTCCCTTGAAGTGCATTGTTCCATTTTTGTGAAGCAAAACAGCTAAAAGCCTCGTCCCCGTCTCAGGGCCTCCGCCGGCTTGTTTCTCTGGAAATGTTGCTAATTTGGCCATAATCTTCCACAGTAATGCCATAAAACTCATCTATCTTCATGGATGATGTTTCTACTTCCATGGAATCACGGAGTTAATTATCCACCCCCAAAAAGTTCCATATTATCACTTTAACAACAAACAACACAACACAAAAACCAATCGAATCCCTATTTAAAAAGCCATAAAAATCTTTGACAAAAAACCTAGCTCCTTATACCATTGTATTGCTTTAGAAAAATATAATTGGTTGAATTTTGATAATTTTATACAGTTTAAAAATGCTTGTTTAATATTTAAAGTTCTACACGGACTTGCTCCTCCTCCGCTGAAAGACTTTAACAAATTAAAGACTGTGACTGGGATGGGAACCAGGGCCACATCTCGAGAAGATTGTGATGTACCACACAGACGCACTACATTTGGACAAACCGTGCTCTCTGTTAAAGGGACTTTAAACTGCACCTTAAACTGTGGCTGAAGGAAAACCTGAGCACCTTTAGCTGCTTTTATTGTATTTTTGTAATGTCTATGTTGTATTTGTTGTCTGTGTACCTGCCTAGGGACAACAGATGGAAGTTAGTATTTTTTGCTATAATCTGGCATATTTACACTGTGTTTACAGATGTTCATTAATATGCGCTGTCCCTATCAAATAAATAAATAAATAATAAATAAATAAATAACATCTGAAGCTTTTGCAATTTATGATTATTAACTTGCAATTTCACATTAAGTATGATCTTATTTCCTTATGTTTGTGTCAATTATGTCCACAATGCACTACACATACGTTTTAATCACGTGTGTTTTTAATTAACAAATCGCATGAATAAATAAATAACTTTCATTGTAAATTAGCGATTCTTCTTCCAGCTTTAACTCTGTCAGTTTCTGGTGCCGTGTGCGTGTTCATCAAATGTTTTTCTTCTCATACGGCTATAGTTCGAAAGTTTTGAAAGTGTCAAAATGTCAAACTTTCTTAAACATACACCTATTCATTATTCCATGTTTACTTTCACTTTTGAGGTATGGCAAAGATGACGGACATTTTTCGAAATAAAAGCACAGCAGGTCGGAGGTCCCGGTCGATCATTAACTTGTCTGGAAATGACTTATGCCGCAGACACAGAGGGAGCCCAGCCCACGCACGCTCGTATGTCGCCTTAAAAATAACACTAACAATGCCTCCGAATGTGAAACTTCGAAATGTGAAACTTGGGCATGTGGCGGCGCTAATCTGTAAAACGCTAACTGGAACCGCGTCAGATCCTTGTGTGTGAACGAGGGGGCGGCTGGGATTAAAAACACTGGTACTTCAGAGCTGTTGCAGACTAAGACAAAAGCATGTTATAATACACTGAGCCGGAGGAAATAGACCGTGATGCAACAGTTAGAGGGGAGATGTCCTCACATAACTGAGTGTATTTGTTTAAAGGGGCACTACGCAACATTTCCGATGGGAAATAGGAAAAATAATAACATCTCCTTGGAGACAAAAAGATGCTGGACCAGATCCTCCACCAGAAAAGTCACAGGAAAGCCGGAAATTTTGGTAGTTTTGGGTTTAAAGTTCCACTGTGTCCGTCACCTTTTTGTCTTTATGGGGATGTTATTGCTTTGTCTAAAATGTTCTACAATATGGCATTACGCATATGTATTTCCACGGAGACAAGCTAGGTGATACCACTTGGCAAAGTTACAGGTCAAGTCTGTGGAGAAGCGATCCTGCTCACAATAAGAACGGTAAATGGTCACATATTTTTATAGCGCTTTTCCACATTCAAGTCACTCAAAGAATAAAACATTATCATTATATTTAGTTTTAAATGGCTAAAGTTGTTAAAAGGCAGTAGGTAGTTGTATATTAATAGATAGTTTCAATCATTTCAATCGTTAAAAGTCCTCAAAATGTCGCCTATATACAGGAAGCGGAAACCCACAAATAGTAATTTTAGTTATGAGAAAATGGTCACAGTCACATTTTTATTTATTTTTTTCCACCTTTGAGGCATTAAAAGCGCTTTACATCAAGAAAACACTCACCCATTCACACACACATTCATACACCAGTGCACGCAGACACTGGGGGTGAGGTGGGTGAAGTGTCTTGCCCAAGGACACAACAACAGCATTCATCCGTGGGAGCTAGGATCGCACCGCCAACCTGTGGATTAGAGGATCTGACCACTTAACCTATAATATTTAAGTCGAGAGCGGGATTCGAACCTACGTACATATGTTTTTACAAGGCACTGATTTAGCTACTCTTTTCAGGTATTTTCTTTACTTTTTTTTAATGACAAAACCACTGACTTTTTATTACTTTTACCTAGAATGTTCCTCAGTACGACATTGAATCTATCCATCTAGCATTTCATTTATTTTTTTCTGTTTTTAAGCTCAGGAATACCTTGAAATAGAAATAGACGCTTTCAATGCCATAGTGCCACCCTGTGAAACGTTCTAGGCTATGCAATAACATCGCCATGGAGACAAGCACATGGCAAAACATTTTTCTGTATTAAAAGAGGATCAAACGAGACTGTCCCACGTCGCCCATATTCACTATGTTATAACGCTGTTGTGGGCTCATTTTGGGATAGACCTGCAGAAGGGTTCCTGCTCTCCGACTGGAACAATGGCCGCCATGCCTCTGCGAGCAATAAAACACTTTTTATTTCCTAAGCCCAAAGTCGCCAAGGCTCAAGAAACAGATCGTATTTATTTCAACAACAGTAATGGGACCAGAGG
This sequence comes from Periophthalmus magnuspinnatus, assembly GCF_009829125.3. Lineage (NCBI taxonomy): Eukaryota > Metazoa > Chordata > Actinopteri > Gobiiformes > Gobiidae > Periophthalmus > Periophthalmus magnuspinnatus. Next base: position 15,214,171 of record NC_047144.1, read on the forward strand.
AGCTTTCAACATGACACGTACGTACTCGACCTTTGTGTAATGAAGTTAAATGTTACGAATATCCACATTTTAAACATTTAACTCGACAATAACTGACTTGACAAATCTGACAGTTATAAGTGTAAAGTGGGGCTGAAAATTTTGAGGAAATATCTTTGCGATTAGATTTGCTTTTTAAGTTTTAATAATCAGATTCTGGTCAAAGTTTACATTTTAAACACGTCCAGACTGTTTAAAGAAGTGGACTAATCCGACCGTGAGTATCATAGCAAAAAAAGAACCAATCCAGAGCGAGACCAATGAAGGTAACGCCCCTTCCCGTCCACACCGCTGATTTAGCAGGGAGCGGGCGCTTAGCAACGCTGTCAATCAAACCTGTTGCTAACGCTACGGGAGCAACCTCGAGGAAAGAAGGCGCCTGATTTGTCTGTTATTAATGTTCATATCTTGATTTACGGACACAATAGTGAAATAAAAACCAGGATCATGTAGAGCGGGTTAATACGAACATTTTAAGGTCAGAATGATGAGTCTGACAGCAGCAGTTACAGAGAGAGGAGCCATAGTTTTTCAATAGAAAGTGAATTGGAGTCAGAGTCGATGGAGCCGGAAATGCGCCCATGATCACCCCATGATGGATCAACTTTTTAGAAAGACATTTTGCTACAACAATATACTGATAAATACGAGAAAAGAAGTTTAATCTTATCTGGCATAGTTCAAAATTGTCACATATTGCAGTAAAAATGATGGATCAGCGCCAATTAAGGAACTTAGTGTGTTTCCTCCATGTTTCTAAATATTATAGTTCATTTACTTTGTGCCTTGGGGAACACTTTGAGTAATAAGAAGCGAAAAGGAGCTGAAAATGAGCTGATCTGAGGAGACGTAGATGTGTTTTTGGGTGGTTGGATAGTAGCCACTGGCCACAGGCGACAGGCTCAGGGGAGGAGATAGACTGGCAGATGGGAAACCAGCACATGCTCATGGAGAAGGAAATACAATGCCAGGAATTATTATATGTTTACTAAGAATGTGCAAATGAACAAGTTGAATTGAAACTGCAAATTAATGTAACTGCGCAAGAGGTACTTAAGACAAGATTGCATTTTATAATCACTTAGTCTAAATGAGGACTAAACCAGGTCCAAATCAAAACACATTTTAAGAACCGCATATTAGAGCAGAGTGATGTGTAAACCAGGACTAAACCAGGTCTAAACCAGGACTAAACCAGGTCTAAACCAGGACTAAACCAGGTCTAAACCAGGACTAAAGCAGGGCTAAACCAGGACTAAAGCAGGACTAAAGCAGGACTCAACCAGGACTAAACTAGAACTAAACCAGGACTAAAACAGGATTAAACCAGGACTAAACCAGGACTAAAGCAGGACTCAACCAGGACTAAACTAGAACTAAACCAGGACTAAAACAGGATTAAACCAGGACTAACCTAGGACTAAACCAGGAGTACACCAAAACAAAACCAGGTCTAAACCAGTTCTGAACCAGGACTAAACCAGGACTAAACCAGGACTATAACACGACTAATTTAGGATTAAATCAGGACTAAATCAGAACTAAACCAGCACTAAAGCAGGACTAAAGCAGGACTCAACCAGGACTCAACCAGGATTAAACTAGAACTAAACCAGGACTAAAACAGGATTAAACCAGGACTAACCTAGGACAAAACCAGGACCAAACTAGAACTAAACCAGGACTAAACTAGGACTAAACCAGGACTAAACCAGGTCTAAATCAAAACACATTTTAAGAATTGCATATTAGGGCAGAGTGTTGTGGCAGAGCTCACTAAACCAAGACTAAACCAGGACTAAACCAGGACTAACCCAGGACTAAATCAAAACATATTTTAATAACCACACCTTAAAACACACAGACAGTTGTGCTCTCGCTCTTGGGGTAGAGTGGCAGAGTGTCGTGGCAAAGCTTGTTGAAATCTATGCTAGAGACTAAACCAGAACTTAACCGAGATTAAACTAGATCTATATTATAAATAAACCAGATCCAAACTACGTAGTAGACAATATAAATTGAACATATTAAACATAGATAGTTGTGCGCTTACTCTAGGGGTAGGGCAGGGTGATGTGTCAGAATCATAGACTGTATAAAGAAGTGGACTAAGTGAGTGTGACGTCACCCACAGCGTTCAGCTCCAGTCAAATGAAGCTCATCGAGGCTAGAGCAGTTATAGAGGTGAATTTGGAGCTAAGTTCCATATTTGGAATTCCGACCGCGAGTATCATGGCAACCAAAGAGCCAATTTGGAGCGAGGCTGTTGAAGGTAACGCTCCTTCCCGTCCACACCACTGGTTTAGCAGGGAGCGGGCGCTTAGCAACACTGTTTATCAAACCTGTTGCGCTAGTGAGAGCGACCTATGAGAGAGAAGGTGCCTGATTTGTCTGTTGTTAATGTTCATATCTTGATTTACAGACACAATAGTGAAATAAAAACCAGGATCATGTAGAGCGGGTTAATACAAACAGTTTAAGACCAAAAGTCAATGGAGTCGGAAGAATGGGGGAAGAATGGTAGCGTGGTGTGGCAGAGTTCACTAAAGTCTTGACAAAGGACAAAACCAGGACTAAATCAGATCTTAATCCAGACTAAACCCAATCTAAACCACACAATATATAAAAATAAATAGTTGTGACTCACTCTGGGCTCTTGGGGTAGAATGGCAGCGTGGTGTGGCAGAGTTCGCTGAAGTCTACGGCAGTGGGTTCAGCGGAGATCGCCTGCCTCTTGCTGCGGTGCTGGTCGGGCCCAGGCAGGACCAGTGTGTGCTGCTGAACCTGCTGAGCTGTGGCGGGGCGGATTACCGAACGGTACTTGTCCAGTTCGTTCTGTAGTCTCTGGATCAACTCATCTTTTTGGTCCAACTCCAGCTCAAGTTCATCAATGAGAGCGTCCCGTTGGCGAAGTTCCTCGATCTTCTCCTGCAAAGCGTACTGGAGGTCTCGAAGTGTCCCCATTGTCCCAAAAATATTGTAAAATGATTTCAAAGTTAGTAAAAGTCACTCAAATATCTCAAAATCACTGAGATGTCTTCATATTAAAAATAAAATTACATGGCAGTTTTTGGTCTCTTCAGAGAGTTGCCAAACAATCAGTTCAAAAAAGATGGAAATTGAAAAAAAAAAATCAGGAAGCGTAATTGTCAAATGGATTTCATAACAGTTTTATCAAATCAACAAAAAATGACTCAAAATTTAACGATTGTGGTGAGAGTCCATTACTCAAAATAACTCGGACTTGTGTTATGTAAATGCGTTAGCTCGTTAGTTCATTTAATGTGGTTTTCCAAAGTAGAAATTTCTTTGAAGAGGGTTGTGAAAAGGGCATCTGGAATAAAAAAAGGCCTTTATCAAATTATCTCAGTTCATTAGGCAGATTGGGAAAGATACATGTTTGGATAAGTCGATAAAATAAAGTTTGCTAAATGTGAAATGCTACTTTTCTCTTAAAGTGATATATTACACACTTTAAATATGTGTTTTGGTAAAAGTTGAGGGATTTTAATAATGCATAAGGCTTTATAATTGCAGATTGAGATTAACTAGTATATTTGAGTTAATATAACGCAGTATTTTTGGTTTGCGAACTGGTTTAAAAGTAAAAATAATCCGGTCTGCTACATGTTTGGATTGGATTTCACGACTAAATTAGTACATTTTTGGACCACTTCAAATACGCTCACTGTGTTTCATGCCATTCCCGATTCAGGTACGCTTACTTTTGCAAACTGCTGACTGAAATACACAATTGCAGGTTTATCACAGACTCAAAGTTTCTCTCCTTTTTAAGATTTTGGAGAAGCATCATCTCTCTCACTGATCAATGCCAGGTCTACATCAAAAGCAGCTGTTTTGGGCAGAGATGATAAGGTGCCTTTGTTGCTTGCTTCACAATTTTTTGGAAATTCTCAAATACAAATCTAACACATAAACTTACAAATTTTGCCAGTATCATCAATGTTACACGTTGAATGATGAGATGTTCAGTCATACATGCACCTGTGCGTAAAATCCCCTATACTGGAGACATTACCATAAGAATGAAAACTGAAAAACTTCAAATTAGGTATGAATATTGCAGGAAATAGAGCTTACCTTGCAGAAAAATCTTTATAAAACTCTTAGTACGTTTCTATTTTGCTTATTAACTACTGTCTGTCACCCTTAAATTGCGAAAAATGACCAATTTGCTCGTAGTTCAGTAGAAATATACACTCTTTGAGCTTCTTATAGTAAAGTTTCTTCTTTCTTCTCTTGCTTATCCAGCGGCACGCACTGAACTAAAAGCACAACTCAAACAAGTGCTAAAACATAAAAAACGTCGTGCAAATATCGCGTAAACGTTTCCAAGCGCAGCCAATATTGTCAAAGTACTGAGCCAAACGTGGAAGCTACAACTTTATGAGCTCAGATGTGCATAACAAGCAAAATACTACGTTCAAAACAAGCAAATAAGTGAAAATAAGTTCTAAAGAAAGTTCGCGTAAACGTGTAGTAGCGTAAACGCGAGGGCGACGCATTCAAATCGTTCCTTACGCGTAGAAAAGTTCATTTGCGATCCTCAAACGCGCATAAATCTTGTTCCTTGGAGCAGTTTCGCCAAAAAAAATCACCTAAAAACGACGTGATTGTGTTTTTACGTGCATCAAAACGACTGCGCTATAGTTGAAAACCTGCAGCGCGTCACGTCCAAACTGAATCCGCGCAGTGAGGAGAAAGTGCGTGGGGGAAAAACGGGTCCAAAACGCGTTCCTCTGGTGCGCGAATCCCCGGGAAAAACACGGTACAGATGGGAGCGTTGGTAGTCTTCCCCATGCGCGTGTGTCGGTGTGATTGTGTGTGTGTGTCTGTGTGTGTGTGTACCCGCGGGAGGAGGAGGGTACGAGCGCGTGGAAGCGAGCGACAAACGAGCGTAAAAACGAGACTCACGTGTGCGCCGTGAGTTTGGAGCGATCGGTGAAGAAACGCAGGAAACAGCAACAGCAGCAGTAGAAGAGGAGAAGAAGAAGAAGAAGAAGAAGAAGAAGACGAAGAAGAAGAAGAAGAAGACGAGGAATTAGGTAGCCGTGGGAAGAACGTGGGAAGGGTTCAGTGCATTCTTCTGTCTTGTGATGTTACCAATATTTCTGAGCGGTGTGTCTCTATGGTGAAGGCACTGGTGAAGCAGTTTTCCAATATCTTCCTCCTTCTCCCTTCTCCCAATCCAATGCATCCTCTGTTTGTTTTTTTTCCCCTCTTGTACCCTACATTCTGTCTTTTTCCTATTTTAGTTTGCTACAAGTTCTCTGCAAAACAGTATCTTCTTGAGTTAAAGGTGCACTGTGTAACTTTGGTGGATCTGTCACCTGCTTGTCTCTATGGAGATGCAACTGCTTTGTCTGCATTGCTCCAGATTATGCAATTAACAGACCAGCAATAGCATCTCCATGGAAACAAACAGGTGAATTAACGCCAACCAAACAAGTCAAACTATAGACAAAAGAAAAGTTATCGTCTAACGTAATTTTGCCGTAAGAATTTTTTTTGTCTTTTTTCTACTTTAGTTTGTTGCTTTAGTTGTTCTCTGCAAAACAAAATATATTCTTGAGTTAAAGGTGCACTCTGTAGCTTTTCCTGGTTGTAGATCAACAGCCTGGTCACCTGCTGGTCTCTATGGACATGTAGGTAATTGCTTTGTCTGCATGGTTCCACATTATGGCATTAAACTTTAGCCTTCTATGCAATTAACAGACCAGCAACACCATCGCCATGGAAACAACTAGGTCAACTAACTCCAATCAAACTATAGAAATAAGAAAAGTCATCATCAAACATAAATTTGCCATAACACTTTTTTGTAGCCTACATACTGTCTTTTTTCTATTTTAGTTTGTTACAAAATATCTTCTTCAGTTAAAAAGGTGCAGTGTGTAACTTTTCCAGTGGTAGATCTGTCACCTGCTTGGCATCTTTGGACATGTAGGTAACTGCTTTGTCTGCACTGTTCCACATTATGGCATTAAACCTAAGCCTTCTACGCAATTAACAGACCGGCAACAGCATCTCCATGGAAACAAAAAGGTCAGCTGACTCCAACCAAACAAGTCAAACTGTCGTAAAGACTGTCAGAGGGACCAAAGATACAGATACATAGCAGGTCGTGGGTCGCAGGGTCAGAGGCTGAGGTGTTCGTATCGGTCGTGGAGAGCTGGGTCGGAGACCGAGGTGCGGAGTGGTTCCAGGGAGCGGAATCACAGTGGATACACAAACAAATAAACCAGAGCGTGACATGAAGAACGATTAGTGGAAATACCAGAAGATGACAAGACGATCTGGCCCTGAGTGTCGGGGTCTCAGTCCTTTCATCCTCACAGGTGCAGCTTGATTGTTAATGGATTGTAGGTGCATGTGGGAGGAACCTGAATCTCCACCCAGCTCCAGGCTCAAACGCAAAAGGGAGGAGGGAAAACAGCAGAGAACACACAGGAAAAAAAACCCAAATCCTCACAAACTCTATAGAAATAAAAAAAAAAAGTTCTCGTCAAACATAATTTTGCCGTTTCTGGAGAAGCACTTTTTTGTAGCTTACATTCCATCTTTTTTCTACATTAGTTTGTTGCGAGTTCTCTGCAAAACAAATTATCTTCTTGAGTTAAAGGTGCACTGTGTAACTTTTCCGGTGGTAGATCCGTCACCAGCTTGTCTCCATGGAGATGTGACTTCTTTGTCTGCACTGTTCCACATTATGGCAGTAAACTTTAACCTAGTATCTTGCATTTGCGTTCATTTAAATACAGTTGTTTTTAATCGCTGGAGGAAAAAAACTTTGAAAAACATGAGCAGAGTCGCTTCTCCACAGATCTGACCTGTAACGTAGCCCAGCAGTGCCACCTATTTGTCCACACGGAGATAGAAGACCGGCCATTCAACGCAAATAACACACCGGCAGCAACGTCTCCATGGAAACAAACAAGTGAACTAACTCCGACCGAACAAGTCAAACTATAGAAATAAGAAAAGTTATCGTCAAACATAATTTTGAATCTGGGAAGCACTTTTTTTTGTCTCTTTCAATTTTTGCGCTCATCCTTCATGTCGGTAATCCAGTCGCTCTGTGTCTCTTGTGTGAAGGTATTTTTACACATTTTCCGGATTTTTGTGGAGAAGCAATAAACATTTCTTCTTTCATTTGTCAAGTCAGAGGATATTTTTAATCCCACAGAACTTTCATTTTGCCTGATCGTTGTAACAATACACCCTCCCCGTTCTATTCTCTCCTAACCACGCGAAAGTCCTCATCTAATATACAGAACGTTGACGGTTCAAAGCCTATTGCTGGAGTGTCCTTAGGCAAGACACTTACACTTCCCCCACTTTGCTTCAGTATGAATGTGATGATCAGAGAGAGTGAATGAATAAACCATAGACGTGCAAAGTACAGCTCCAGTTTTTGTGTTTCTGATGAAATGGTTCAGTACAATTTCAAAATAAGCCTGCATAAGGTTAATACACATGTTATTTATTTATACAGGGAGACCTAAAGAGAACACTTACGACTCGCTTTTTCATGGGCGCCCTACTTAAAATACAGAAAAAAGCATTTATGTTAGTAGTTATGGTTCAATACACGGTAAAAGTATGTAAGAGTTGTATATTCTTTCCCATTTTTAACTTAAAAATATGTCTTCTACAGTATATAAATGTTAAATTGGTGCGGTGCGGTCGTCTCTCCTTCCTATAGCTTCTCATTTCAAATTTAAATCACTTCCTTTCTTTAAATAGCCTCCTTCAATACTAATTATAGCTATTTTTAAAGTTACTTGATCATAACCAAATACCACTTTTTCATATCGTCCCAGGAAATGTGCTGGATGTGCGCAGGAAAAGTTTGCACGCACCTAAATACACATGGGACGATATTCAAATTTGTTGCCACGATTATCACGGTTCCATCCCAACACACAAGATTTACAACTGCCCTCACGGCTAATCTTGACGGTGACATCACAGGCGGTAGGAGACAGGAGCTAGGAGGTAGGAGTTAGGAGGCAGGGCAAGGAGATGGTGTGGTCCGATGCGACAGACCCAGAGGAAGTGGGTTAGCTCTGGTCTAATCTTCATTACTTTAATGAGTGCAGCTGTAGGTTTGGGAGGAGGACACAGAAAACAGGCTACTGCAATCTGCCCCATCATCTCACAATGGACCATTTACATTATGGCCTTCCTAAATGACCACAGCCAGTATTACACATGTGGATAATGTGGCGTTTATGGATTTTCTGTAAAGTCAAAGTAGGAAGACACCTCTGCCTTTTTTTATTTATGGCCATTTGAACAAACGCTATTAGCAAATCACAAAGGCTGCAGTTGTTTTTAAGTACTATCATTTTTTCCACTTCAACAACTTCTATCTGCATGAAAACTGCTAACCCTGTAGTTCAGTTGCCCTCCCAGTGTGTCAGATGCCCTCCTTTCCAGTGTGTCAGATGCCCTCCCTTCCATGTATCCTTCCATGCCCTCCCTGTGTCTCCATGGGGTCTTATTCTGCATAAATAACTGCTAACCCTGTAGTTTAGATCAGTACAAACACATTCTGAAATGTCCCTGTGTATCAGAAGCCCTCCCTCTCTATGTGTCTGAGACCCTCTCTGTATGTCAGATGCCCTCCCAGTGTGTCAAATGCCCTCTATGTGTCTCCCTGGTGTCTTATTATGCATAAAAACCGCTAAACCCGCCAGTACAAACATGCTCTGAAATGCGATTCTTGTTTTTGTTTTCCAGTTCATATTTAAATTTTTTTTTTTCAATCATTCTGGACGTGTTTAAAATGTGAACTTTTAACAGAATCTCATTAAAACACGAATCACAAGTCTGATCACAATCGCAATGCTTGTCAGACAAATTTAGTTCAGCCCTACTTTTTATTTATGTTATATCAAAGTTGCTGTTTTCATCTTGGCTCTGTATTCCTTTGTATAGAGATTTCGTTTGTTCTTTTACAAATCTGTATATATGCACCTTCACTGACACAAATTTTTGGCTATTTTTCCCACTTTAAGTATATTCTTTTAAGATTTACATCACTCTTTGTTATATTTTAATTTGGAAGGTACAGTGTCCAGGTAATTTCTCTTGTGGATAATGAAAGTTATAAGTGTATGTCTATAATCAGGCAGAAGCTAGTAGCACATGTGGTAGCGACATAAACTATATTAGAAGTAGCACTAGTAGTAACTGCAGTACTATCACTAAATAAGTATGTAGCAGTTCCATTTGTACTCCACCTCTCGCGGGGGCAGCAGTCTAAGCAGGGACTTCCAGACTTCCCCCCACCCAAGACACTTCCTCCAGTGCCTCCAGAGGGATCCCGAGGCGTTTCCTCAGCTGCTCCTCACCACGTGGAGGACCTCATCATCCGTCTTCTTCGAAACAGCCTGAAGCAGCTCTGAAGGCGGAACATCTGTTATTTCTATAGTAAAATTCCAACCCACCAAAGGCTGTACTAGATGAGGAATCTGCATCACCTTTCGTCACTTTTGAGTCACACAAAGATGATGTAAGAGCAGGGAAACCCAAGACACAAGCACATGACAACAAAAATATGTCACACTAATGAGATGGAAAACTGGGTTCTTTCATGCAGGATACAGACATTATAACCAGACACTACTGCTAACTGAAAAAAAAAAAACATAATAGCTTTAGTACTGGAGACACAATCATAATTTCAATGTGTTCCTGCTTTAAAGGGAACCCCATTTAAAGGGCCCATTTAACACTATTGTCTGATCTGTGTTATGTTGTTTCCTCATCACAAACAGACCAGGTATGTTTTTGATGAGGTAACAATATTATAACATGACTAAAAGCTCACAAGAGTTAATTTTGTGACCATTAAACTACTAAACTATAAAAAATTTAATTGGTGCTTGGTGAGAAGACGTAGATGCAGTTTATAGGCCTACTGTTATGTTTTAAAAATCAAACGTAAAAGACAAAAACACTTAATGAAATACACACCTTGGCAAAAAGAAGACTTTGTTCTTATTGTTGTTGTCGTATGGCTCCCTCTGTTGGCGAAGATGTGCCATTGCATCATACTTTGCGTCATAAAAACTGAGAAGAAAAAAATATATATAATAGTTTACGCATAGTTTATTTATATATTGATATCGGTAGAACCTATTTATACTATTTTACTGCAGGAGTATTGAGAAGAAATATATTTATCTTTATTAAAATCAACAATATTTAAAATTTACTATCTGCTCTAACTGACTGTGCCATGAATGTACACAGCCTGTATATGTTTGAATATCTATTGAATTTTTCCTTTTGAGCAGCTTTCAAAATTGTAGTGAGGTTGTACTGACAGTTACCAGTTGAGGGCGCTATTGACCAAGTACAAGTCTGAAGTTCAATGGGAAACCACCGGTCAGTGTGGTACATTTTAACTTTATCTAAATACTAGAGTAAATGTTGAGGAAGAAATACTTAAAATTAGCTGTTTATTATAGTACTTTTTGACGTTTTTGTTAACCTTCCTCTTAGATGATCCTGAATACATGTAATCCAATAATACCTATAATACTGATCAAACTACTACTACAACTTGTACTTCTACTTCCCCTATCACCATGTCTACTGCTAACCTACTACAACTGCAACTATTACTACTACTACTACTTGCTAATACTACCATCCTATTACTACTACTAATACAAGCCTACTTCTACTAGTATTACTATTACTACTACCACTCCTACTAATACTAGTCTACTACTACTACCACCATCACCACTGCTACTATGAATTCTAGACTACTAATACCACTACTACTAACCTATTATTACTACTACCTTCTCTTCTTACTACTACTACTTGGCTACTACTACCACTGCTACTAATACCAGTCTACCACCACTACCACTACTACTACTAATAATAATAATATACTCTCTTCCTCTCCTACTACTACTACTACTACTACTACTACTACTACTACTACTACTACTACTACTACTACTACTACTACTACTACCTACTCTGCCCACTTGTGTTTATCCCACCAGGTTCCTCCCACACTCTCTGGCTTGTGCTAGCTCCCCTGTAGGGCGCTCCCCTGTAGGGCGCTCCCCTGTAGGGCACTCCTCTGTAGGGCACTCCCCTGTAGGACACTCCCCTGTAGGACACTCCCCTGTAGGGCCCGCGCGCGCTCCCCTGTAGCTACGCCCCTGGATGAGTTCAGATTTAGACGCAGGTCTCAGTGGGTCAGCTGTGAGGGACACGAGCGCAGTGCAAACGGCTCTCACGAGTCTAATTTGGGAAAAACATGGTCAGGATTTAGTTGTGATTGTCTTATACACTCAGTTTAAAAGTGGCAAAGTCGAGTTTACTGCTAATTTGAATATTTTTAAACTTCTTTACGCTCGGATGGTGGTGTTTTGATCCGGAGCAGGTGAATTCATCGACAGCCCCACAACCTCGAGGTAAGAAAGCACGGAGTGTTTTACGCACACGTTTTTATCTTTTACGCATGTTTATCATTTAAATAAACCTTTCTTATTTATTTTTTGGAATCATGCGCAGTTTGGTCTATTGTTTTGTCTGCTCTGCGCATCTTGTTGTTTTGATAAAGAGAGAGGATGCTCAAAAATACGGTCTGTTCCCAACTGTCTGAATACAATACGAACTAAAAAAAAAAAAAAAAAAGAAAAGAAAAGAAAGGTAAAAAAAAAAAAAGAAACGAAAAAAATAATAATAATAATAATAAAAGTTATTTTCAATTAGCCTACAATTGAATATCTAATCTGTTGAGGTGGTAAAAAATATAAATAAAAACTACGTATAACGCTAATCTGCTAACTGTGGCCTGCGTAGACAGCTAATGTTTTGTCTTTATGTAAATTTGAGGATATTGTGGTGAAACTGTACTCCCATTACAATAGACCACAGACAGGTGAATTCTTACCTGTTGAGTCACGTGGTTGCACCTGTGGCGTAAGTTTTCAAAGTAGATGCGTCATGATGTCATGTTTGCAAACTTGGCTTGTAAAACTTTTTGTTATCCTAAAGATAACAGCAATATCATGTACTGTAATGTAATTAATGCAATCTTCAACCCAAAATAATGCTAGTTATGCTAATTATTTTACTACATTTGAGAGCAGTATATGTACTTTCCATTGCACTACATTTTTGAACAGGACTGAAGAGTAAAAGTATTTATTATTGTCTGAGACCTGCTGTAAAGGCTGAGGGTTTATTTTTAACATGTTCATAATTAGAGCAAAACAAAAATGTACTAATAAAAACAGATAGAAAAAAACTATTGATTCAGTTGTTTCTGTTGAACAAAATTCAGCTCAAATCAAAATCACTACATTGAATCGTTAAAATATGCACAAAATACTCTTACTTTTCACTCTGTAAGTGCATTATTAAATACTTTTACTTCAGTGTATTTTCATATGATACTTTTAGTTTGACTTGAGTAATTTTTGCACTCTGTACTTTTAGTTAAGTAATAAAATTTAGTGCTTCTAGTTCTGATACAGATTTAAAAAAAAAAAAAAACATTCTATCGATAATTGTTCCAGTTACCAGTTTCAATTCTAGTTTAGGTTCTGTCATCTCATTATCTCGAGCTTTTGTGTCTCTCTCTCGTAAAATGAATGTTATAAATGATTAATGTTATACCGGGACTTTTAGGTATAAAGCTTATTTATATCATTATTAGCCGCTATATATATATTCCTATGCAAAACCAGCCCACAGTCCAGTCTCCTATTGAACCTTTCCTATTGGCTCTAGTTTAATAATGTTATAAACCACATACTGGGGCTTTCAGGTGTAAAGCTGATTTATATCATATCATTAGCCGCTATATATTTTCCTATGCAAAACCAGCCTACAATCCAGTCTCCTATTGGACCCTTCCTATGGTTAATGATTCACTGAACAAATATTGGCTGTGTACTGTGGCGTTACTTTGAATCAATGGGACATGAGAGAGTTGCTAAGGCTCTGAAACAGTTAAACTTATGAATAAACATTGCACTGGTCTCTCTTTTGTATTAAATTGCATTGAATGGACCAATCGATACGTTCTCTTTGACTGTGTTATTGATACAGGGGGGTTGACGCAAAGCAAAGGCAGTTAGATCTGTTAGTAGAGAGAGCAGGGCACGCAATTTGCACTGGTACTTCGTAATAAAGTACATTTTTGTGTTGTTGTAGTACAAATAAACCACTAAAATAACATGATACTAGTAAAAACTGGTGTCCTTAAACTTATATTTGAATGTAAAGTAAAGCACAATTCTACAGCTGCTATTACATTCACTACTTCCTGTCCAATTTATCTCTATGAGGTTTTTGCCGAGTAGAGATAAATTATATAAAATTAATAAATATTTAAAGATAAGGCAAAGAGGGAGATGCAGGTGGATGTTACTGACAACATGTTAAAAACTACACAAATAAAATTAATACATCATCAGAGGACACTTTTATGTTTAGATATAGACATGTTTGTGTCTCAATGCTATCGCTAATGCTAATTTTGAAGTATAATAAATCTTAAAACAACATCACAAACTAAAGGAAAAGTACTCTACATTTTAAAATAATTGCTTAGTCTTTATTTTAGTTAATTTGACTTTTTAGAGGTTGTTTATTTTACATTTTCCAATTTTAATAAAAGTTACTGTTAGCTTTGATACGCAGTGGTCTAGCTAGCGTGCAGTTGAGCGCCCATAGACCTGTTTGTCCTGCCCTAATGCTGTACTTATACTACATATACTTCATATGGACTCAAAATGTCAATTATAAAACATTTTTTCCCCTTTTAGCTTTTTTTTTTTCATTTTGTTTTAATGATTTCAAGCGTGTCATGTTCGTAGAATTAGCAAATTGTCTGATACATGTCCGCCATGTTCTTTATGAATAAACACTATATATTAAAGTTTATATACAGCCTTTGTGCAAGACACTTCAGATCCGTTGCATCCAGAGTCTCCTGTAGGTGTGTTGTGTGTGTGTGTTATTGTGTTGACAGTTAAATATCCCACTGAACAAGATGTCCTGATCAAATATGTGTGATTTCATATCCCGGTTTCATCGTGTTGCCGTAGAAACACTGATATAAACACATTTTAACAACTACATAACACATACATTTATCAGTTTGAGATATTGAGATATAATACTTGGAAATACCTGAACGAGATTCTCTGATCAAATATTAGTCATTTCATTTCATATCTTGGTTTTGCTGTTGTCATGGAAACATTATGACTGCAAAACCACAGCTTAATTATTACATAGCTGAGTGACCAGCGTGAGATACTGTGATGCTGTGTAATAAGTACATCCACTCCCAGTAAAGTAAATGTGACTCAGAAATCATAACGTTAATTAGAAGAATGAATAATAAAAAAGGGAGGAGATATTAACCACAACCGATAAGGAACAGAAATAGTTTGGTTCTGGCCTTTGGTAAACACATTACGTTTGAATTCTGTCATGGGTTTATATAAGGCAGGGTCAGGGAACAGTAAAGTAAGAAGTAGATTCTGAATGCGTTTTTTGAGTAACTGTGTTCTGGTACAGTTTAGTTTCATTTGGACAGTAGCTCAGTTGGTAGAGTGTTTGTCCACTGATGTGAAGGTTGGCAGTTTGAATCCTACTCTTGACACAAACATTATTGATAGAGCGGTCCGATCCACTGACTCACAGGTGACCAGGATTCCAGCTCCCACAGATGAATGCTGTCATTGTGTCCTTGGGCAAGACACTGTGTGCACTGGTGTATGAATGTGTGTGTGTGAATGGGTGAATGGTTCCTTGACGTAAAGCGCTTTGGTTTAGTCTTGGTTTAGAACTGGTTAAGAACTGGTTTAGTCCTGGTTTAGAACTGGTTAAGAACTGGTTTAGTCCTGGTTTAGAACTGGTTAAGAACTGGTTTAGTCCTGGTTTAGAACTGGTTTAGTCCTGGTTTAGTCCTGGTTTAGAACTGGTTTAGTCCTGGTTTAGAACTGGTTTAGTCCTTGTTTAGTCCTGGTTTAGAACTGGTTTAGTCCTGGTTTAAAACTGGTTTAGTCCTGGTTTAGAACTGGTTTAGTCCTGGTTTAGAACTGGTTTAGAACTGGTTTAGTCCCGGTTTAGAACTGGTTTAGTCCTGGTTTAGTCCTGGTTTAGTCCTGGTTTAGTCCTGGTTTAGAACTGGTTTAGTCCTGGTTTAGAACTGGTTTAGACCTGGTATTAGTATTAGTAGTAGTATTTTTGCTTTAGTTTTCAGTAAGATACTTTTCAGTTTGAGCAAAAATATACAAATAAAAAATAATTGATTCAATTGTTTGTACTGAACAGAATACCACTCAAATCTTTATCAAAATCACTACATTTAAACCCTTATAAGACCTCATCTGCATGAAATACTTTAATACTTTTAGTAGATTTGTAGACATGTGATACTTTTACTTGAGTATTTTGTTTGCACCAGTATCTGTACTTTTACTTAAGTAACAAAATTGAGAAAACAAAGCAATATATACATAGGTTCTGTTATTAGAGTAAATAGTTACATATTTGACTTGATCCACTGTTCCCTGGCATCTCAGGCATCTCAATGTATGTCCCAAATCCTAGTAATAAGTAAACTCTGAGTTAATGTTTTTCAGTTCTGCACAAAAACATCCACCCGACTCTCTCAAAACTTTGGGTTTGAGCTCAGAAGTTTTTTTTTATGAGATAGATATTGAGATAGATATTGACGCTGCTGAGTCCTACATGTATCAGCGATAAGGAAATTAAAATTGGAGAAAGAACTAAGTACGTGACAGTGGGCGTGTACAGGTGGAGGTGAAAACGGGGATTGATTGGCGATATGGCTTCTTGAAAATAAGCGATTAAAGATTGCTCAAACGTGAATCACTCCAAATACAACTTCGAGAGGGTAAATGAGAAGGAAACAACTATAACACGGTTAAACGCTTTGAAAAGTCCATTTTGCAGAATAGGTCCGCTGTAAGTACCTTCCCTAATGCATGTATCAAGATAAGTGTGTGCGCTGATTGCCAGTTTAAACCATTAGAATCTCAAACGAGCCCATCGCAGACAAACCTATCAGTGTGGAGTGTGTTTATCTTCTTACCTCAGACTCTACCATTTTAAACATCTCATTGAAGACCTTTGTTTGACATTGGCGTTTTACTTTGACACTCCGCAAACACTCATCCAGTCTGAAGGGCCTTGGGTTCGTCATGGAAACTATGAATGTTATTTTACACATTTAAGAATTTGGCACCTTCCATTTTTGTATCGGTAGAAACTTAATAAGTAACATAATATAGTGGACATAAAGGGCCCATATTACACTGTTTTCTGATCTATGTTCTAATGTTGTTTCCTCATCACAAACAGATCTGAAGTTGTGTTTTGTTTCATTCACATGTTTAACGCACAAACCTGCATATTTACATTCCTCTCCCAAACTGAAAACACTCTGTTCCACCTTGTGATGTCATGTGGTGATACAGGAAGTGCTCCACTGTGTTTTTAAACTCCACACACCTTCGCTAGAATCATTTAGAATTAACAATATTTACTGAACTAAAGGAAAAAGGAGCTGTTAACTTGAAAATGATCACTAAATGACATCACAAGGTGGAACAGAGCATTTTGAGCTTTGGATATGTAGACAGACTAATAATAAAGAGTTACTCAAACATGTGTGAATGAAACAAAACACAACTCCAGGTATGTTTTTGAGAGCGTAACAACATTATAATATCACTTAAAGCTCACAAGAGTCAATATCACATCTTTAAATCACAAATCTTGCTTTGAACACCAAACCTGACTGAGCATGACTAAGACTTAAGTAGTTACTAAGCCTGAATTATTACACTATTTGTTCATTATAAATTAAAGGAACCGATTTCATAACCCAATTTCAGGAACCAATTTTATAAACTTGACTGATCTGTGTCCCCAGATACGAGGTAAACATGTTCAAATCAAATATGGTTTTACTTGTAACAATTCTAACGCTGATTTATTCTGAATTACAAAAACATTTGGCTTGACGTCACATTGATTTGGTGTTTTGGTTCTGAGGACAATTATCCAATCAGAAAGCAGAATGAGTTTCTCGTTTGGGTTGCCAGTTTCAATGTTGAAATCCAGTTGGTTTAAACCTAAAATGCCTCTCTTTGGTCTGAATTGCCATGACCTAAACCCCAGCACCTGCAGACAATCATTAATCAATGCTGCTGCACCCTCTGGCAACCCACGTTCATTTGCAATCATTGTAATAGCGAGAACACAGGGTACATAGAGTTCCTTTTAAGTATTTGCTCATGGTTTATTAAGGCATAAGTGCAGTTACCAAAATGTTCCAAATGTTTTCCTGTCATTTGTAACCACTGTTCCCTCTAAGCTGCGCGCGTGCGCATTTGCGCACTGCTGACACGGTCTCCGCGCACAGAAAATCTGTGCTGCGCACAAAAAAATCGAACCGGAGTTGAAAATAAAATAAACACACAACAATTCATTCTGCGCTATTTTTCAGTGTGAGTCAGTGAGTGTGACCGGGGACGAGCTGCTCCAGACAATTATGTGATTCACATACGTATTTGCGCAGTTTATCCACGTCATTGACAGGCTCCTCATGCGCCGCTCCCAGTGTTTTGGCCGACGTGGAGTGAAGACTCGCTAATTATTCTAAGTGTTTAACCCCTTAACGTTCCAACGGCCCGCCCTCGGGCAAAGATCCGTGCATCCGGACGTAATTGCGTAATTTCACGCACTGTTTTGTAGCAGTTTTGCGTTCTAAACATGACGAAACGGACAAAACAAAGGAAGTGCGCGACCGAGGACACTGTGGATGTTTGTACAAGTTAAACCAAGGACACAATGACAGAAGTTGGTCCGAGCGGGACTCGATCTTCCAACCTCTAACCACTGAGCCACTGTAGCAGAATGACTGTCACATGTACAGTGTATTTTTAGTTTGCAGTGTGTGTTTGTTTATATTTTGAAGTGTGTGTTTGTTCACTGTTTGCAGTGTGTGGTTTGTAAATATATATTTTGACCCATACCACTCGTTTTGAATATATTTTTATACAAATACACATTATATATTGTCTTTTGATATGTTATGTAAATGTACAGTAATAGAGCATCTGGATGTGCAGATACAGATTCCTCTCAGTGTGTGTTGGTCATTGACTGTCACTAGTTTATGAGTTGTAAAAATCAAATGATGGTGTCATATACTGAAAAAGAGTTAACGGACTGTCTCCCAGACACAGTAGGACAATCTCACTCAGTGCACAAAGCTTCACACAATGGCCTATACTCATAATACAAGTCAGAGCTTTATAATAAAAATGTTAAGTGTGTTTTCAACATTGGAGTTTACAGTTGTCTTGGTTTGGTTGGAAGCTCATGTTTTGCCATAGTTAAAATTAAATATTTATACTTCCAATAGCATTAACATACTACACAGGTCATGAGCAAGATTTTTGTCATTTTCATTGTATAAGTGGCTAAAGCACTTAATTAAAAGTCTTATAACAGAAATGTAAATGCGGTAATTTGATTCTTTAATAAACCATTTAACTTGGATGGATGTGCACACGTCTGATGTCGCTCACACTGGTCCATGGGACGCTCAGGGAGTTTGTGTGTTTGCTCAGACTCGTGAAAAATTAGAGGGAACATTGTTTGTAACCCAAAAATGTAAATATATATTCTTTACCTTATTTCTTTTCGTTTCTCCCTCCTCTAGGTCTATCTCCATCCATCCATCCATCTGAACCATGTCGACCAACTCCACTGTCCCGCGGGGCTGTGGCTCCAACGTGGACTCTCTCTACTACAATCTGTGCAACCTGAACGCAGTCTGGGGCATAGTCGTCGAAGCTTTCTCTGCTGCCGGGATCGTTGTTTCCATTGTTTTGTTTATTTCCCTTCTTGCTAGCATCCCTTTCATCCAAGACAAGAACCGGCGTAGCTCCATAGTGCTCCAAGGCTTCTTTTTGGTGGCAACATTAGGACTATTTGGTCTAACTTTTGCTTTCATCGTCGGGAAAGACTTTGCGACTTGTGCGTCAAGGAGGTTCCTATTTGGCGTCTTTTTCGCTGGATGTTTCGCTTGTTTGCTAATGCAGGGCGTGAGGTTGAATTTTCTTGTACGACGCAATTCGGGTCCGCCATCTTGGGTGCTGTGTTTAGGTATGCTAGGTCTATGGCTAGTCGAAGCTATCATCAACACAGAATGGCTAATAATCACAATTGTTCGTAGCCCGTTGGCGGCGCTAAACGGAACAGAAATTGGGCTAGCGACTGCAACGCCATGCAACATTGCGAACGAAGATTTTGTGATGGCATTGATCTACGTTATGACGCTAATGTTGGCGTCTTTTGTGGCAAGTTTGGTGATAATGTGCGGTAAACATAACCAATGGAAGCTGGAAGGTGCGAGTATCCTGATTGCAACCCTGCTATCAGTGTTCATTTGGATTGCATGGATCGTTATGTACGTTTTTGGCAATGAAAGAACTGGAGGACCGACTTGGGACGATCCAACTTTAGCCATAGCGCTGGTGGCTAATGCGTGGGTATTTTTGATAGTCCACACCGTCCCTGAAATTTGCTGTTATAGCGATGAAGAGGAGGAGGAGCAAGGATTCGGACAGGAGCTGTATCCGAGCAGAGCAGTGGGTTACGAGACCATCCTGAAGGAACAGAGCTCTCAAAATCTGTTTCTGGAGAACAAGGCCTTCTCCATGGATGAACCCAGTCATGGTATGTGACACATGTGGGTGCAACTGGAGGCACTTTATTTGTCTCACAATGACTAAATTCCAGTGTTACTACTAAGGTACTACTGGAACAAAAATTATTTGGTACAGAATCGGGAAAAAAAATTATATTCTGTACCTCCGTCATCCAGAACTAATCCATAGTGCCTCATTTCCTCATGTACCTCACTATCGAGATAGTGAAGAACAGATCAGTCAGAGAAAAGAAATGATTTGAGACGGGAGTTAAAGAAGCAATTTTTGTTAGGAAAGACAATCCTTCTTTGAACAGGAACAGGAATGGGGGCCTTAGACGCCATCTTTCCCCCATCTATAACTCCATCCTCAGACTCAAAGCGAACAAAGGAAACAAAGAGAACAATAGAGCTAGCCATGGTGCCAATAGGTGTGGAGGCATCCATTAAGAGTTGAATGAATATTCAAAGTATGACTCAGGTACAGTGCACATTTAGTGTAGCTCACTAACAGAAACTGTAAACAAAAGCTGTTTTCAGTTTCAGTGAAGTTAGCTCCTTCCTTCAGATAGATATAAGGCAGTGTCCACCAGATATCTGACCAGAACTGAAGAAGCGGCTTGGATGAGCAGCGAAACATCTTCACTCCTACAACTTTTTGTCCAGTTGACAGATTTTACTTTTGGCTTTTACTACTTACTCTGTTTTGTCATTCTATATAATGGCTGATACAGCAATGGGTACAGAAAAACAAGTATTGTTCAAGTTCCAGTTCTAACCCCAAAACTTTAAATGTACCCAGCCCTATACATGTCCCATTAATTTCAGAACATGTTTGTAGAGACTAGTACATTTTGTATATGGTAAAGCCCCATAAGGACAGGACCGCCATTATGTTTTTTACCTTGGGTTTTGCATCATACACTCAAAGAACAACTATATGCACCTTATAGGAAACCGCTTTCTCCACCGTTTTTCTGCTCATGTTAAAGTATTGATCTGACTGTTATGTAAGGCGTCTCGTATAATGAAGAAATTAGATACTGAAGCCACATCAGCGTTTGTAACTGACTCAAAATGTCCGCCACTGCGTCTTTGGAGGCAGGAATAATAATGTTGACTTCACAGAATTTACTGCTGCTTTTGCAAAATACAGACGTTTACAATGACTTCAGTTTAAACGAGTGATGTTGGAAGTTATTCAAGGGACTCTTAGGTTTTACTAATAGGACAAAAACATAAAAAACATAATTGGAAGTTTAACGACAGTAGCGTAGTTAGTTGAATGTTTGTCCACTGATCTGAAGGTTGGCGGTTCAAATCCCGCTCTCATCTTAAACATTATTAGTTGAGTGGTCCGATCCACTAACCCACATGTTGATGGGGTGATTCCAGCTCTCACAGATGAATACTGTTTTTGCGTTCTTGGGCAAGACACTTAACCCACATTGCCCCCAGTGTGTGTGTACACTGATGTATGAATGTGTGTGTGAATGGGTGAGTGATTTCTTGATGTAAAGCACTTTTAATGGCTCAAAGGTGGGAAAAAATTATAAAAATGTGACCGTGACCATGTTCCCATAACTAAAATTACTATTTGTGGGTTTCAGCTTCCTGTATATAGGCGACATTTTGAGGACTTTTAAACCACTGAAATGATTGAAACTATACAATACAAACCAATACCAACAACTTTAGCCATATAAAACTAAATATAATGATAAATGTAAATAAAAACAACAAAAACTAAAGAAATAATGATTATCTTCCATTCGATTAATGACCCTATTTCATTTCATCTTCAACCACTACATCCCTGTTTCTATGGGGACTGTGGCCACACCTGTTGCTATAGAGACAAATGAAACAACAGAGCTGTGAGTGATGCTCCTGGTGCTCGTTAGCTCTGTAACGCTTATGAGAGGAGCAGAGACATGAGGCGTGGGAGGGACTGTAAACCTCAAGTACTGCAACATCACTGGACTACGGTGTTAATTATGAGACAGTTTTTATAGAATTTAAGGAGAAGTGAACTTGTTTTTGATCATTTTTTTAATATAATAATGGACCTCAACCAATTAGCTTTTAGTCCATTTGAAGTGGCTAGAAAAATATGGACGCCAGCTGGAAGAAGTTGCAAATTCACTAGATAAAAAGAAAAAATAAATAAAAATGGTACGGAAAAACATGCAAATTCACAAGATTTAAAAACAAGGGAATCTGCTATTTGTTTCTGGAAAATGCGTATGTTTAAAATCTAGTACATTTTGTTCTGGCAAATTTGTTAAATGGTAAATGGTCATGGTCATATTTTTATATAGCACTTCTCCATCTTCAAGGCACTCAAAGCACTTTAGATCAAGGAACCACCCCACCCATTCACACACACATTCATACATCGATGTACGCAGACACTGGGGGCGAGGTGGGTTAAGTGTCTTGCCCAAGGACACCAAGACAGCATTCATCTGTGGGAGCTGGAATTGCAAGATTTGAACTACCAGCCTTCAGATAAGTGGACAAACACTCTACCAACTGAGCTACTACATGTGTGTGATGAAACTCTAAACTCAAAATCTATTCCCGATGTTTTTCTCTTTGTCTGTGTGGCCCCAGTAACACCACAACGCTGATTCCTCTTTACACAACATATAGAAATTCTTGTCTTGCCAGCGAACCGTTTACCCATAACCACTCCGTTAAGAGCCGACCTCAGTGCTAGGCTTAAGTGCGCTGTTCAAAGTGTCTTATTTAAACAACAGACTTCGAGTTACACCTGGATCAATAATGCGTTTCTATTTTTAGTAAAGTGGGCCCCTGAAATGAACATGAGATATGATATTGACTGATTGGAACAAAAACAAAAGCCATAATACACTTAGGTAAATCCAAAAGTCATTTTTGCATATGCGTTTGATAATAAAAGGACTAAACAGGACTACATCAGAACTAAACTCACTGAATATGATTTTATATTTAATAATTTCTCATGTAAATCTTTGCTTTAAGGTACAAATTTCTCCTTGGATTATATCAGATGCCCTTCCAAATTACAACCAAGCACCATTCTTTGTACCCACCTCAATCAGAGTAAACAGTAAATGATTAACTCACTCATATTATTTGTTAATTAAAGGTGAACTATGTAACTTTTCTGGTTTTATTTGTCTCCATGGACATGTTATTGCTATACCTGGAATATCCCACATTTTTACTGTGATTGGTAATAACATATAACTAAGTAATAACATATTCAACGGGACAAACAGGGAGGCTGCAGCAAAGTTTTTTTTTGCTGCAGACTTATTTATTTTAGCTTACATGTGGCTAATCCAAGTTGACTTAGTATTTTCTATGTGCATTGTCCAATTGGCACCACAGACTCTATAGATAAATGGACATGGCTAACCTGCTAGCAGCATGAGCACACAGCTCCATCAACTCCAATTCACTTTCTATTGAAAAATTGTCACCCTTCTCTGCATAACTGCTTTTGTCAGACTCGTTATTTTGGTCTTAAAATGTTCGTATTAACCTGTTCTACATGATCCTGGTGTTTTTATTTGGCTATTGTGTTCAAAAATTAATATATGAACATTAATAACAGACAAATCAGGCACCTTCTTTTCGTGACGTTACCTTCGACAGTCTCACTCCAGATTGGCTCTTTGGTTGCTATGATACGGTCGTGGTCGGAATTCTAAATATGAAAGTCAGCTCTAAATTGGCTCCTATAACTTCTAGCCTCGATGAGCTTCATTTGACTGGAGCTGTGGGTGACGTCACACTCACTTAGTCCACTTGTTTACACAGTCTATGATCGGCATAAATCTAAAAGAGAAAAACAACAACAGACTAAGCAGTATATGTATTTCATATTCAGTCATTTGAATTCATTATTTTCTTGTCTTTTTAGCGCCCAAACCGGTGTCTCCTTACAGTGGCTACACAGGACAGCTGCGGGCTTCGGTCTACCAGCCAACAGAACTGGCCCTCATCGCCAAGTCATCAGCAAACGTGAGTCCAGCTACACGATCTGGTTAAACACACACAGATATTTGAATATACCTGCAGCAGGAAACGCACAAGCTCATATGAACAGGCAAATAATACGATTGGGAAAGTGGGAAAAGGTGCAAAGTAAGTTAGGCAAGGGAAGTATATGTGAATAGCACAATGCTCACACAAAGTAATTCAAAGTGCATTACAGAATTAGAAAGACATTAAAATCACAATACAAACAAATCAAAACATGAATAATCATCATAAAGAGCCAAGAGCCAGATTTCCTATTGATAATATTGTATTTTACCATGAAATATCCGAAATTTAAAAGCACAAATGGGGAACTTGATCATTTCTATTATTGACTAGACCCAAGAACTCACTGTATTAACTCAAAAAATCTGCATTAACGTATATTAATTTTAGCTGCTCTTGTCCGTGTTAAGTAATATTGACCTATAGAATATTGTGATCGAAGCTAACTATATCCAAAACATGCACAACAGAAGTACATTTGAAGTACAAGGTCCTGTGTGCAACATTAACTTTTTATAGCTTTTAACCATGTTTTAATGTTGTATGCTCATTAAAAACACATCCCCTCACTGGTATATGTCCGTTAAAATCCTTGAGACTTCTCTATGTTTTTAAAATCATACTTGATTGATCATTTCAGAAAAACTTTTTACATTTTTTTTTTTTTATTTAAAGTGGGACTAAATGCCTAAACCCCACCTAAAACCACATTTCAAATAATTTCAAATAGAGCTGCTAAACTGGGCAGTATCTGGAGGATTATAAAAGAGAGTGGGGAGAACATCTGGCTGTAATCAGGGTGGAGTGATGTCACCAACTACTTGGCCACTGAATATGGCACAAACTTAGATAAAGACAAGTAATGACCAGAATTTTACCTAGTTTGCACTAAAGTTGCGAGGAAAAAAAAAACACTGTGTACACAGTTTGTAGTGAAAAAGTGCAGTTTTGCAGTTTTTAAATGACTTTAAACTATACGTCTCAAAATAGCGAGGCAGAGACATCCGAAATAGTTTCCAAAGTCTGAATAAAGCATAGGACCTTATAGTGAAGCTATATCAGGGGCATGTTTACAGTACTGTGCACATTATGAGCCATCACATATCCATGAGCGCTTTGACAAATGACCAAATGTATTCACAAACTCCATACAGCGCCCCCAAGAGGTTCCTTATGACTCCGCTATTCCCCGAGCCACAGTGCCCTCTGCAGGCAGCAGCGCACAGAGCACTCCCTCCACTCGGGCGGATATCAACGGGACCACCACAGCCCATACACACACCAATGGCACCAGTGTATGTCACAGCAGATCAACTAACTCTAACTAACTCTAACTCTCTTCTACCTCACGGTTTCTACTTTTTCCACTGCCCTCGAGCTACACAAACCAGACCAGTGATTCTCAAAGTGTGCACAACAAGCACATTTGTTTTTATTATATAATGAACCGTGTTTGAGCCAACAGGTAATCTGGAAATTATATGACTGAACAAAAGGTCATTCATTGTATTTTCAATAGGCTCTGTGTACAGTAGCATGATAGCTAGCTCATTGTGTCTCAAAGCTAACAGTCACTTTTATTAAACTGGGAAAACTTAAAATAAACAACCTAACATTCTACTTAATTTAAATAAAGATTACCCAATTATTTGTATTTGTAGAATACTTCAGTTTGTGGCATTGTTTTAATATTTATTATTCCTTAAAATTAGCATTAGCGTTAGCATTGAGACATAAACATCTTTCTTTCTAAACACAGAAGTCTCCTCTGTTTAAGTATTCATTTTATTTTTGTAGTTTTTAACATGTTGTCAGTCACTTATCCTTAAATGTTTATTCATTTTAGCGTGACTCGGCAAAAAACAGACAGGAAGTAGTGACGCTAACAGTGATGTTGCTGGCGCTGCTGTGCAAAGAGCCATGTTTAACCAAATTTAATGGCACAGTCCTTGATGGTACAGTTTTAGAAGCACTGGTCTTGACGATACTAATGGACCAATAGAATACAGTGCAGACGCATAATTATATCACTGAAAATATATCAATAGCCCTTTATTAACCTTAAAGGGCCCATATTATGCTATTTTCGGATCTATGTTACAATGCAGTTTCCTCATCACAAACAGACCTGGAGTTGTGTTTTGTCATTCATACATGTTTAACACACAAACCCTGCATATTTAAGCTGACTTCTTCTCTCAAACAGAAAACACTCTGTTCCACCTTGTGATGTCATGTGGTAAACTCTTCATCTCTTGGTCCACTATTATTAACACAATTATGCCGTAGCTGGATCTTTCTGGGTGTTTCTTGCTGTTTAATTATGAACTTTTCTCTCCAGGCTGTCTTAGTTAACTATTTTCCTGCTAATTTCAACTAAAATGTTTTATCTTCTTGCTTCTGGGTCATTTGGGTCTTGATATCTCTTGTTTCCAGGCAGTGTATTTTGAATTAGTCTTGAAAAGTACTGAAATAATAACATGTACTTGTTTTTCTTACAGGGAAATGGTCTACACAGGACGACCCAGTGGTAAAGATCAACCTTAAAACCCTATTTTACCTTTTACTTATGTATTTATATATTTCAAATTTTTTGGGACAACTGACAGCCCGAATACAACATATTTATGTTGTTAACAGGATTCTAAGCTCTGAAGGTGAAACTACTGCTAAGACTTATTATTCATTCCCACATGGAAAGTTGGTAAAATGATGGACAAATGAAAAGTTGACGACGCTGAAGAAAACGGTTGTTACATGAAGAGAAGTCAATATTTGTTTTGTTATAATTGTAATATAGGAGACTACGGTGGCCCCTCGTAGTCTAATTTACTCCCACAAATTCAAAAAAACATGCAGACCACAGTTTTGTACAGCAAATAATACATTCGATTTCAATGGTCTCAATGTATGCATCCTCTAGGGCAGGGGTGTCCAAACTGAAACATATTTGAAGCGGAGGGACACATACAAGTGTTGATACATGGAGTCAAATGCTGCATTTAACACAGGTTTTACAGAGACATTGTACTTTTAATGAGACTTAAGGAAGATTATTTTTACATCTGTCATAATGCAATGTGATGTTATTCAGGTTATAGAGGTAGAATGTCTTCAGTTTGGAATAAAAAATACTTCCTGATCAATTGGACAAGTGTAGGGGGAGGCATGAGGGCCAACAAAAATTAGTCTGAGGGCCGCATTTGGCCCCTGGGCCATAGTTTGGACAGACCTGCTCTAGGGGCATTTTTGCTTCTTGTATTATCATTAACATGTAAAAATAACCAATTGTATAGTTCGCAAAATTGTATAAAGTTAAATTATTAAACCAGTGAACACACAAGGAAAAACTTTGAATGACAAGGAACAGGGAAAAATGTAACCAGGACTTTCCCTAATCACATTATTAAAAGTATTTTAAAGGTATGTAAATATTGTGTTGGAGGCTACCTGCTGGTTTCCATGGAGATGTTCTTACTTTACAAGAATCGGTCAAACATCTATATAGTGCTTTTCCGTCTTCAAGACACTCAAAGCGCTTGACACCCATGAACCAGTCACCCTTTCACACACACATTCATACACACGTGTACACAGACACTGGGGGTGAGGTGGATGAAGTGTCTTGCCCAAGGACACAACAACAGCATTTATCTGTGGGATCTTTTGATCAGTGGACAAACACTACCAACTGAGCTACTGTTGCACTATATTGTGTCACAGTAGGGCATTAAACATCTATCGACATGGACAAGCAGGTGACGCTACTAGGCAAAGTTACAGGTCAGATCTGTGGAGACTTGGATCACAGTAAGAAAGCTTGAACTTTTTTCAGCAGTAAAAACACATGTCATTGGAAAAAAATGCAAGAAAAAAATGCCAAGCAACAGCATCTCCATGGAGACAAGCAGGTATAGCAGACCTTCAGAAAAGTTACATAGTGCACCTTTAAATCTAATGCTCTAATTGTGCCAATATTAGTGTTTTGTTTGTAATGTTATAGTCGCCTTCTGATTACTTTAAGAGTGAACATTGAAAGAAAAGTTAAGATGAGCTAAAATTATAATTATAACGACAATGGGATTATGTTGTGAAGAAGGAACTGCCTCCACACAGACTGTAAAGAGACTGAAACAACAAAACACACATGAGCGGTGGGTTCAGATCAAACTGAGGCTGTATTTGAGTTTCAAAGGGATGCAATGTCTATACTGTCCCATTAAATGTCATTATTTATCAAACGAGGGGCAAACTTTTATATTTGAGGTTGTAATGCACTGTTTTGTCCCATGTAGACCCTTTTTGTCCCCCGTCGACTCTCTTTGTCCCCCTGTAGACCCTCTTGCCCCCCTGTAGACCCGGGCCTCTGACATATTTTTATTTGTACATATTTTTCAGAACTGTCTTGTAAATATTTCCTGAATGCATGTATTTAAACACCATTGTTATTGACTATCTACCAATCAAACTAGACCAACTTTTAGTATTTAAGGTTTAGGGTCTGGTGTCTGGAGGAGGCTTTTTATGATTGCACTTGAGAAAATGCAAAAAAATAAAGACAATAAACAATTGTCAATTGCAAAACTAGTCATGTCATTTGTGGTTTTTTGTTTTTTTGTTTTTTTTTGGGGGGGGGGCTCATGTTTTGTCCTGATGTAGACCTGGTTTGGTCCTGTTTTAGTCACAGACGGTATATATAAATGGACATAGCTAACGTGCTAGCCACCGCTTTACAAATAGGAAGTGAGTATGGGATTCCGGCTACATCGACTCTGGCTCTAATTCACTTTCTATTGAAAAAGTACCACTCCTCTCTTTGTAACTGCAGATGTCAAACTTATCATTTTGGTCTTAAAATTTCGTATTAACCCACTCTACATGATCATGTAGTTTTTATTTCACTATTTCATTTATAAATCAAGATATGAATATTAATAGCAGACCAATGAGGCGCCTGTTGGTTTCAATCAGGCCCATCTGAACTAGATATATAACCACAAATTTGTAAATCATAAGTGACCAATGAGCTCCTTCGTTTGAAATGTGTCACTGAAAAAGAACAGATCTGATTGGACAATCACGTTAAAATGCAGAGACGTCGTTGACCAGGCAAAGGTCTTGTGAGGGTTTAAATGCTGTGATTTTGATAAATATTTGTGCTGAATTGAATAAAAATAGCTGTTTTATATGTTTGCATATTTTTTGCTCAAACTATAAACGTGTTAAAAATAAACCCTCAGCCTTTTCAGCAAGTCTCAAACAATAAAAAAAAAAAACTTTACTTTTACTTTTCAGTCCTGTTCAATGGTACAAATACATGCTCAAATGACGTAAAAGTACTTCAAAATGTGCTTAAATACAGACACTTACATTTTTTACTTGAGTGCAGTACTTTACTACTTTTACTTCGTTACGTTCCACCACTGTTTGGAAAAACCAAAAGTCAACCACTCTGCCACAGTACTCCCCTAAAATGGAAAACCCAAACCAAACCAAGCCAAACCACCTGCCCTCCATTTACCCTTTAAAATATCACATTACTAAAATAGACTTATCTATTTCTAGCAGTTCTTTAGTCCACTCCTGCGGCTCACATTACTCTCTCTGTAATAAAAAGCCTATGTCAAAGGTCTTAAAGTGATTTATACCCCTCCCTCTCACTGCAGCCTCGTGATAACCTCCAGTTGTCTTTTGGTGCTATTTTAGGCCCTGAACAGGTTTCCATCACAACAGGGTCTTTGTCTTTGTACCACACTGGGTTTATCCTACATCCTGTAATACTCACGAAAGAAACAGCGTGAAAAGGATACAAGCCCACTCTTCTGTTGTGTTTTGGTGTTTACGATTATGTCAAGGTAAATAAGGGAATTAGTTGGATTTAAGAGAGGATCTGTTTTTTTGAGATATAAAACTCGATGCGTAAGTAGAGACAAAGACAAAAGAACGTAAAGGTGTAATATGAGGCTTTTCTGCCTTAAGTCCTCAGGCAGGTCATTATAAAGGACTTTGGAACATCCGACTGTGGAGCTTTTATTTTTATTTTTATATTTTTATATTTATATTTATATTTATATTTATATTTATATTTATATTTATATTTATATATATATATATATATATATATATATATATATTTATATATATATATATATATATATATATATATAACACACATATATATACATATTATTATTATTTAATTTTTAATTTTTTAATTTTATTTATTTATTTTGCTGTGGAAGGGCTCATAGTGGTTAAATGTTCTGAAACGTAACTTGATGCAAGACCGAAACAAGCTTTAAAAGTGATCAGTAAAATGTTCAAATCAATTCCAAACTGCACATGAAGCCAGTTTATATTATCAATAGTATAATCAATGCCAGAGAGGAGGGAGTTACAGTAGTCGAGTCTGGGGAAAATAATGGGGGATAATGCTATACAATGGAACATTCCAGGCAAAGCAACATCTTTATGGCATGTGCCTGACACTACCAGAAAAGTTACATAGTGCAGCTTTACAAGAAAAGTAGGGTCAATAGGAGATTAGCTCTTTTGAACGGTTCCTTATTGTGAACTGTTGGCACCAGATTTCATGTTTTAAAAGAACAAAATCTTTTTCTTACTATTTTTTATGCATTTTTACACTGGTTAACTCCAAACCAGCAGAAGAATCAGCAGTGTTAAAGTACAGAACAATACAAACAAAACAAAAAAACTAGCCTGGGAACTGGACTCACGAGCAACACAAAGAACACAGCCAAACTCCTTGTCTCACTGAATACATCAGGTTTATTTGAAATACAGAGCCTGCGTCTTCTAGATAAACAAATGAAATTAAACGACAATCCAGCAACACAAACTGAACACAGGGAGAACATATAGGCTACACCCGTGATTAATAATGAACGTCAGGAGCGGGGAAAACAGGGAGGCAGCAAACGAAGGACCAGAACAGGCTGGGAAATGAAGCAGGACTGAGGATAAACAAGGAAACCGGCAGAACTGTGACAAGTGTGGCCAGTTTTTAGACGCAGATAATCATGAGAGCTTGTATTAAATGTTCAGCAAAAGTGAGATATTGAGTCAGTCTATCGTCGTAGTCTCTTAATAATACATTATATTCAGTGTTGTTCTCTTCTGACAGATAGTGATGGCGAATCTACTTTTCCATAGTGTGAACAGTGATGGGTTTTAAATGCACCACCTGTTAGACTAGTCTATTATGAATCTATGACGTAATGCTATGCTATATGCTATACTTAGGCTAATTCAGGTGTAGGTATTATAAAGTGTAACCTTACTTGAGTAAAACTTTGACTACTCCATACTAAATACATACGCTGAACACATTACACACAGCTACATTATACAAACTATCAGCTCTACAAGGCCACCAAAATTCCGTTTCCAATCATTAAACATGGCATTTTGGGCAAGATTCTGCTCCCAAAACATCAACATCCCTCACTGTGTTTATGTAAACCAGTTAAAATTACACCTGGCTTTAACTTCACACTTCAGAGCCAAACTCTCCATAAACAAGAGCCTTTTCACAGACTCCACTCTGACGCAATATTAAAAGCGAGAGTGTGTTTGTTTTAGTGGTCCATTAACAGCTTTGCATTGCACTGCTAAACTTCAGTGTTGTTTATGGGCCCGGGTGAGAACAGCAGCTGATTGGACGATGCTTTGGTCACATGACGGGTATGTACTGATGTGTATAGTAAAGTGTTTTTGACCTCCAGGTGACCTTTGAAGAGAATAATTTACAGCAGAAACTAACTCAAGTGAGAAAACAGGTTGATATTAAATGCTTAGTGTTTTGAGGAGTAGTAGCAGTAGTAGTAGTAGTACTGATAGTAGTAGTAGTAGTAGTAGTAGTGGATAGCTGTAGTAAAACATTACTACACTAAGAGGTGACCAACACACTTTAATAAGCTTAATGCAAAGCTAACCTACTTTTTCTATAACATCCTCCAGAAGTCACATATAGACAGTGGTGGAACGTAACAAAGTAAAAGTAGTAAAGTAAAGTACTGTACCTAAGTCAAAATTTTATACTTTACATAGGGTATTTTTTACTTTTACTTCACTACACTACACTACACTTGCATGTTCACAAAAATAAATAAATAAAAACAGCTAAAAAAAAAACAGTTGATTGAATTGTTTCTGTTGAACTAAATTCAGCTCAAATCTTTATCAAAATCACCAAATTTGAAGCTTTATTAGACCTCATAATCTGTGTGAAATACTTTTAGTTTTTAACTCTTTAAGTACATTTTTAAACCACGTGATACTTTTACTTCTACTTGAGTAACTTTTTACCTCTGTATCTGTACTTTTACTCAACAAAACTGAGTACTTTTTCCACCACTGCATATAGACCAGGGGTGTCAAACACATTTTCACTGAGGGCCACACCAGCAAAATGGCTGCCATCAAAGGGCCAGAATATAACTACTTTTTAAACTTGTTAATTAACTGTTTCTGTATTTATTCAAGTTACAAATATTGCATATGTGTTAGCAAAGATGTAAAAATATGGCTGTGTAACTGTCTGTCTCCTGATAAAACGACATCTTAAGACCATCATACCTTTTAATTTACCCTGTCGAGGGCCACTTGAAGTGATGTGGAGGGCCACGTTTGGCTCGCAGGCCTTGAGTTTGACACAGGTGATATAGACATTCACTGACTCAACTCTCTTGCACTATGACTAAGCCCTTTAGCCCCTGGAGGACCTGGGTCTGTCCCATTAGACCTGGACCCCGCTCGTACCTGGAACCCTCCTGTTTGTTTCTCATTAGTCTGTCCCACGTGGACTCTTCATCTTCCTGTTCATCCTCAGAGGAGCCGTCTGGAGCACAGACAGTGACACACATTAAATGGCTGAATCTGATTGCAGTACCACAACTGAACACAAGGGGATGCTTTCATGAAGTCAAATACTTAGTTGTTTTTAATCTTAAAACACGAGACTAAAATCCTATATGACTTTTGTTCTATATTGTATCTGGCTCTAGTGAGTTGAGACTGCTGTTGTTTTGGCGTGAGTTATGGTCTACAGTAGCCCTTGTGTTCAGAAAATAAACAACCAGAAGAAATTCCACGTGTTTCCTTACACCAGAACACTACAGTATAAATATTTGGTGCTAGCGCTATGCAATTAATCACATTTTAATTGAGATGTCATTTCTAATAAACATTGTTAGCCAATCGTCTTCCAGTAAAAGCATGTGTTTGGAGCAGACTTTGGTGAACTTGAACAACAAACGTAATCTAATTGCATTACCCCAACTGAACACTAGTGGGCAGATAGAAATTTATGGTAAGAAACCTGACAAAGCCCCCCTCTAATATAAATTAATAAGAAGAGGGTCCACTTCTGGGCCCCTAAGACTCTGGGGCCCGGGACAACAGACCCCTTTGCCCCCCTCTTATCGACTCCCCTGCTACTGCGTGCCCCTGGAGATCAAGTTTTTGGTTGTTTTTAAGTTTAAAACTGGGACAAAAATCCAGCTGAACAATTTTTTAGGTATTTCCTTTTGCTTTTGTTTTTTTGGGGAATCATGTCTGCGGATATGACTCTGGGAAAAAGAGAAAGAAATGAAAAAAAAATGGAAATAAATAAATAGTATCACGAGTATCTATTCATGGATTTCAGAATGATGAAAAAGTAGGACAATTGCCACAGTGAATAACAATTTAAAACCGAATATATTGTGTTTTGGAATGCTGAAAAGTACTCAAAAGGTTGTGAATTAACAGCAGGCTAAAAACCCATAAATGTGAGTGTTTGTTCACTGATCGGAAGGTTGCCGGTTCAGATCCCACTCTCGACATAAACATCATCGGTAGAGCGGTCAGATCCAAGGATTCACAGGTTGGTGGTGCGATTCTAGCGAACACAGATGAATGTTGTTGTGTCCTTGGGCAAGACACTTAACCCACCTCGCCCTCAGTGTCTGTGTACTCTGGTGTGTGAATGTGTGTGTGAATGGGTGAGTGGTTCCTTGATGTAAAACGTTTTGAGTGACTTGAAAGTGGAAAAACGCTGTATAAAAATGTGACCATAACCATTTTACCATAAATACTGTACATGAATGTTTTGGTGCTTTTTTAGTAATAGTAGCAGTAGTAGTAGTAGTAGGAATCATAGTAAGCCTAGAAGTTGTCTTGAAGAAGTAGTGGTAGTAATATTTTTTTCATTCAAAAGAATCAATCAGTCAATGCAGTTATAATAAATGGTAAACAATCACATTTTTATATATCGCTTTTCCACCTTCGAGTCACGCTTTACATCAGTAGTACAGTAGTAATTATAGTAGTAACTGTGCTTATAATGGAGTAGTAGCAGTCGTAGTAGTAATAGTAGTAATAGTAAAAAGTGGTGAAAAAATCTAAATCACTTATAAAATCATAACAGTAGCCGCTCAAAAAAGTAGCAGCAGTAGTTCTTCTATGTAGTATTACACAGTGTTGTTTCACCTCGTTTGCACTATATTGGGCGTAGTAACCAATTTACTTTAATCTAACCCCGGCCTCTCTGCATTACCTTGGCTTTTCTCAGTCCTGTTCCTGTCTCCTGATTCTGTGGCTCACGTAAACATGTTGGAGGACTGCGGTGGTTCCCATTTGGGGCAGTGTCACTGACTCGTCATTTTGCGTCTCATGAACAGAAGCTCTTTGTGTCCCAGGACAAAGCAGCCGCTGTGAGGAGGACCTTGAGGAAGGGCACCTGAGCACAAATACACTACATTACATTGGGTTTAGCACACAAGGAAAGACGGGTACACTGGTGGTAGTAGTGGTAGCAGTAGTAGTAGTAGTAGTAGTAGTAATAGTAGTAGCAGCATCGTAATGGACGTAACCTAGTAGAAGTAGGCCTAGTAGATGCAGGTGCAGTAGTAGCTATAATAGTAGCAGTGCTTATGATGTGGTAGCAGTGGTAGTAGTGGTGGTACTAGTGGTAGTAATGGTAGTAGTAGTAGTAGCAGCAGCAGCAGCAGCATAATGGTAGCAGTGAAAGTAGGCTAGTTGAAGAAGTAGTAGATGGAGTTGATGTACTAATTGTAATAGTATCAGTGGCATGATGGAGTAGTAGGAGTAGTAGTAGTAGTAGTAGTTGTCGTAGTAGTAAAAAGTTGTGAGAATCACTTATAAACTCATCATGGTGAATCATTAGTATGTTCTGAATGCATAAGGTAAGTGGGGAATAACTTTGAACCACTGCAAACTGTTTACGGTGATCTACTTCTGTTTTTCACATTTTAAAGAGAGTAAAAATCACGTACAGCGTCTTTAATACTAAATGTAAATGTAGCAATATGTGATGTCATAATATTTGACAGAAATATATTTATTTAGCTAGTTAATCTGTTAATCTGTAGTTTTTTGTATGTACTTATTATTTGCATTACATTTTTTTAATGTATCTAATAGTGGAAATAAAATTAAAATGGCATATCTCCATTGTATATGTAAAAAAAATACACCATCTGCCCCCTCCTCTGCCTTTTACCTCTCTGTCTGTTTCTCTTTGAGCTGTTCCTGGAAAGATACCCATGTATAAACATATAATAATGACACTGATATCAAAGCGGGTTCAGTTTTCAATTATGAAACACATTCAGCTTCGCCTGTTTGACCACAGTGTTGGCTCAGCTGTCGGCTATCTGAAAAAGTTTACATTGGGAAAATGTTTAAAAGCTATGTTGAATGGGAGCAGTGGTCAGAAATTAACACTCGTATAATAGCCACAAATGTCCCATTCTAGTGACAGATGCCTCACTATTTAAAGACCTTGTACCACATTATTTGTATATGTATTTGAGTAATTGTGTCTTGGTCAAAATAAGTCCAGTGTGTGCTGCACTGAACTAATTATAAAGATTTGTGTCGTCCGATAATCAGGATGTGCAATGTTAGCATGTTAGTTGCTGTTAGCTTTACAGTGATGACAAAACTGGTCTCTGAAAGTTGTGAAAAGCGCTTATAAACTCATCTCTGTGAATCATTAGGATGCTCTGACTGCATTAGGTCAGTGGGGAATAACTTTGTACCACTGCAAGCTGTTTGAAATGTACTTTGTGATGCGATGTTATATTTGCAATTAAATTTATGTATGTTTTTTCACTATGCCAAATATACTTCCTCTGTGTGTGCAGTATAATTCAGTCTCTTGTTTTTACTCCTGATGCCCTCCCAGAATGCAACCTTCTTCCGAAAACACTTACTTCATATTTAAAATTCACATAAAAATACATATATATATCAAGTTTATAATGGAACTATAACATGAACAATATAGCATTTTATAATAAATTTTAATATAATCATACTTTATTGTTTTTAGGACTAGTCTGGATATTTGCGTCGCATCTACTCTGCAGAATCTAAACTTCAGGTCATGTGAATTTGCTCCTTTCTAAATATAAACCGTAATCCCATGTGAAAGTAATTGAGTGCTTTTCCTTCAGTCTAACCAGGGCCCCACTAGAGTTTTAAGACCAGGATTTTCAGGTCAGAAACTGGGCAGAAATGTAATCCGGCCTGGTCTGGTCTGTGGTGTTTGGGGGGTGGGCTGGGTCTGAGGAGGGGTCTGTCTGCGCTCACATACCTCAAATACTTACTCCAAATTCCCTCAACCTGCACGGGACGTCATGTGACCCAGTTTTGAACAAGGATTGTATAGTGTTTGTGGTGGTGATAGACTAGAAATGAAAAAGGCAGGGTGCGTGGATGGGCATCTGGCTTAAAAAATTTAAAAAATCAATGCAGCTTTAATTAAACATCACTTCTTATTAGGACGTAAGAAAGTTGGCAAATGTGTCCTATGCATTTAACCCACATCAAATTAGCCATATGCTTCAAAAGTCCACTGTGCAATCTGCTCGTCGCCATGGAGATGTTATTACTGTACTTGTATTGCTTGTAATGTTCCACAGTATGACATTAAACTAACCTGGCGCACGAGCAGCTGATACACCCAGGTCAAGTCACAAGTCGGATTTACGGAAAGGTGCGAAAGTATGTTTTTCAAGGTACTTTTGAGCAATAAAAACACCTGTAATAAAATAACTGCAGAACATTTAATGCAGTACTGGGGAACATTCCAGGCAAAGCAGTCACATCAATGACAATCACAAAATAACTTTCATAATGCACGTGTAGCTTGAAAAGGTAATAGTATAAATAAGAATATATATATATAATTTTACAACAAAACTTTTCATCGAAACTGGTGATAAATTCTTTCTGTTGCCAGAGCTGCCCTGGGGCTGAATGAGGGAAAATGGCTGCCAGTTTGCACCAACTGCCACTCTCAACTCCAGTATAACTAATTCCTTATTTATACATAGACAAGGTGGGTGAAGTGTCTTCCCCAAGAACAATACAAACTCCACTCAAGAGAGGCATCCATAGTTCAGGAATCGAACCACGGACCTTCTGGCTGTGTGGCAACTACGCAAACTTCTCTCCCACTGCGTCTCAAGCTGTGTTTTTAGAAGCGGACATCCACACTGTTATATCACTGTGTACATAATCTATTTTAGTCTCTCGCCTCAAAATAGACCAGGCAATTGAATCTGCTGCATCACTGTATTAAAACTACTTACTCAAGTTTTCCATTATGCTCTGTTTACATCACATCTGTGGACTTAAGCCTCTCTCCACCAACGCTCAAAATGCTCTGTTCCACTTTGTGATGTCATGTAGTGGTAGTTTTCAAGTTAACAGCTACATTTTACATTTAGTTCAGTGGATATTGGCAATTTCAAGGCTTGAAATTATCCAAATGATTCTAATGAAGGTGTGTGGAATTTAAGAACACAGTGGTACTTCCTGTATCACCAAATGACATCACAAGGTGGAACAGAGAGTTTCAGTTTAAGAGAAGAACTCAGCCTAAATATGCAGGGTTTGTGTGTTAAACATGTATGAATGAAACAAAACAACAACTCCAGGTCTGATTGTGATGAGGAAACAACAGTAGAACAGATCAGAAAATAGTGTAATATTGGCCCTTTAAGATTTTCACCTTTAAGTATGTTTGGAGACAATATAAGAGAGAAAAATTGGATCACAGTGTCCAGAGAAATATTATAGAGCAATTTAGCAAATGTAACATCTTTTAACAGTATAAAATATTAAGGATACACTGCGGTTTGCCTCTTCACAGATCTGATCTTACAGCTGCAACTAACGATGGTTGACACTAGTGAAAATTTCTTTCATTAAACTGTTGATTTTTTTAGACAGTAAAAGGCCTGGGGATATCAGAGTTTTACCCAGTCCAACCCAGATGAAGCTGAAGGGAAGCTACGTGAGAACATCCTGGTCCAGTATTTTTAGAGACAAAAGTGTTTTCAACAAAAACACTACATTTGTACATTTCCTGTGTCATGTTGATTTAATTCCTGCTTCCTGAGTCATTAAAGCTTTTTTTTTTTTTCCAGCAGGTTTCATGGCAAGTTTGAAGTCTGTGTACAGAACAGTTCATGATTATTCGATTATGCTGAATGGACACATTTTTATACAGCGCTTTTCCACCTTCAAGGAACCACTCACCCATTCACACACAGATTTATACACCAGTGAACACAGACACTGGGTGGGTTAAAGTGTCTTGCCCAAGGACACGATGACGGCATTCATCTGTGGTAACTGTGATCGCACCACCAGCTCATGTGTCAGTGGATCAGACTGCTCTACCAATGATGTTTATGTCGAGAGCGGGATTCGAACCACCAACCTTCTTATCAGTGGACAAACATTCTACCATCTCAGCTAATTAGTTGATGATTACTTCAATAATTGATTTGTTGCAGCCCCATCTGACCTCTAACTTAATTCTATATGGTCATAAAGAAGTTTAATGCAGTAGTGTGGAACGCTCTAGGTAAATCTAAAATATCTCTATGGAGACAAAAAAAAATGGCAGAACCTCTATCAGAAAATTTACATGGTGAACCTTTAAAAAAACACAACATCAGCGGAATCTGCAGCATTTTGAGTCCCACTGCTCCATGGAGTTTTAAATGCTCCCTGTACATCTGTCCCCTGGTGAGACATGCCCCATCACACACCTGTCGTGATTCACCTCATGCCAGGTTGAGCAGCTGCTGTTGTTTCCACGGTCCGTTTCCATGGACACGGCTTGCAAACTTTGAAATCTATGGGGACCAACTGTCTCCCACTGAACACTTGGGACGATTTATCTGACAACAACATGCAAAACAGAAGGGGTCAAAGAGGAGGTAAAGGATCACTGATTAAAGGGTCTTAAAAAAACCCAAAAACCTTTGGAGTTGGGGTAAATACGGCTTATGTGAAATTCTATAGGTCTACCACAGATAAAGCAGGACTAATGCAGGTTCAATTTAGGATTAAACTAAACTACAACAACAAGGGTACTTAGCAGGACTCCAGCTAAACTTTAAAATACACTTTAAGGTTCATAGTCCTGTTTTAGTCTTGGTTTAGTCCTGGTCTAGTCCCAGGAGTTGGCCTGAAATTAACATGAGCCATCACTCTATAATGTCCCCATTCCTAGACTAAACTACTAAAAATAAATCTGTTCTATTCTAAGGTATTGGGGCCGTTTACCTCTTCATAGTATTTTAAAATATCACAAACCTCAAGCTACAAGAACAAAAACTCTATTGAAGACTTGCCTGCATGTTTTAGAGCCGTTTTCTTTGCAATGCTGCCCCTCTGTGGACATAGGTTAAAATGCATTTAAATAATTTATTGAAATCATTTATTTAAATCAAATATTCTCTGACAGTGGTCCGGAAATTTTGTTTGCACCAATAGTTTTTGCTGGATTAATTTTTAATTGCCTAGAATAATTCAGTTAACGTCACGGCTCCACGTGCGTCTTCCCCAAACAAACACACGCAACGAGGTACGTCAGCGCGTAGGGGGCGCGGTTAGCCTTAGCTTTAGGAGCACAAACAAGAACATGTTGCGGACTTTTGACGTAAGAAAATAAAGAGAAATGTTTAAATTTAGGATTAAACTGGGATTTATCCACACTTTTTGCCGCTGATGATGTTGTGTTTCAGTGGGACTTGGCTGAGACCTACGGGATGCTTACAAAAGGTTGGTATTTTGCTAAAGTTGTTAGCATCGAGCTAACACATGACTGTCAGATGAGTAGAAAGGACATTCACTAAGCTATTTAAAAACAGAACAAGTCAACTCGAGGTTAAAAAGTTGTAGCTATTTATGTGGGATAGTGTAGGCTTAATTATTTGAAAATCTGGAACATCACTTGTCATTATATATGTCTTTAATTAGAGGGAAGGCCACTATGACATGAATGCATTTCAATGGCGTTTGAGAATAAAGTGTATTACTGGGTTTCAGATACATTTACATTTATAAGTCTGAACTAATATGTTATGATGGGAGGCAGGCATAATGAATATTTTTGGTGTATTTTGGACCCTGCCACTAACGTAAAAGTTTAAATTTTTTGTACAGTTTTGTCATATAGGCGAATATGTTACAATACAGCAATACTGTCTCACTGTCTCCACTATCTTTGCCTGTAACAAGCTTAACATTTTTTTATTATTATTATTATTTAATGGGATAAAAATACAAGATTCTATCACTAAAAAAGATTCCCTCACACACGGTCTTACTTGCAAAATGTGGATTTATTAGGACATAAACAATGTTTCGGCACTAGGCTTTCATCAGGCAAATGGAGGAAGAGATCTAGATGATAATATACCTGGAGTTTTGTTTTGTTTCATTCACATGTTTAATGCATAAGCCCTACATATTTAGGCTGTGTTCTTCTCTCAAGCAGAAAATGGTTGGTTCCATCTTGTGATGTCATGTAGTAATACAGTTCTTCACTAGAATCATTTGGATAATTTCAGTCCTGGAATTGCCAAAGGTAAAAGGAGTTGTTAACATGAAAACTATAGTTTCATGACATCACAAGGTGAAAATGAGTATTTTGAGGTTTAGAGGTGTAGACAGACTAATAATAAAGGATCACTGAAACATGGTCCAGGTATATTTTTTATGAGTTAACAACATAACATGACTTAAAGCTCAAAAGAGTAAATTTTGTGTAATATAGGACCTTTAACAAAATACTGTTTTTGTTCCCTAGTTTTGCAGTTTGTCTCTGTGGCAGACATCTCAGAGAGCACCACTGTCTACTGAACCCACACATCTTTCCCAATGTGCGACTCCAACCTCTCCTCCTCCACCACCTCTCACCCAGGACTCTACAGAACCCAAAAACAGAGACAAAACCTCCTCTTGGACCCCAGAGCAGGGCCCCCCTCCTGCCCCCACTCACTGTTGCATGAGTGGCTGTCATAACTGTGTGTGGATTGAACACGCCGAACAACTGTTAAAATACTACCATGACGGAGGAGACCGAGCAATAGCAGCCATAGAGGAAAATGTCCTTGATGAAAACCTCAAAACCTACCTCAAAATGGAAATAAGACTCTTGAAAAAAACTTGACACGTTGTGAACTGTAGTTAAATTTTACTGTAAAGAAGTTTTACTGTTTTATCTTTTGAAACTATTATTAAATGTGTTGACTGGTTAGTTGATATTTTTAAATGAATATAAGAAGATTAAGATAAAAATATGGGCATTGCATGAAAAGTATTGTTTGAAAATACAAACTAAAATGTTTCTTTTTTCATATTGACTGAGGCGAGTAGTCTGTTATATTTACTTGAGTAACTTTTTTAAAGAAATTGTACTTTTCAGAGCACTTTTCTAGCAGCATACTTTTACTCCTGCATGAGTAATATTTTTATTTAAGTAACAGTACTCGAGTAAAAGTTGTGATTCCTCTTCCCACTGTAAGTGACAAAGCTTTATGTCGACAATATGAAGTGATTTGAACATTTGTTTTTCTTGCACTTCTCCTTCAGATATGATTTAGTTTGTCTTTGGAAATATGAAATTATGTGCATTATTTAAGCTTTTGTCCTTTCTGTGATATTTGCTTCAAATTATAAATCAGATGTTACATCCCAACAGTTACTCTTACTTGAGTAAAAGTTTTGGCTTGTCTACCCCCCCTCTGATTATTGCCAGTGTGCATTTGTAACCCAGGCATGAAGCGTGTTTGAATTCTGCACTTAGAGTAAATTCTTTCTTAAAAATATGTATTCTGCTTATTCAGATCAACATGGGAACCTGAATCATACACAGATAATGTCAAAAAACATTTCGCTAGGTAACACTTTATTTTAGTCTACATTTTTTTATAATGTACCTACCTCATTAATGGTGCACTATAACTTTTCTGTGAGGTCCACCAAACGTTTGTCTCCATGGAGATGTTATTCCATTGCCTGAATGTTCCACTGTCTGGCATTAAAGTAACTGTATGTAGCCTGCATTCTTACAGTTTTAAAACTTGTATTACAATCACATCTGAACCTGGGTCACAGTGCCTAAACCTTTATATAAAGAACACATACAAGTTTCTGTCATTCTCAATATAAGGACAATGATTTGTAAAAGAATAAATAAGCATTATAAGTCAGAAAAAAGCTGTATTTGATCTGAACATGTTTACCTCCTATCTGGGACAAAGACAGGTCATGTTTATGTAGTTTAAAATCAATATCTTACATACTGTTCCTTCAAACTGATCTGTATTGCGTCTACTTAAACTCCCTCTGGCTCACTGCCCCCTGCTGGTCTCTGGATTCTGCGCACCACCACTCTGGTCCTCCTGCCCCTTCTGTAGCCCGGGTCGGCGATGGGGAGAACGGCCTCTGACTGTCCCGAGGTGATTGGGTCTCCTCTGAGGGAAGGAGGCGCCTTTCGACCCTTCCTCATCTCATCAACGAAACCCTCCACAGAATGAAACTTAGACGTGAGATCGACCAAACGATCCTTCAGAGCGTTGAACTCCTTGTACAGGTCCCCCAGAGCATCAGACAGAGGCTGAATACTGGAAAAAGACAACATTTTAAACAACTCAATTATTAAATCTTTTCAGTTAAATGTTAGTGCCATATGAACCATCTTGCACTCTGAGGATTTAAGGGACTCACCTCCTGTGGGTGCCCAGAGTCGGGACTAAACCAGGACTAAACCGGGACTAAACCAAGGATATCAAAACCTAAAACCTGGAACAATCTTCCTGAAGATGTGAGACAGGCCTCTATTTTGACAATGTTTAAATCCAGGCTCCAAACGGTTTTGTTTAGCTGTGCATATGACTGAAAGTTGCTTTTATTCTGCCTCTTCTCATTTAATGTTAATTTTATGATTATTATTTATGTTTTGATTTGTTTGTATGTATGGTGGTGATATTAATGTCTTTCTTATTATCTAAAGCACTTTGAATTACTGTGCTATACAAATAAACTTGCTTTGCCTTGCCTTAAATAAAAATAAACAGAAATGGGTAAAGTATCCGAAATTTATATTGTTACTTGAAAATAACTAATTACTCAAGTAGAAGTACAAAGTAGTGGTCCAAGAAATTACTCACTTTTTCCTCATTCTCTAAGGACATGTCTCATGTGAAAGTCCAGAATTCCCATAGTGCTAGAGCAGCTTCTCCACCACAGGGAACTGATTAAATGGCTGCAGGTGCTGGGATTTAGGTAATGAAGATTCAGTGCTTTTAGGTTCAAACCAATTAGATTTCAGCTTTGAAACTGGCAACGCAAATGAGAAACACGTGTGAGGCTCTTTCTGCTTTCTGATGGCGTAATCATCTTGACACACAAAACACTGTATAGTAACAGA
Source organism: Periophthalmus magnuspinnatus (assembly GCF_009829125.3). Lineage (NCBI taxonomy): Eukaryota > Metazoa > Chordata > Actinopteri > Gobiiformes > Gobiidae > Periophthalmus > Periophthalmus magnuspinnatus. Next base: position 15,257,787 of record NC_047144.1, read on the forward strand.
ACCAATTATAATCAGTGTTTTTGTAACTAAGAATAAATCAGCATTGTAATTGCTAAAGTTAAGGCTATATGTGATTTGAACATGTTTGGAAGAAGTACTCACTTCTGTTACTTAAGTAAAAGTACAGATACCAAGTAAAAAAATCTACTTAAGTAAAAGTATTGAAGTACCTAAAGAGTAAAAAGTAAAAGCATTTCACGCAGATTTTCAGATTTAATAAAGCTTCAAATGAACTGTGTTTGATACAGATTTGTGTAGAATTTTGTTCAACAGAAACAATTGAATACACTTTTCCAATAGTTTTATTTGTATTATTATTATTATTATTTGCTCAAATTATGAACATGTTAAAAATAAACCCTCAGACTTTTCAGTAGGTCTCAGACAATAAGAAGAAATACTTTTACTTCTCAGTCCTGTTAAAAATGTAGTGGAGTAGAAAGTACAGATACTGCTCTCAAAGGTAGTGAAGTAAAAGTAAAATGTATCCACTTCAAAATTGACTTAAGTACAAAACCTAAACTTAAATATAGTACTCCCACCACTGGATTTGAACATGTCTACCTTGTACCTGGGACATAGATATTTCATAAATATGACCTTTGACATGAAAATTCTACATCCTCCATCCTCAAATACAGACATATGATACATTTTGAAACCACATAAAATTTATAAGCTACTTCCATAGACTGTGTATATAAATACTTCTTTATACAGTCTATGGATACTTCACTCAATCCGTTTTGTCCCCTCTCCTCTGCATATTCTCCCCTTTAACAATCCTACATATGTCGAAACCACATACAGTTTATCATCTACTTCACTCAAGCCTTTTTGTCCCTTCTTACCGTCCGTAGTCGGGCAGAACAGTGCGGTGGTCGTTGAGCAGTAGATCTTTCACTTGCGTCACGATGGCATATTTCCAATTGTCCAAAACTAAAGTGAGATTAGCACAGCCCCGACTGCCCACTGCTGTGCACAGAAAATATATTTAGTGTGTAATACTACTACTTTTACTACTCATAATAAAGCAAGCATTAAACATGTAAAACAAAAATATCAAAAGTGAAAAAAATATATATAAGTAAACTTTCATTTCTGTAAAGTTTACTTATAGACCAAAACTGTACACACGCTGTTAACAGAATATGGAAGAATCTATGTCACATTTTGGCAGATAAATAGTTAAAAGTAGCACAACATCAGTGAAGTAATCCAAAACTGAGCTGTAGCAAAACAACATCTGAACAACACTGCAAATAATTACTAGCCTAGAAGATGTTGACTTTAAACAGTGGTGGAAGAAGTACTCCATTTTGTTACTTAAGTAAAAGTACTGGAGCAAAAACAATACTCAAGTAAAAGTATCACGTGAAAAAATCTACTTAAGCAAAAGTATTAAAGTACCTATTTAAAAATGTACTTAGAGAGTAAAAAGTAAAAGTATGTCGTGTAGATTTTGAGATCTTATAAAGCTTCAAATGTCGTGATTTTTTTATAAAGATTTGAGCGGAAACTATTGAATCAGCCGTTTTTATTTGTATATTTTTGTTTGCTCAAATGACGTGTTAAAAATAAACCCTCAGCCTTTTCAGCAGGTCTCAGACAATAATAAAAAATACTATTACTTTTGAGTCCTGTTCAAAAATGTTGTGCTGTAGAAAGTAGAGTTATCTGCTCTCAGATGTAGTAACGTGGTACAGTACCTAAAATTACTACTTTTACTCTGTTACATTTCACCACTGACTTTAAATGAATGTAATATTTTTTCTCGTCAATATTTTGTTAATTGAAAGTAGAAACAGTCGATTAACTGAAACAACGGCATTCAAAAAACATAATACCCATGTTTAGACTATTTAAAGTTAAAAATATATATGACAATGTTAAGAATATAAAAATTTTTGAAATACATTTTTTTTGTCAGTCTTTTATTTTGTTTTTTTGTTGTTTTTTTCTTTTTTGCAATGCCAGAATATTATCTCTCTGTATTTTTACTTTTTATTTTGTTTATTTTAATTTTTTTTTAAACAGAGGGTTAAGTATTCGAACCATACCATTCAGTATCAGAAAAAAAAAAGTATTCTGTATCCCACGCAAACACATCATCACCAAACTTGTTAACTCATTTCTGATTCAAGTCAATTCAGCAAAAAGTAGAAAAAAAAAACAACTCTCAAAAACAAGATTGTAAACTTAAAATCATAAAGCATCTTTGACTGACCTTCATGGCGTTGTTCCAGCACAGGTTTGACGAACTTCTTTTCTCTCTGAGCTGAAGTAAAAACCATAAATAAAAACAAAAATAAAACTTTGACCACCTTCATCTTCAGAGTGGTTTATTTCCAGGGAGGTCCACAGGCTGCAGCTGCTACACTGGAGTCGAACAGACAGAGAGGAGGGTTTGGGGAGGGTCCTTGGCTTCCCCTCCCACAAAATGATACAAAATATGCTTTAAAACTTTACTATGAAGTACAAAGACCAGCTGTAATAAGGCCTATATGAATTATACTAGAAGAAGCTGTATACTCTGTCATTGGCTGCTCTGATCTGATCATGATCTGATTTCTGGAGTTATCAGATTATTCAAATGTCATAAAAAGAGTGACGTCTGATGTGACTGATATGATTTCTCTCCGATCGTTCACACACGCGCAGGTTTTGACAAGGAATGAAATGTAAAAGAGGGTGAACTAATGCGGCAAAGGTGGAGAGCTTCTGCTTCAAGTGGAAGAGTTCAAGTATCTCGGGTCTTGTTCATCATGAGCGAGTGAGGGAAGGATGGAGAGAGACAAAGTGAGGAGTTCAGTCACACGGGAGGAGCTTGGGGTAGATTCGCTGCTCCTCCACGTGAAGAAGCCGGCTGAGGAGGCTCGGACGTCTGTTCCGGATGCCTCCTGGACGGCTCCCTGGAGAGATGTTTCCTGGTATGTCCCACCGGGAGGAGGCCCCAGGACACGCAGGGGACAGGCCTCTACTTTGACAATGTTTAAATCCAAGCTTCAAATGGTTCTGTTTATCTGTGCATGTGACTTAAACGGTTTTATTCCACACTCTTCTCTTTTAATGTTAATTTTATGATGACTATTTATGTTTTGATTTGTTGTATTGTTGTGATTTTAATGCCTTTCTTATTCTGTAAAGCACTTTGAATTACTTTGCGTACAAACTTGCCTTGCCCATGTCTCTCGGCGGGCCTGGGAACACCTTGGGGTCCCACTAGAGGAGCCCAAGGTGCAGGAAGTGTCTGGAATGAGGGAAGTCTGGGAGTTCCTGCTTAGGCTGACGTCCCTACAAACTGGATAAGTAGAAGAAAATGGATAGATAGACAAAAATGTAACGATATTAAACATTAGTTGTACTTTGTTTTCCAAATACAACAGTTTAAAAGTCCACTAATTAACAGATATATGTCATTATTTTTGGTGATCAGATTTCTTTTGGGCATCGTAATCATAATTGATCTGATTTTTATTGACCATGTAAAGGAACCCACCGAGGAAAACCAAACTGATTTTCACTTGACCACTGTAAAAAGAAAAAGTTCAAAATGTTAGGTAATTTTACAATAAAACTCTGCTTATCAAAGCTGTGCAACCAAAGTCATATTGGAGTAAAAATATGATTCAGTTCTATTATATGACTGAAACTTACGCCAACAAACGCATTAAAACATTCCTAACTTGTGCATAGGACTTTTTCAAAGGCATAAAAATAGGTTAAATATTTTCTTGAAACCAGATCACCTTTAAATCCATCAATAAATCACTCGTTCCTGAGCTCTGTGTGATACAAACCAGGCCTAAATACTTAAAACGCTCTGACCTCGTTCTGTGATATTGTAAAACTATGAATCAAAGCCCAGGTTAAGCAGCGATGCACCTCTTCACTTTAAAGCCATGATCTTATTCTTTTAACTTATGTGTCTGACATGGCACAGTTTCCATTCAAAGAAAAAATGTGGGTCTGCTGTTTCTTCAAAGCTTTAATAAAAACTTTGTCAATGGATAAAATATGTAGCTCATTGAATATTTAAGTCTAGAAAATGCAAAATGGAAACTTGTATTATACTTAAACTACTGTATACAGCATAAGGAACTAATTGTAAAAAATGTTTAGAGTCCACCTCACATTAAGTTTATACAGTTTGAAGTTTTATATTACCTTTTAAAAGGACATAAGGCTTTCTGCATCTTCCTGAGAACTGACACTTCACTGCCATTGGTTAAATCCGCCTGTCACTCAAGAGGCTGACCAATAGGAAAGTGTGAAAGTGGATTAAACAGTTAAAAATAAAAAAAAGTTTTCGGCTTCAGAATAAAGCAGACATAGCCCTGTGTGGTAGGAATAGTTTATTATTTTATTTAGTTTAAATCCATGTGAACAGCGCCTCCTAGTGGAGCTCCAGTCGCTGAAGAGGAGGAGCACTGTTTGCTCAGCAAACGTCCAGATCATTACAAAAGGAAAAGCTGTCCATGACATCAGAGAAACGCTCGCAATTCACACCAAAAAACTGGGCAAAAAAAAACAACCAATTTCAGCTACAACTAAAATATGTCCTCATGTTTTCAATGGAATAACATCTCAAAGAACCGCACACCTCATAAATAGATCAGTCTGAACGAGGACGCCCCTCTCCCCGAAACACGCCACAACAGGCCCCAGAGGTGAACTGTTCAAACGCACCCAGAAAATTCACATTAGGGCAGTGTCCGATACAGTGGTCTGGACGCAAACAAGTGATTTACTAAGATGCGGTTTAAAAGGCGCAATGTGGAACTTCTGAGAACAAGGGTCCACCCTCTGCTCGTCTCCATGGAGATACAACCGCTTTGCCTGGAATGTTCCACAGTATGACATTAAACTCGTCTCTACTGAGGCAGGCGTATGATGCAACAAGGCCAAGTTAGCCGGTCAGATCTGTGGAGAGGCGACCTCGCTTAAAGTAACAACGCGTGTTTTTCAAGGTATTTTTGTGCTATTAAAAACCTTTTAGAACATGCAAGACAGATAAGTTGAATGCCATACTGTGGAACCTTCCAGGCAAAGCAATAACATCTCCATCTCCAGACAAGCAGGTGACGCAACCTCAAAGCAGAAAAGTTACATGAAGCGCCTTTAAAGTAAAACTAAATCTATTGTGTTTTTTGCAGATCGGAAAATTGATGCATATTAAGTGTTATTTTTAAAGAGTGACAGTTTGAAAAAGTTAAATTAATGTGATTTTTTTTTTTTACAAAGATGATGTCATATTTCTAAACCAGGCTCTGTGTAAAATGGTTAAACGTCCATATGGATTTTAAGTGCTTTGGTTTCTATGGTTTCTGTTTGTGTTAAGGCTTGGACCGTTTGATCGTCTTGCATTTTGACATCATTCTTATGTACATTTTGGTCCAGACATAAACGTGACACATTTACTCATTCACGTGTTTTATAGTGACGTTTCCCCAAGTGCTGTGAATGTTAAGTGCTTTCTTCTGATCTCTTATCAATCTGTAAAATTTTTTCAAACACAAAACTATTTTATTTGTAAGATTTTGTCAGTGCAAAACGATATAGAAATTTGAATTGTGTTGTGATTTCATGTAGTGCTTAGGTACAGATGGGTTGGACTTGGTTTGAACTTGCGTAGTCCTGGTATTCATGGTTTAACTTGTAGTATTGAACTTATTGCCATATATTTTTCAATTATTAGATGATAGATAGACATTTTTTCCATTGGTTAAAGTTAAGTTGGTCAAGATTAAGGCTTGCGAATAAACAAATTTAAAGAGGTATGAAAAAAGTTTTGAGAATCGCTAGACTTTGACACCTTTTCGGCCAAATTGTCAACTTTTTCACCTAAATTTATAAAGTTATTTTGCCAATATCCCATTCAAAAACAGCAGCTGTACAAAATCAACATCATCGTTCATATTTTTCAAAAGATTTTTAAGATGGCGGCCACACTGTATCCAGATGTGGAGCAGCTGCCGTGCCCTTTGACCTCGCTGCTTTGAACAACGATAATGGGAAAAACATGTTTGAATTTAGGAGGAAAAAAAGAACAGATAGAAGGGAAGGAGCACCAGTAGTTTAGTCTAAAAGCACCTAAAAGACAATGTGTCAAGAGTGACGTCTTGTCTAAAGAGGAACAGGCTACATATTTACTTTTGCTATTAATCGTCATAGCTACAATGTGAAGGACGTGTGAAATATTTTAACAGCCTTAAAAATCATTTGCAAGTTTGATTTTTCCAATTTAGTCAAGAGTAGTTTTGTTATAGAAGAAAAACTGAAATACAGACTAGCATACAAATAGCAGTTTGCTAGTTAGCCTGTAGCAAACCACTCTAATTGTTAGTTGCCAGGCAGAAATCAGACGAACAAACTATTTTAGGGAACAGATTTCTATATTCAAGATAAGGTAGCGTTGCAAAATAGGGCCATTAAACATTTATTTTATTAGTATTTATGTTTGTTGTTTTTTTTAATTATTGTAGGATTTAGTTGGGTGAAGGAAGTATAAGGAAATCCTAACCAAAAAGTACTTTAAATCAGACCTATTCTGCAAAATGGACTTTTCAGAGCTTTTAACTGTATTATAATTGTTTTTGTCTCATTTACTCTCTTGAAGTTGTATTTGGTGTGATGAGTGCATGTTATTTTCAAGACGCCATTTTGCCGATCAATCCCCGTTTTCACCGCCACTGGTACACGCCCACGATGTACGCACTTTGTTCTTACATTTTATTTTCCTAATCAATGATACAAATAGAATTCAGCAGCGTCACATAGTCATTTTGGTACAAATGAACAAAAAATCCGCTACTTGCTAGTGTGACTGGCAGCTCCATATGAGGAGCCGACAGCTCCACGGCATTTTGTTGTGATGACGTTTATGGTGACGTCAGCTCCCACTGGGCACCGCAGTTTTCTAATGCAGACGTCAGTGGACTTGTTTCTTTTAAATTGTTTTAGATGAATATTGTAATCTAAAATGTGTAAATTATAACATAATGATCCACAGGTGTTATGGATTATATTTATGGAGCAGACACAAACATAATAGGTCTGATTTAAAGAACTCAACAGGAACACGTTTTGTGCAAGAACAACAATTTGATCCATTATATAAATATTCATTGTAAACTTCAAATTTTCTGTATTTTATGCCGAGGCTCAAATGTTAAAATGAGAAATTTGGAGGAAAACATTGCAGCCGTTCCTGGTGTGTGATGTCATCGAGCATATGGGCAGGAAGGTCGACAGGAGAGTCGACGAGGGGAGGGGCAAAGGTCTGTTGTCCTGGGCCCCAGGGACTTAGGGGCCCAGAATTGGACCTTTTTCATTTTATTAGGAGGGGGACCCGTGTGAGGCTTCTTGCCCCGGGCCTCCAAATTTGTGTTGACGGGCCTGACATGGGAAGTGATGTTACTGCAGGAAGTGGGCGGGGAAAGGGGCGTGGCTTCTGCGTGGGTATGGGATGCATCTCAATTCCCAAAATTTAGGTACCTTAACTCCTCTATTCCTTTGTTTTTAATCTTGTCCAAAGAAGAGAGGGGCAAGTTGTTTCCATGTGGTTCTCACTCTAGAGGTCAACAGTGAGTAGAGACTTCTGGTTTTGGAAGTAAAATGACCAGTTCATTTCAAGAAAACTAAAAAAATACACAAAGGTGAATATTATGAGTGTAAATGTAACATAACTTTTCAGGTGGAAAATCTGTCATCTGCTTATCTCCATGGAGATGTTTTAATTTGCTCATAGTGTTTCATTAAGGCATTAAACGTATCCATTTCCATGGAGGCAAACCGGTTACACCATCAGGCCAAGATACAGGTCAGATCTATGGAAAAGCAAACCGTTTCACAATAAAAATGCATATTTTCCAAGATGTTGTTTTTTCCAATAAAAACATGTATAAATTGAATAACTGCAAGACAGATAAGTTAAATGCCATACTGTGGAAAATACAAGGCAAAGCAATAACATCTCCATGGAGACAAGCAGGTGGTGCATCCTCTACCAGTTGAAGTTCAAGAGAGGCTAACAAGGTACGGGGCAACTAAGGACCATAGTGCAATTATATTCAATCTAAAAAGTAACAGAATTTGAACAAAAATAACTTTACTTTTTATAAAGTTTCAGATTTTTTTTTTCTTTATATGGTCATGAGGGCGTACGAGGCCGATAAGCCAAAATCAAGCTTTCACACGGTTTAATAGTTCATTTCAAGTCAGTGGAGAAGAAATGAGTGACATTTTACTTCCTAAACCAGCTCTATTCATTGGGCAGGTTTAACAGGTGAAGGATTGGGAGAGTTGAGGTTTTGAGGCGGTACAGTTTGTCAAAATGACCCGCGGCGGTGTGTGTTGGGAGGAGGCCTAGCTATGAGGGGGCGGGGCCTAGCTGCGCGGCAGGCTGCACATTTCGCAGTGCTCGGTGCCCGGCTGGTTCATGAAGGTGCAGTGCAGACAGGACCACATGGAGGAGGCGGAGACCGGTACTGAGGGACCGCCCATCGCACCGTAACCATGAGAACTGGATGGCTGGCCACCCACTGTGCCTATACGGAAAAAAACATAAAATTACAACAATAGTACCCACAGTTATTGGTGTTTAACAGTATACAACACATTCTATAGTCTCCAAAAGGTAATTTATCTGCATTTGAATCCATCCTTCCATAATGCAGGGTCAACCTGTCCAAGATTAGTCTATTTTACAATTATATGATGAAGAAAACCTCAGTACTGAGAGGAAACCCACCCAGATCAGTGGTGGAATGTAAGGAAGTATAAGTAGTAAAATGCTGTACTTAAGTAAAGTACAGATACCTACATACGTTTTACAATTACTTCACTACATTTGAGAGGAGGTATCTTACTTTTCGGCCCAGTTCAAAAATGTAGTGGAGTAGAAAGTATGAGGTATATTTTTTATTATAGTTTGAAACCTTCTAAAAAGGGGTTTAACATGTTCATAGTTAAAAATAAACAAATATAAAAATACCAGAAAAAATAAATTGATTCAATTGTTTCTGTTGAACAACATTCAGCACAAATCTTTATCAAAATCAATACATTTGAAGATCTGAAAATCTGTGTGACATTTTAATCTTTATGTGCATTTTTAAACAGGTACTTCAATACTTTTGCATAATGAGGGTTTTTTTTCATGTGATACGTTTATTTTTTGTATTTTTGCCCTGGCATCTGTACTTTTAGCCAAGTAACAAAATCAGGTACTTCAATTTAACATTTTTCTGTTATACAAGAGAAGCTGTAATTGTCCTTGAACTAATAAATTTAAAGCCAAACTCAACTTCAGACTTAACTCTTGAGCTTTAAGTCATGTTATAATGTTGTTACCTGCTCAAAAACATACCTGGAGTTATGTTTTGTTTCATTCACACATGTTTGAGTAACTATTATTAGTCTGTCTACATCTCTAAAGCTGTTTTAGTTCAGTAGAGATTGGTAATTCCAGGGCTGAGATTATCCAAATGATTCTAGTGAAGACATATGGAGTTTTAAAACACTTCCTGTATCACCACATGACATCACAAGGTGAAACAGAGTGTTTACAGTTTGAGATAATAACTCAGCCTAAATATGCAGGGTTTGTCTGTTAAACATATGTGAATGTAACAAAACACAACTCCAGGTCTGTTTGTGGTGAGGAAACATTATAACATAGATCAGAAAATAGCCTAATTCCTTTAAGCTACACTGACATATTTTCATGTTGATTCTGTGACTTACTGCAGAGTTGCTCGATCGTTGCCCATTGCTCTGATTTCTTCCAGGTTTGAGCCACATCTTCATTAGACGTCTTGACTGCGTCGAGGAGCAGACCGATGCTGTCCTGTGAAAAAAAAAAGAAAGTAATTTAGTCAAACTTTACCTACTTTAAAAACTAATACTGTTTTTTCATTCATTGATATATCCATTGTTATTATTACGTTTAGTATTCATAAATAAGTACTTCACCAACTTTCATAATCTGCAGACAGTTAAACAGCGATTTCCACCTGAGACTTCTGACCCGTCTTCAGCTAAATTTTAACTATAATCACTTTAGTATAAAACTGTACTGGACTGTCTATGTATTGGAACTGTTTTATATCTTGTTCAGCCAGATCGCTAGAGGGCGCTAGTCGCAAATGTAGCAATAGATTCAGCCAGTAGGAGGCCAGAAGCAAACCACTAGCTGCAGAAGTGACAATCAGTTCATCATGTGTTGTTTCTTTTCTATCTGATGCCATCTACTCATTTCTGATCCTTTGAGCAACAATATGAGTAAGTTTTTGTGTTTGATATCAATGTTTGGAGCTATACTTACAGCAATTTGTGCAAATTTGTTGCATCTTATAAACGCTAGGTTCAGATAGGATAATAAAGTCAGTTTAAGTTCTTGTTAGCATTAGCCTTTTATATTTGTATAGTATAGACACTGTTTGCCCTGTGTTTACTGAGTACTGTGTTTTGTGTTGCAGTTTCACACTTTTTTGCATTAAAGCCTGCCAAAATACGACACCTGCCTGTTCCTTGGAGGAAACAAATGCAAGGGAGAGTTTAACTGGCTGTAACACTCAATTAGGGCACGAGGTCACGTTGGGTGAAACAGTACAGTGAAATCATATCGCTCTGCGAGGGACCACGGTGAACGGTTGGTGGAAGAAAACACATTCGACATCTGCAATTGTATTGAAACACTACTATGGAGAAAGAAGAAGTTAAAAGCCAAAAGTCCCGCTCCTCTCACTCACCAAAAGCACACTCATCAACATCCTCAACACATTCAGGAAAATTGACTGTTCACTCATCAGCTGGTGCATCTTTGAGGTCGTCAGTGTCAAGCCGAGTCAGTATGGCTGCAGCACACGCACAAGCAGAAGCTCAAGCTGCCAGAGCCAGGCTAGCCTATGCAGAGAAAGAACTGAGCATCAAAGTGGAAAAAGCAAGGTTAGAAGCAACTCTTGATGTGCTCAGCCTCCAGAAGGAAGCGGACGCGGCCATGGCCAAAGCTGAGGTGATGGAGACAGCCGCAGCTCAGTTCGAGGAAGCAGAGAAAAGTAACAAGTTCAGTTTCTTGCCCTTACAACCAACTACAGAGCAAAAAGTGAGTGAGTATATAAATAAGCACAGTCACAACAATGAGCCTTCTCAAAATATAGAGACTTTTCAACATAACTATACATTTCAAGAACCATACCAACCAAATGTTTACACGCCTTTCCATGCCAAACAAAAAATAAACGAATACTCCGTTCAGCCACCAGATGGAGCCACGCGACCACCACTTAGAGACATAGGTCAACAGCCAAAGCAATTTTCAAGTCCAAACAGTGCAGATAACACTACCAGTGACCTTGCCAGGTTCCTAGCCAAAAGTCAACTAGTAACCGGAGGGCTAACTAAATTCGATGACAAACCGGAGAGTTACCTCAGCTGGAAAGCCACTTTCCAGAGCACCATCAGAAATTTGGGTCTTACAGCTAACGAAGAAATTAACCTACTCATCAAGTGGCTCGGCCCTGAGTCTTGTGAACATGCAAAAAGATTAAAGGCAGTTAACATCAGATTCCCAGATGCTGGGCTGAACATGATCTGGGCGAGACTGGAAGAATGTTATGGCTCACCAGAAGCAATAGAAAACTCTCTGTTTACAAGATTACAGAACTTTCCAAAGCTTTCAAGCAAAGAGCCTCACAAGCTCCGCGACCTGTCAGACCTACTGTGTGA